>NC_064425.1:8165909-8469545 GCF_023375975.1 Astyanax mexicanus | reverse complement strand
CAGACCCTGTCATCTTTATTGGGCTGTTCTGAATGTGTATTGCTGTAATTTTACCCAAAAGCAAAAAAAATATATATATATATATTATGAAGTGCTACACTCTAGAAAAAAGGACTGGTTTTAATTTTGAGTTTTAACACAGATCATGTTCTATAAATTATACTGTTCCTTTTTAAATGGTATTGTGCATGGTTGGAAAACCAGACAAACGTTTGTAGATGGTTCTGTAAATATCTTTTTAGGGGGGCAAATTTGACCCCGCCTCCTAATCATAAATGACTCATTTTACAAAGCCTGGCGATAAATTATCAACATAAACACAATATTGCTACTGTCAATGGAATACGTATTATTAATGCAATGAAATTAAATCTCTCTTTTTCCCCACACAGTTGCTGAATGTGGAATATGGAGCTACACTTGCACCCTTTTCTTCTATTGGCGCTTCCTCCTGTTTGATTCTAAAGCTCCTTTTACTCAGCATATCATTAAAATATATTCATTTAGTCAGAACCACTCTCAGGTATTCTAATAAGGACAGAAAATGATCTATTCTGTCAGGCCTAAACCACAATTGTTGACTGTTGTGTTACTGTCTCCAGCCCAAAATACAGAGAACTACCAGCATTCACATTTTTTAAAATCATGATTTGAATCATAATTAGTTACAGAAATTGTTGTGATTATCACAATTAATTTTTAAGTGATTAACCATGAATATAAATATATTACATATAATAAAAACAATATTACTGTTTTTTCTTACTTACATTAAATTTGCATTATTAAAAGCTAAGTCTTAAGAAGGTGAGATGTAGTACATCTTCCTTGTGCTCACACACTGTCCACTTTATTAGAAACACAACCATATCAAAATAAAGGTGGAAATCTGGAAAACCTTTTGTTTTGGCAACAGAGAAAATTCTTGCACTTCCTTTCCTGAAGCGGTCCTGATGAGTGCCAGTTTCATCGTAACATTTGAGGATACTTTTAAAGTTCTTGAAATATTTCTGATTGACTGACCATAATTTTTTAACTTAATTTTTTCTTTACTTAGTTGAGTAGTTCTTGCCATAAGGGACATTCCAGGATTTTGGTACATTTCAGGGGTGGTCACTAAATTTGATCTTTAATTGGATCATTTTTAGTCATATATTTATTAAATACAGGTAATAGACTATCAAAAAGTCTGATTCTTCAAGCTCAGGTATCAAATCCGTTTTTTAATTAGATTACACAATATATTTGGTAACTTACAGTAACAGGGTTGCGAGTAACAGGGTTGCAAATCTAGGCTAAGTTGTGCTTTACCCCAGGAACAGATGCTAACTGTAAAATTTAGCTATGTAAACAAGTTCAAGGACAAACATGGTTATATAAGTATATAAAGTAAATTTTGACTCTACTCATTATTAATCTTACAATATGAGTAACAGGGTTGCGTTCACTGAGTGACACACACAACTTGGACAAACATATTTGGAAAAAAAACTTGAAAAATGTTAGAGCACTTACTCTTGGTCTTGCCATGTGGGCAGAAAATGTCCTTATGATGTCACTTCCTTTGTGCTAGTAGACAAATATTTTAACTCTTTCTCTGCCAGGTTAAATTCCTTATGGTAACAGGGTTGCGCGCATGTTGTGGGACACGACTTAATAGCATAAAAACTGTGACATGCAAAACAATGTAGACCAAAGAAGTTGTTTTCATAAGTAAAGGAGATGCATATCAACAATACACAAGAGGAAGTCATTTATTTAGAGCAAATTTTAATTGTTAAATTTGCCAAAGGAGTTGGTCACCCAATGAGTGGGACAAGAGAAAACGGCCATTTTTTGAGGTGGTCCAAAGGTATTCGGTATTTTGAATAATATCTAAGGAGCTTATTTTTCCACCATATTTTACAGTTTGTCTTATAACAAGTACATTTTTCACAAAAAATAGTAATTTCGATATTTTGGATATGTACTTTTGAAATTTAAGTGGTGGGACAGGAAATGTACCAAAATCCTGGAATGTCCCATAATCTGGATTAGAACTAGGTAATATTGTATGCAGAAATTAAGTAAAGTTTACTAAAAGAAAGGATTGATTTAGCAAAAATAAATGAAGTAAAGTTTACTAAAAGAAAGGATTGACTGAAGTTCAGTTCACTTATTTACTCTGTGTAACATTAAGTCTTGTAAGTCTTGAAACCGATTTGAAGTTACTTAAATTTACATGAAATTAAATTTACTTAAAAAAGCAAATGCAGAAAGTTGCGAAACTTTTTTAAGTAAATTTTACGCATCTTTTTTTTTTATACTGTTGTATAATGGCAATAAAGCTTATTAGTTTACACAAAAAAACACGTCTTGGAAGATGTTTTGCTTGAATCCTGTGAAATTGCTTTTATTTTTCCTCAAAACAGCTACAGATCATTTACATTCCCGTTGGATCTGGCCCAGAGAAACAGAGTGAAAATTACAGTTTAAACAAACACGTTTTAAAAGTTAATTGAATCTTAATGACTGGCGCCGTAGCACACAAAAGAGAGTTGGACACCTCCGTGGAGTTAATTACACAAGTGAAGGCATCGTAGCTCACTTTCATGGTACTTGGGTGTAGAGAAAGGCCGTCCCCGAAGCAGACAGCCGCGATATAGACTCCACTTAAAGGTAGAGCCAGCAGAATTCTCCATTAGAGCGTCATGAAATATTCACAGGAAATGAGCGCCGCATGCTGAGAAGAAGCGAGGGCTCCACGGGCTGAAGAAAATGGCTTTTCTTTCAGCGCTAGTTAGGCCTGTAGCCTGTAATAAAACACAAACTCCATGAAAAAATATGTATCTTTTAATGAAATCCCGGCCACCTATGCCTGAGCCGGGAGGAAATGTTTGCTCCGTCTGGCAACCTTCATCCGTTTTCTCCTGCGCCGCTACGTCTTATTAGTACATGACAGTAAAGATAGCCTCGGGCTAGCGTTTATGAGCCGTAGAGCTGAAATCGATAGGCTAAGTGACTTGGCGACTCGGGCCCGGGTTCGTGTCCGTCACCTTCCTCTGAACCCAGCGGAGTAAAAGGTTAAGGCTACATGTAGCCTGAGGGAGGTTAGCCTCCCGACGCCGCCACCGAACAAACAGTCCCTATCCCTCTGCCTTATTACAGTAAGTGAATCATATTGAGGAGAGCAGAGGGTGGCTATAACAAGCTATAAGTTAATCTCAGACACTCTTTCCCTCAAGGTATCTTCACATTACTGAGGAAATTAGAAAATAGCACCCAGCAGACCCAGCGCACAGGCTACAAACAACAGATACCTTATTTCCAAAACTCTTTCTGATTTATAAAACTATTCATAGAAACACCTGAACAATGTTTCCTCTTTATCACCCATTAATTGATGATTAAAGGTGGTTTGCGATGCTCTTTGCTATCTTAGACCCCACCAACAGTCTAGTTTTACACATTCTACCTGCATCGTTAAACCCTTTCCCAGACCCTGCATCCATTACAATGGACATGGACATGTATTTTCTTTGTTTTAAAATGTTTTGTTGAACATAACACTATTTGCCAGCTGTTGTCCATTAGAATAGTCCATGAACCAGCCAGTAATCAAGTTTATAAACCAATGAAACTGAAGTTTGACCCCACCCACTGCTCAAGGGTAGTACTAGAGTATTAGTAGTAGTACTAGTAGTACATTGATGCAAAGTACCAGCTGTTTGAACTAATTTTATGTGATTTAGAACACTTTTTTATTTTTTATTTTTTTTTGCACTTTTTAGGGATGGTTTATGAAATAAAAAGGTCAATATAAAATGCAACAATAAATAAAAAACTATTCAATATTTGAGTTAAATTATTTATTTGCTATCTAACTAGATTTTATATTAGAATATTAGAGTCTTATTTTCTGTGCACAGCAGGTAGAAAACATTCTTACATTTTGTTTTCATCACTGGAGATAATTCAGGTCTGAAAGGGTTAAATAGCAACAGTAAAATGTAATCACAAGATGGATGTAGTGTGTGCTAAGGTAAATTGTTGATGGTGTATTGTTATCTTGGCAACATAAAGCACAGGTGCACCACTGACTGAATGCAACCTATACAGACAACAGTCAACAGTCAGATGTTCATTGCTACCTTGGCAGTGAGTTGTCAAAACAGGCTTGTGCCCAATGTGTGTACACCCCCTCATGTTTTTTGGACAAATGAACATGCAGCAGTGTACAAATTAGCAGCTATGCAAAATTTTACCAAAGGATCTGCAACATTTGATATGGTTCGCTATTCACTCTATGGTTTGTTGATGGGATTTTATGTTAAATTAAAAATGCTTAATTATAGCAAATCAAAAATAAAAAAAAAAAAACAATTACCTTGGGTTCCCACCTCTAGCTCTCCAAAACCCTCACGCCTGCTTCACAGCATGCAGGTCAATTTCCGCTGCTGATAAGCACTGGGCACGTATAGGAAGCTGCGCCATTAAAATAGCAATTCGGTCCTGGCTTCACCCCTCACACATTAATCCCCACCAGAGCCCCACCCACTTGGATCAGTTGAAGAACTGCCAATTCGGGTTTGCTGGTTTAGAAGCTGAGATAGTACACAGCAGGATTTGCCAGCAGACTTTGTCTGAGGGAGGGATCTGTACTCACTCTCTGTGGCAAGTCAGCAGATGAGGAAGATATAAGTACTTTCTAATACTACGTTTTGTTAGTTCCTAAACTTGATTTATACAGTAAGAACTTTTTGCACTCGCATGGTTTAAACCAAGCTTAAATATATGCTCGTTTTTACGCCAAGTATTTCTTTGTAAATCCCTGAATCTGTGTGAGGTTTTTTTTACGTGTACACTCCCTTTATCAACGAGGCAACTGGTGTGTTTTAGTTGAGACTACAGGAAGTAAAGCTCCACATCTTCCCTGAATCATGTCCGCCTGGTGCTCTTTGTGGTATAAACATCATGGAAAGGTCAAGCGGAATCGCATTTAAGCTGGATAATTGTGTGAACCTGTGCTGTGCTAACGACCATTTATCATTCTAGCGTAGCCAGCTGTGTGTTGCCCGGCGAGCTAAACTGCCCTTAATCATAATACATTGCCTTATTAAGTGAATCGTTTTGAGTCAGAGGGGGGTGTAAGCTGATCTGAGAGAGGTTTAACCTCAAGCTGTCTGCCTAGTCGACATGAAACGAGAAAAAAAAAATAGCACTTAGCAGGTCTAGCATTAGCTAAAATCAAAGTGCGTGGTATGATAGCCATTGCTGTGCTAAATTCCATGGCTCACTTGCCCAAATCAAGCCTGTGGGCTCTGTATGGGGTGTAAACAGCAAGGAAAGGTCAAACCGAGTCAGGTTTAGTCAGATTTAAGAGGATAATTTAGCATTCAGGCATAGCCAGAGGTCCAGTGTTGCCCAGCAAACCCCCTTCTGGCTGTTGCCTTTAATAAGTGAATCATGCTGAGGTGGAATGTGGTGATTTTTGGCAGTAGGTTTAACCCAAAGCTAACTTCCATACATATCCCTAGAAAGTAGAAAAAATAAGCTCAAAACAGATCAAAGGCTAAACACAGGCGATGTGCTACGGCTAATGTTTGCTGAGTCGTATCTCCCACGATGCTCTGTGGCGTAAACAGCAAGAAATAGTAAAGCTGAATCATTTTGAACCACATTTAAGCAGAATAATTGCATGAAAACTTTTTAGAGTGTTGAACTCTAAACAAACATACTCGTAACACATTATAATGTATTTATAAATCATTATATAACATGACAACATGATTATACCTATTTGTACAAATGTTTAACACATTATGGACACATTTATTATGCATTATGAATAGTTTTAATGCATTATTGGTATGTGTCAACACCTAGAATCTTAACAAAGCTGCCTTAAAACAGCATGTTACAGTTGTTTAAAAAAAAAGTTTGGCCACCACTGATAATTTTATGATTTTCCTTTATAAATCATTGGTTGTTCGGATCAGCAATTTCAGTTAAATATACAAAAGATGCAAAAAGTCAAATAGAATCTCAGAGATTCCTCTGTGAGGAACATAGTGAGAAAATGGAAGAACCACAGTTCTCAGTTCATCAGTTAAGGCCTGAAGTGGCAAGAAAAAGACCAAGAAAAATCTCAGAGGAGAAGGATGGTGAGAACAGTGAGAACAGTCATAGTGAACCCACAGAACTCCAGCGCTCCAAAGACCTACACCATCATCTTGCTGCAGATGGTTTTATTGTGCATCGATCACTTTTCACTATTCAGCGCACTGCACACAAGGAGAGGCTGTATAGGAGATTAGTTATTGCAGGAGAAGCCTTTTTTTTGTGAGCACACGCCACAAACAGAGTCGCTTAAGGTATGCTAAAGCTAAAGCACATTTGGACGAGCCAGCTTCATTTTGGAATAAGGTGCTGTAACAAGGACTGATGAAACTAAAATTATTAGTAATTTGGAGGGCAGTTATTTATATGCATGGATGAAAAAGAACACAGCACTCCAAGACAAACACTTTACTGCTCCCCACAGTACAATCTGGTGGAGGTCCCATCATGCTATGGGGCTGTGTGATCAGTGCAGGCACTGGGAATCTTGTTAAAGTTGAGTTTCTCATGGATTTCAGTCAATATCAGCACATTATTTAGAAGAATGCTTAAGAATCAGTGAGAAAGTTGAAGTTTGAAGCGTCGGGGCTGGGTACTTCAACAAGACAACGACCCTAAACACTAAACTCTGCTCAAAAAAATCTATCTATCTATCTAAACTATCAAACCTGTAGACCTGTGTACATTAGTGTCGTGCTCGTTGCTTATTATACGCAGTGTGAAAACAATTTCATTCAGAACTATCTCTCTAGTTCACATGAATGAAGAAAAAATAACTAAGCATGTTTATTGTAGTTCAATAAAAGCTAAAAATGAGGTGAACAGCTCCCAGAATATTTTCTGCCGTATAAACAGCAAGAAAAGGTTGAAGCTAAATCACGTTTAAGCAGGATAATTGTTCCACTTAGCAGCACTTAGTGTTTTAGCATGACCAGCAAATTCCTCTGCTGTTAGTTATAATAACAGCTTCACAGAATGGCCTTTAATTCCAAATGATATGAAAGATCTTGCTCATTTACTTAGAATAATGCCAAAAAGAAAACAAACAGACGTGAGGATATGAGAGAAATGCTAGGCTAATGCTAGCAGGAGAAGACTGGGAATTGCTTGTGCTTATGCTAGCTTTGGAATGCTAGATTTAGGAGGTCCAGACCAGATTTTAGCTCAAAATCCAGACATGTTGGTCTATATTTTGTTCTACGTATGTTAGAACCACATATGGAAGTAATTGATGGGTTGTTTAAAGGCTCTTTATACAAATTAGCTGTTGCTGACTTTGTCATGTCAATGCTGGACTTTTACAACATATTAGTGTTATCTTGTGATAAATGGCAAAACACGCACAAGCTTGTTCATGCTTACCTGCAATAAAAGCACACAAACTATTATTTGGAAGTACTTACTTCAAATCTCCCTCATCTGCTGAATTGCCACTGACAGTAGCTACATATTCCTCCCTCAGACAAAGCCTGCTGGCTAATCCTGCTATGAACTGTCTGAGTATCTCAACCAGCAGACCGAAATGGCGTTTCTTCAACTGATCTAGTGGGTGGGGCTCTGGTGGAGCTTGATGGGTGAGGGGTGGTGCCAGGGTGGATCTTTGCAGGTTTATTTTGTTGTGACGACACAATAAGGGAGGGGCATCCGAACAGCTCATAGAAGCATATGACTCTTGACACCAAACTCTTTCAGCTAATTTACAGAAAACCCTACGTGCTCTTTGACTTTGAGCATTAGGGATGGGTCTGTATTGACATTCACTGCTAACATATCAATGAACGTCTTGAGTGTTGTCGTGTGTCTGGGTTGTATTCAGTCAGTGGAGCACCTGTGTTTTCTGTTGCCAAGATAGCAATACACCAGAAATTTTACATTAAACACGCCTCACTTACAGACCACCACATCCATCAGTGTAGATATATTCACAAGCACCGTTGCTATTTAAACAACGCAGGTGGAAGGTGTGAAAATAGACTGTTGGTGGGGTGTAAGATAGCAATGAAAGCAGTGACACACCTTGTACAGGTTGTAAGATAGGGCTGTACATCTCATATCTAACTCTTATATATGAGTTTTAGAACTATTTCCACTATTTCACCCACAATCACACCTGTTTTGGCAAGAAAACTGTTAACCTGGCAACCTTGTTGAGTTGCAAAGTGATGTGTGTGTGTGTGTGTGTGTGTGTGTGTTAGTAGGTACAATTAAGTTTATATACTCTGACTTTACACAAGTGTTTGTGTATATACTGTAAGTGCGAAGTTAAAGGAACCGGCAGGAATAGAAATAATAACCACTGTTTTATCTTTTATGTGGAAATCAGTGTGTGTGTGTGTGTGTGTGTGTGAGTATGGTGGAGGTTAGTTTAAGAATAAACACCCCTGTACCTATTTGTTTTGACAGGCGTACAGAGCAGTGTGTGTTTGGCTTTGTCTCAGTGGTGTGTGAGGGCGCATAACAAGCCCTCATTACGGCCGGCACTTTCGCCTGGTTTGTTGACGAGGGCGACCGTATCCGAGCCGTCTCTCAGTGTGGCGTTGCCACGGCAACCTGCTGGGGCCGCCTGTTGCTGCCGCAGTGGACAGAGAGGAGAGTGTGCGGTGGAGAGAGAGAGAGAGAGAGAGAGAGAGAGAGAGAGAGAGAGAGAGAGAGAGAGAGAGAGAGAGAGAGAGAGAGAGAGAGAGAAGAGGGAGAGAGAGAGAAACAGGGAGAAAGAGAAAGAGAAAGGGAGAGAGAGAGAGAGAGAAAGAGAGAGAGAGAGAGAAAGGGAGAGAAAGAGGAAGGGAGAGAGACAAAAAGAGGGACATAGAGATAGAGACAGACAAAAACAGGGAGAGACAGAAAAAAAGAGAAAGAGAGAGAGAGAAAAAGAGAAAGAGAGAGACAGACAAAAAGAGGGAGAGAGTGAGACAGAGAGAGAAAGATAGAAAGAAAGATGGAGAGAGAGAAAGAGCAAGACAGACAAAAAGAGGGAGAGCGATAAAGACAAAAAGAGGGAGAGAGAGAGACAGAGAAAGACAGAGGCAGTCAAATAGAGGGAGAGAGAAAAAAGAAAGACAAAAAGAGGGAGGGACAAAAAAGGGAGCAGGAGAGAGAGAGAGGGACAAAAAGAGAGAGAGACCGATCAAAAGATGGAAAAAGTGACAAAAAGAGGGAGCGGGAGAGTGAGAGAGGGACAAAAAGAGTGAAAGAGATAAAAAGAGGCAGAGAGAGAGGGACAAAAAGAGTGAAAGAGACAAAAAGAGGCAGAGAGAGAGGGATAAAAAAGAGTGAAAGAGATAAAAAGAGGCAGAGAGAGGGATAAAAAAAGAGTGAAAGAGACAAAAAGAGGCAGAGAGAGGGACAAAACGAGTGAGAGAGGCCAAAAGAGGCAGAGAGAGAGGAAAAAAAAGAAAAAGAGAGAGAGACAGACAAAAAAGCGAGAAAAAAGGGAGGAAGAAAATGTTCTCTCTCTTTTTATTCTGCCATTTGTCAAATATAAATATTTTTTGTAATCCTAATTGACCTGAATTGGGAATTGAGAAAAACATGCATATGTGTCTTTTTATATATAGTGTATAGAAACTTCTGGTTTCAACTGTATGAATAACTCAAGTCAAAACTCAAAATCAAACAGCAAGACAACATGAATAACTGCAGACTTGTAAGAGTTAAAAGACGCGGAGAGTCCTGTCTCCAGCAGATGTGTGGGATGAGCAGCAGATGGAACTCATCAGTCTCAGTGTGTGATTTGCGCAAGCTCAGTCAAACGGCCAGGCAGAACCGTCTACGCCACAGCGCACATAAAACTAAGAACCTGACGCAGCATCAAATTTACTCCTCACACCCGTCTGCACTGTTCCTTTATTCCTCAGCTCTGTACTGCGCTTTTCTCCATGTGCCAGATTTACACCAATGAGTCAAAACATTACGGCACGCCTGATCGGCTGATGGTCATCTGCGTGCTACTAAAAACATAACGAAATAAAATAAAATAAAAATAAAATCTGAGGACTCTGCATGGATGTTTTTACAAATACAAAGCCAAAATACACAAAAATAACCTGACTAATATAAAAAGCACTTTTTAAATGATGTTTTCATTTACTAAGGAAAAAAAAAACAATCTAGCCCTGTGTCAAAAAGTGTTTCTTAAGGGTCAAAGGTCAAATAACTTAGCAGGGGAAGACACATGTTTTATTTTGCTGAGTCACGCATTCTGCCGACTACGCCAAATTGTTGTATTTTTCCTTGATGCTGACCACCTCTATCTTCTCAAACCGACATTTAGATTTCTCTACATGATGAGTCAGTGAAGAGACATTAGATCTTTGACATCTGTCACTTAAATAGAACCTGTCTGATAACATAAAGCAGCTTAAAAAATCTCAAAATGCAACACATTAAGAAGAAATTCTAAAACAGATGAGAAAACAAAGTCACTGATCATCTATGAGTCTGGAAAAGGTTAGAAAGTCATTTCTAAAGCTTTGGGACTCCAACAAACCACAGTGAGAGCTATTATTGACAAATGAAAAAAAATAAAATAAAATCATGGAACACTGGTGAACCTTTCCAGAAGTGGCCGGCAGACCGAAATTACTCCAAAAGGGCATGGACAACTCATCCAGGAGGTCACAAAAGAACCCAGAACAACATTTAAAGAACTGAAGGTCAGTGTTAATGACCACAACCACCCATCTCACATTTACCAGCAAACATCTTGATGATCTCCAGAACATTGGGTAAATATTCTTTGGACTGACAAAAAGACAAAAGTGGAACTTTTTGGAAGGTGTGTGTCCCGTTATGTCTGGCTTAAAACTAAAACATAATTTTAGAAAAAAAAAAACACATCATGCTGAATGTAAAACATGGTGGTGCTAGGGTTGGAGGTCTGGGGCTGCTTTACTGCTTAAGGTCCTGGTCAGCTTGCTGTAATAGATGGAAGCAGGAATTTTGCTATTCACCAGACAATCCTGAAGGAGAATATCCGGTCATCTGTTTGTGACCTCAAGCTCAGGCGTACTTGGGTTCTGCAGCAGGACAATGACCCAAAGCATACAAACAAGTTCACCTCTGAATGGCTAAAAATAAATAAATGAAGATTTTGGAGTGGTCTAGTCAAAGTCTGATTGAGATGCTGTGGATGATCTTAAACAGGAAGTTCATGCTGGAGAATCTTTCAATGTGTCTGAATTAAAACTATTCTGTAAAGAAGAGTGGAACAAAATTCCTCCACAGAGATGTGAAAGACTTGTTACCAGTTATTAGTAAAGCTATATATATATATATATATATGACCAGCCCTCTCTTACTACTCTTTTAAACCCAGTAATGTTTTTTGAGTATTGCATAGCACAGTATGATTCAGCACAGCTGCCAAGAAACAAGGCCACTTCAGAGAAAAGTGTGAGAGAACCCTGTTCTCAGTGTTATATATAACCATCTGCTGAGGGTTTTGTTTTTTAAACAATTCCTCATGCTACTGAAGAACATCATCCAGACACCCTTACAAAATGAGTCCAATTCCCACACTGCGCACACATTAATCCAACATTAATTAAGCATTGCTGTAGCACTGTAGATACTGCATAGGGGTATGTATATACACTGCTAAAAATACAAATAATATAAGACATTTTAGGGGTTCTTCAATTTGAAACTGTTGGAACCTTTAAAGAACCTTCTAGAAGCTTCGTTCTTCAAGGAAAATCTTTTTCCAAAAGATTCCTCAAAGCTGATGAATAGATTCATTCACAGTTCAATATATAAAAGTAGATTTTTGAGCTCCATAACCCTTGTTATTAAACATTTAATAACTGAAATATCCCATCACACATATCAATAAAGTAAAATACATTCTATAAGAACAACTATAAGAATAACTAAAATAAAAATAAAAAAATGTCCAATATAAACAATACAGTTTTTTTTTTCGCTTCTTTGGACAAAACCCCCAAAAGTGATTTTTTTTTTTTTTTTTTTTTTAAGTACAAATAATTTTGATTTATTTTACAGTTCAACATTTACATGTATTATTTTGAGCTGTTATTGAACATTTACTCATTTTAATATGCCATCACACATACCAATAAATCACAGTCAATTTTATTTTCAGTACTGCCGCTGCTGCTTAAAAAAAAAATCCTAACTTTAGAGGAAAGTATAAGAGTAAGAATAAGAAGTGCATTCAGTCTAAAAATAAATAATTCGGGTACAAATAATTTTGATTTCCTTCACAGTTCAACATTTAAATGTAGCTTTTTTGAGCTGCACAAACATTGTATTTAACACTTAATATTTCTATTGTGAGATATATGAGAAAAATATCATATCACATACACCAATAAAGTACAATACATTTTAGTACTGCTGCCGCTGCTGCTTAGAAAAATCTTAGAAAAAAGTATTTTCACTTATTTGGAAAAAATCCCTGAAGTGAAATTTTCTGTAATTTTCAGATGCAAATATATATATATATATATATATATATATATATATATATATTTATAGTTTAGCAGTTAAATGTAGCTTTTTTTAACTCCACAAATCTTGTATTGAACGTTTAATATATGCAGTATCCCATTACATATACCAATAAAGTACAATACATTCTTAGTACTGTCACTGCTGCTTAGAAAATTCCTAACTCTAGAGGAAACATATATATATATTTATGCAGTTTAACTTATTCTGTCTTCTTACTTATTTAGACAAACCCAAAAAGTATTTTTTTTTTTTTTTTACATTTTCAGATACAAATAGTTACAGATACTAAACCATTTTAGTTTCCTACACAGTTCAACATTTTAATGTAGCTTTTTGGGGTTCCCATCACACA
Source organism: Astyanax mexicanus (assembly GCF_023375975.1). Lineage (NCBI taxonomy): Eukaryota > Metazoa > Chordata > Actinopteri > Characiformes > Acestrorhamphidae > Astyanax > Astyanax mexicanus. The sequence goes on along the minus strand of NC_064425.1, from coordinate 8,456,623 downwards.
GACCAATAAAGCTCAATGCATTCTAAGTACTGCTGCTGCTCTTTAGAAAAATTCTGATTTTAGAGGAATCTATATGAATTAAACAAAATATAGAGTCTTTTCACCTATTTGAACAACCCCCAAAAGTGATTATTTCTGCCATTTTCAGATACAAATCATTTAGATTTCCGTTTCAGTTTAACATTGAACATTTATCATTGAGCTCCACAAACCTTACAGCTCCATCGTACGGTTGTACTGTATATACTGTATAGAGTTAAGGGCTTACAACAGTAATAAAAGGAGGCATTAAGCACAAATGCACTAAGGTTTATAGCCACCAGATGGAGCTGCTTTACAATGGGACGAATCAGAAGCCCTCTATTTGTCACTGCAGCAAAGAAGGCAGAGGAAAACAGTGGAAGAAGGAGCACCTCGCCCTCAACAGCATTAATAATATGTTAAAAAGGACAAAAAATAAGAGGTTGCGTTCTATTCAAGGGCAGAAACACACAGTCCAATAAATAACCCAAGTCTTTCTAATCCCAGCATCTCTTCATATTACCTGCCAGCAGCCTGGCGATAACTTATACACATGGATATTAAAGCAGGCATTGTTATTCAGCAGCCCGGGCGAGCCGAGCTTGGCTCCCGCGCGCTCGCTATCGGAGCGATTCCAAAGCAGATGCCTCGCTAGCAGGGAGGTTTTGCTTGTTGATGCGAAAGTTGATAGGAAGAACCTTCATCACGCGTCGCTTCTGTAGGCGGCGGGCGAGCTTGTCAATATGCTGAACCCCCCCGAGTTTCTTATTTCACATTCTCCTCCGGCAAAGTGCCGCTAGCGATTCGATAACCAGACGGCTCCTCGCACTCGCGGGCATCGATTAAACGCTTTTACGCATTTAGACACCTTGACATACATTCGGTCTTTTTCCCCCGAAGTAAAAGCACTTTTTGGTTTGATTCAAAGAAGCAGCGTTTGGGGAAATGATGCTTAAAAAAAGGTGTTCGAAAAATCTCGATAGTCATATCAGCCGTGTCATCTGTGCTAGGCTAAAGGCCTCACGATTCAAGTGATTCAAGTGAAGGGATTTTTCTCCCCAATTTAGCTAGCTGTGTATCCCCCATCACTAGTGATGCCACAACACAAGGAGGGTGAAGACTAGCAGATGCCTTTTCTGATACACGTGAAGTCAAACTCCGCCTCTTTTCATTACAGCTCACTCGGAGGAAAACTCAGCAATTCGGTTCCAATACATCAGCTCACAGATGCAGCCTTGTGCTGATCGACATCACCCTAAGAGTGATGAGGGCAAAGAGTGCTATCTACTGTACCCACCCAGAAAGAGAGCAAGGCCTCTTGTGCTCTCTCTGGGCTCTGGCACCTGATGGCAAGCTGCATGACCGGGATTCATACCAGCAATCTTCCAATTATAGTGGCAGTACTTTAGCCTGCTGGACCACTCAGAGCCCTTTTTTTTTCTCATCTTATCAATGACTTTATTAATGCACTTTTTCACCTATCAGACCTCTTCTAATTATGCTTTTCACTGCTAAAAATAAGACTTAGTCCAATCAGGTTAATCTGAGCTAAAGGCTAAAGCTGTTGCCATGTGGGTCAGCCAGACATGATGTAATTTCTCTAAAGAAAAGACTTGTCTTAGTTCCAGTGTAAAATAGGTTATTAATAGGGCTCCGAGTGGTCCAGCGAGCAAACTCTGCCACTATGATCAGTAGATTGCTGGTTCGAATCCTCTTTATGTACCTTGCTATCCGCTACCAGAGCTCTAAGAGTGTACAATTGCCCTTGCTCTCTCTCTGGGTGGGTAGATGATGCTCTTTCCCCTCATCACTCATAGGGTGATGTCGATCAGCACAAGGCATCTGTGAGCTGATGTATCAGAACCGAGTCACTGCGCTTTCCTCTAAGTGCACTGAGATGCTACTCAGCAATGCTGCATCAGCAACAGTTCAAAAAGAGGCGGAGTTTGACTTTACATGTATCAGAGGAGGCATGTGCTAGTCTTCACCCTTCTGGTGTTGGGGCATCACTAATGATAGGGGGATTCCTAATGAGTGCGTTGGGTGATTGGTCTTGTAAATTGGGGAGAAAATGGGGTAACATTTTGAAATTAAATTATATTAAAATAGATATTAGTGATTAGAATAGGAAGGAACAAACTGCAAAAATTGAGACATAAATGCTTATATTAAGCAAAACAATCTGCCAATGGTTAAGCAAATTTATCTTAATATTATTTCTTAAAATAACTAATTTAAAAATCTCAAAATGAGTAAAGTAAGACTTGAATCAAGTAAAAAACAGTTTTTAGCTTAAACACGAGAATGAGGATAATTGATACAAATTACTTGGAAAGTAATACTGATTCACAACCATTATGTCTAAAATAAGCAAAATTTTAAAATTATTTACACAATGCTTAGTTAGATTTTACACATACTGAACAAACTTAGGGTTGGTCATCATGCTAAAATGAATGAGTACCACTGTAAAATAAGACTGCCTTTATAAAGGGTTTATAAATGGTTTACAATTAGTTTATTAATCGTTACTAATTAGGTTGTAAATGCCTTAAAAATCATTAATAATCAGTTATAATACATACGTAGAAAGGGCAACAATGACATGTTGTTTGCCAAATAGTGAACCCACAGCCATCTATACTGTTGCCTTTCTACATATGTGTGTTAAAACTGATTATTAATGATTTTTAAGGCATTTGCAACCTAATTAGTAACCATTAATAAACTAATTGTAAACCATTTATAAACCCTTTATAAATGTAGTCTTATTTTAAAGTGGTATCAATAAATGTGTAGTTTACTGCAAACACAGTTATCTACTCTAAATTGTTGGCAACCCACTTCTTTAAACTACAGAGTAGGACATCTAATGCCTTGGTGGACAGACACACCAATTCACCATCTTTTTCAGGTTATATGACTGTGACTTACCCACCAACCAAGTGTCCAAGTTTGTCCGAGCGATATACTCTGTCCTTTATACGTGAAATGCTTGAAGAGGACAAGACACGCTTGACACGACAAGAGCCTCGCTCGGCTGAGCAGTTTTGACAGCCCTCTGTCAGCCGCATGCACCCTGACACGCCGAGCCGACTGTGGGCCATCAGATGGCATCAAGCCGCTGGTGAGCATCGGCGGCTGACCGTGGCCTGTAGTCTGAGAGGCCTGAGTTTCCTGCGAGGCTTAGTATAGTTGGTTCTTGTCAGCTCTGTTTTGGTCAGTTGAGCATTGAATCATCTGCAATTGACCACAAGGGAATTGCAAACCGGGAGAGAAACAATAGGGAACACGGCAGGAACTCGAGAGCTCTCTTACCTCAAGTTGTTCTTGTAAATTAGTAATATTTCAATACACAGTTATTCTCAACAATGTAGTTAATATGTTCTCTGGAGTTCTGGAGCTCTGAAGGTTCTACTATTAAACACAGCATCAATTACAGCAGTTGGAGAATGATTTCATGTTGTCACAGAACTATTATTATTAATGTATGCCAGCTGCATATTTTTGTTCACCAAGAATTCACTGTTGAAAAGCCTTTTTACCCAAAACTAACAGGGTACCACTTTAAAATAAGGCTCCTTTATAAGGGGTTAATAGATAGTTTATAAAGCAGTTTATTAATGGTTATAAATTATGTTATAAACCATTAATATGCAGTTACAACACATAAATAGAAGGGGCAACAGTGGTCTGCTGTGTATTGATTAGTGATTCTACTTTCATTTATACTCTTAAATATCGGAACTTACTAGATGCTTATCTTACTTTTTCTTTTTCATTAGTCCTCATTAACATTTCAGATAAGTTTGTTTTAGTAACTATAATAACATTAACCGACTTTCTATGTTATTTTGCTGGATATACTGTATTAAAAGTCATTGTCACTGTTGTTCTTTCTATTTATGTGTTTATTAAGTGCTTATTAATGTGTTTTTTTTTAAGTATTTACAAGCTTATTTATAAACATTAATAAACTCCTTAATGAAGGAGCCTTATTTTAAAGTTGTACCACAAACAGTTCTGTGGAAATAGTCTATATGGTGCCAAAAATGTTGTCAAAAATATTCCCATTTATTATTCAAGTAGAAGTATAGTACACCATACTCCTCTGTGAGAAGGAGCCTAAATTAGCCATTTAACGGGACTATTGAGATGAACTACTGTTTAGCTTGTTATGAAGAAAAATGGCCATAAGACATAACAATTACACATTATACGTTGTTAATGGTATGGTAAATTATGGTTATCGTAATTTTTATCTGGGAAAATACTTAAATTAGTGATTTTCCTTGATCGCTTTGATTTTGCCAGTTATTTCTTATCTTCTCTAATAAATATCAGTTTATTTACAGAAGGATCATGGAGCTCTAACACTTCCCCCACCACCGCTAAAAAAAACCTGTGATCTCACTATAAAATACCTTATTAAAGTTTGTATTCATATTTCTCGTATTGTTAATTATAACGTTGTGTTAAGGTGTATTAATAAAAAAAAGTCCAGCCCTTCAACAAAAACAGTCAGTCGGCTTGCTGGTCTCGCTGTGGAGATCTGCGCAGGTGCAGTAGCCAGAACAGAGCTAAAAATAATTTGTTTTGTGCATCTTTTGAGCAGCCAAACATTACAAACTACATTACAAACATTATTAGTGATGTAAAAAATGATGTTGAAATGGTTGAAATTAGACCGAGAAAAGTGACCATGATTCAAAATTTCTAAGTAATAATAAGTAATAATTGGGGGAGTCCCTCCCTCAAATGATCCCAGAATTGGTCCAGGTTGTAGATGCCTTTATTCGCCCTTAGAAACTTCCTAATTGCCAAGAGATGAGCTGACCCCAAAACGTCTGGCAAGCAGTGCATATAAACCATATGCTCTCTAGATTATTCCACATCTCGTAAACCAAGGCAGAAACTAATCCAGGCTTTTAAAACACCTCTGCAAGTCTGCTAGACCCACTTGATCATTTCTGTTCTCACCAACCCAAGACGGATGGCAGGTGTGTCTGACTGTCCTGTATTTTTAGCTTGGCCTCGGCCCCTGAGCTCCTGACAGACTAATGAGGAGATGGACATCAGTCTCCTTCAGTCCCAGAGTCTCCACAGTCCACTCGCTTTAGCCACTTTTAAAACGATAGCTCAGCAGATAGCTCATGAGTTTTTCGCCTCGTCCCGAATGGGATCAATAACTGGATGCTTGGTGTCCAAAGTTTACTGGTTTAGCATCGTAGAACCAGTGATTGATTAGCATAGTTAACCACCTTGTGAAAAAAAAACCTACTTAAAACCTGTTTTTTGCTTTCGAAACTACAATGGCTTGCAAAAGTATTCATGCTTCTAAGTTCTTCTGTTTTGTCGTCTTACAACCACAAACTTAAATGTATTTGATTTGAGATTTTAAATGATGGACCAACACAAAGTAACACGTACGGTTCTTAAAATTGTAATCAAATGAAGATCATTTTATTCTTATCAAAACTTAGTAGATCCACCTTTTGCTGCAATTACCTAGTATTCTTCGGTTCCCACTGCAAACAAACGTTCCTGGTTCCAGAACCTACTTTCATTGGTGGAAACACAGCGAACCACTTCAAAATTAGGTGTGAAAACCAGAACTGTGCTGGTTCCACATCGGTGGAAAAGCGCTACAAGAGGTTCAATACACAAAGGCACCAAGAGCATCTATAAAATTTGTCTACAAACTTCAGGATATGCCCTAACTTTCCAACCCATCCTCACTGGTCATTCAGCGTTAAAGTAATATAATACAGGAAATTGACAAATCCTGCACCTAACAGCTGGGGTTATGCATAGGGCTCAGCCAGGATCTACTACTCACTCACCTAACAACAATAGCAAAACCACCACAATCTGATACTGGCTCGACAAGAATCCAGAAGCACAGCCTAACACTATGTTCATGGTCCATTGCCTCAACTGCCAAGTAACAGACCTACCAAAAAATAACCTATGAACACATAGAATCCCTCCTTAATCTAAGCTCACTTCCTTTAACTATGGCAACAACACACTTACCTAAGCACAATCACACACAATAAATCACATTATAAGTTGCGTGAGCAGAACACAGCAACCACTACCATCTGATACTGGCTCGACAAGAATCCAGAAGCATAGCGAACTATGTTCATGGTCCGTGCCTCAACTGCCAAGTACTCAGACGTCTACAAAAACTCATGAGACAAATTATTACAAGAGCAGGACCACACCAATCCCCTTCATCCAAACTTTAACACAAACTTCAGTGCAAGCTCTTCTCGGGGGTCATCAGGCAGGCACCTTCCTTCGTCAGTGTTTCGCTGAATTAGGCCCACGACACCTCCAGAAGGCTCAACAGTGAAGTCTGGCGTCCCAGACCCACCCCCCTCCAAGCCTGCTGTAGAAGCACAAACTCACTCCCTTCCCCACACAGCCTCAGCCCTTCTGAACCACAACCACTGACTAGATCTTTCAGCTACATCTAACAACTCCAACACAAACTTCAGTGCAAGCTCTTCTCAGGGGTCATCAGGTAGGCACCTTCCTTCGTCAGTGTTTCGCTGAATTAGGCCCACGACACCTCCAGAAGGCTCAACAGTGAAGTCTGGCGTCCCAGACCCACCCCCCTCCAAGCTTGCTGTAGAAGCACAAACTCACTCCCTTCCCCACACAGCCTCAGCCCTTCTGAACCACAACCACTGACTAGATCTTTCAGCTACATCTGACAACTCCTTCACTACAGTCCTTAGCACACGACCTCTAATTCCGAATTCAGACAGCAGTCTTGTGGCAGACTTCGCAACAAAGCCTCTAGTACCTACCTCTACCGGTCTAATATACGCTTGCCACCCACGCTCTCTCACCTCAGCCACCAAGTCTGTATACTTCAGCCTTTTCCTTTCATAAGCTCCATCTACCTCGTCTTCAAACGGAACAGTCAGCTCTATAAAATACACTATCCGCTTACTTTCAGAGTACAACACTACATCCGGCCTCAAGGTTGTAACCAGAATGCACTGTGGGATCTGCAGTTTACTACCTACATCCACTAATAACTTCCAATCTCGTGCATTGGCCCACTTACCAGCAGTTTTCAAGCACTGTGCTGTTTCTCCACTATGCTGCCCCTCACGCACAAACGTTATTACCCTACTGCAACCTACCACGGGCATGTTATTAACTTCTAACCGTTTCTTATCAAGTGCACCTGCAAGAGATCTAAGTACCTGATTATGCCTCCATGTGTAGCGCCCCTGGGATAGACTCACCTTACATGCCGACAAAATGTGCTTCAGCGTGCCACTTCCTGCACATAGCTTACAACTTGGATCCTCACCCACCCACTGAGCAAGGTTTTGTGGCGTTGGCAGAACATCATATGTAGCTCCCAAAAGAAACTTTATACGGCCTGTATCCAATCCCCATAACTCTCGCCAGGTGATTCTCCGCTTCTCTACACTTTCCCATCTCATCCACTGCCCCTGTTTACTCTGCCCTGCTGCTTTTGCCCTCCTTGCTTCCTCCTCCTGCTCACGAATAAACCCTGTAACCATACGCCTTTTCTCAGGTGATGTGGCCTTGCCGAATGCTTTCCAAGAATCACCTAAACCTAATCCTGCCCTCCCATTTTGCACCTGCCCCACAACATCCCTGTGCTCCAGTGCCCTCCTTGCGGCTTGAGTAGCTTCTCGAGCATTCCACTTTCTCCCAGACCTAGTCACTGGTGCTGTTGCTTTAACCAGCCCGTCTTTTGACCCTAACAACTGCATTTCACGTCCTACCTTAGCACATTTGAACTCCTCAACCAAGCTCGTCAACGGCAGTTCCAGCATCCCTCTCCCACACCACGCCACACTACTAAGGCAACGCGGCACCCCCAACCATGTCCTTATAGCCTTGCTCATAACCCTTTCTAACCTCTCAACTTCAGAAATCGGAATATCATAAACTGTAAGTGGCCACCTTAGACGAGGCAACAAACCAAACTGCAGACACCACAGTTTTAATTTACCTGGCAGAAAAGACTTATCAATTCTATTAATGGCCTCCACCATTTCTGTCCTCAACCCTTCCACCTGCTCTTTATCATTCAGTGCTGCAGTATACCACCTACCTAAACTCTTAACTGGCTTTTCCAATATAGATGGTATGACTTCTCCCTCCATCATAAACCTTTCTTGTATCAATTTCCCTTTAACGATTGATACACTCCTAGACTTGCTCGGTTTAACTTTCATCCTAGCCAGCCTAAGATTATCATTTAACTTCCCTAGCAGTCGCCGGGTACATGGCACCGTGGTCGTTAATGTTGTCATATCGTCCATAAACGCCCTAACTGGTGGGAGCCGGGTGCCATCATGCAGCCTCTCCCCGCCTACGACCCACTTAGAAGCCCTAATAATCACCTCCATTGCCATCGTAAACGCTAGCGGTGAAATTGTACAACCTGCCATTATACCTATTTCCAGTCGTTGCCAAGATGTGACACACTCCCCTACACTAAAGCAAAACTGTATGTCTTCAAAATAGGCTTTAACTAACCTTGAAATCTCTTCTGGAACCCTAAAAAAATTGAATGCCTTCCACAACAATGCATGCGGTACCGAACCAAAAGCATTAGCCAGATCTAAAAACACCACATGTAGATCCTTTTTCTCGGCTCTTGCTGTTTGAATCTGATGCCAAATCATACTATTATGCTCTATGCAACCAGAAAAACCTGCAATTCCTGCCTTTTGTATAGACGTATCAATTAAATTATTTCTTTTCAGGTACGTTGCTAGTCTACGTGCAACCACACTAAAGAAGATCTTACCCTCCACATTCAACAAGCTTATGGGACGGAACTGATCAATAGCCACAGAATCCTTTTCTTTTGGGATAAGAACACCACCTGCTCTGCGCCACTCCTTTGGAATAATCCCCTTCTTCCACACTATAGCCATTAGTTTCCATAGAAACTTCAAAACATCTGGTGCACTTTTATATAATCTATATGGAACCCCATTTGGCCCTGGGGCAGAACCTGCCTTTGCAGCCTTCACCACCTCCTGAACCTCACTCCACCTAGGGGGGTTAACATCCATTTTCCACTCTATATCACCTAACGGCGGCATGTCTGCTGGTAGGTCCAGGTCGCTAGACCTTTCCTTCTCTGTGTAAACACTCTTAAAGTGCTCCTCCAACTCCCTCTTTCCGACCTTTAGATTTCCTGATTTCTCCTTACTAAACAGACTCTTAACAAACCTAAATGGATCTCTAAAGAACTCTATCCTAGCACGCTCCTTCTTCTTCCTCCTTTTCCTCATAGCCTCTGCTCTCCGCAATTTTACCAACTTACTTCTCAACTCTTCCTGCAATAACTCAATGCCCTCTCTTTCTGCCTCATTCCCCTTCTTCCACTTCTTTCTGAGTAACCTTGATTCCTTAACCAGTTTTTCTATTTCTACCTGCCGCCTTGATTTAACTACATCTTGACACTTTACGTTCCTCTGCACAACACCAAATCTTGCCATTCCATAATCATAAATGACTTTACCTAGCCTGTTCAATTTACTCTCTGCTGTTCCCTTCAAACCCTCAAGCATACCTTTCAAATCATCATTAATACTCCTCCATGCCATCTTGTCTCCTGTGCCTGGCCATTTAACTTTGGATCTTTGACCGATTCCTTTCTCCCTACCCATCTGCTTTCCCTTAGCCTTTGACCTATCAACACCTCCTTCATCCTCCACTCCTTCTGTGCTTAAGTTAGCCTCCCTAGTATCAAAGGTATTGATATCCTGCGGACTGTGGCACGTAACCTGCCGCTGGACTTCAGCCGACTGACTCAAACAATTCTGTTCAAAGTATTGTTCAATGCGGGGCCCCTGCACTCCTTCACTCAAGCACCTCATCTTTCCTTGGTGTATCCTCAGCCCTCTCACTGATGTGACCTTGCTCCACCCACACACACAGGTCAGCAACTCCTTTCCACTTACCATCCCACCTGCCTCTATGCTTAACCCACTTCTCGTAGTCATGTCCGTTCCAGAGTCCGTAACCATGTTATCCGCCTGTGAGTCATCTTCCACCCCTGCTCTCGCTGACTCCTGGGGTATTGCTTTTTTCTTTTTCAATGTAGCTTGCTTGGTTGCACACACATGGTTAACCATGGTGGCTGCTACCATGGATTGCCAGCCCATGGCAGCACCGTTAGGGTCTATTCCCTCTTGTCAGCTGTCTTTCCATGCTGTCACAGGGTCTTTCCTCTGTTGTCAACTGTTCTCTTCACAGCAGTCACTAGCTTAACTAGATATCAAGTAATATAATACAGGAAATTGACAAATCCTGCACCTAACAGCTGGGGTTATGCATAGGGCTCAGCCAGGATCTACTACTCACTCACCTAACAACAATAGCAAAACCACCACAATCTGATACTGGCTCGACAAGAATCCAGAAGCACAGCCTAACACTATGTTCATGGTCCATTGCCTCAACTGCCAAGTAACAGACCTACCAAAAAATAACCTATGAACACATAGAATCCCTCCTTAATCTAAGCTCACTTCCTTTAACTATGGCAACAACACACTTACCTAAGCACAATCACACACAATAAATCACATTATAAGTTGCGTGAGCAGAACACAGCAACCACTACCATCTGATACTGGCTCGACAAGAATCCAGAAGCATAGCGAACTATGTTCATGGTCCGTGCCTCAACTGCCAAGTACTCAGACGTCTACAAAAACTCATGAGACAAATTATTACAAGAGCAGGACCACACCAATCCCCTTCATCCAAACTTTAACACAAACTTCAGTGCAAGCTCTTCTCGGGGGTCATCAGGCAGGCACCTTCCTTCGTCAGTGTTTCGCTGAATTAGGCCCACGACACCTCCAGAAGGCTCAACAGTGAAGTCTGGCGTCCCAGACCCACCCCCCTCCAAGCCTGCTGTAGAAGCACAAACTCACTCCCTTCCCCACACAGCCTCAGCCCTTCTGAACCACAACCACTGACTAGATCTTTCAGCTACATCTAACAACTCCAACACAAACTTCAGTGCAAGCTCTTCTCAGGGGTCATCAGGTAGGCACCTTCCTTCGTCAGTGTTTCGCTGAATTAGGCCCACGACACCTCCAGAAGGCTCAACAGTGAAGTCTGGCGTCCCAGACCCACCCCCCTCCAAGCTTGCTGTAGAAGCACAAACTCACTCCCTTCCCCACACAGCCTCAGCCCTTCTGAACCACAACCACTGACTAGATCTTTCAGCTACATCTGACAACTCCTTCACTACAGTCCTTAGCACACGACCTCTAATTCCGAATTCAGACAGCAGTCTTGTGGCAGACTTCGCAACAAAGCCTCTAGCACCTACCTCTACCGGTCTAATATACGCTTGCCACCCACGCTCTCTCACCTCAGCCACCAAGTCTGTATACTTCAGCCTTTTCCTTTCATAAGCTCCATCTACCTCGTCTTCAAACGGAACAGTCAGCTCTATAAAATACACTATCCGCTTACTTTCAGAGTACAACACTACATCCGGCCTCAAGGTTGTAACCAGAATGCACTGTGGGATCTGCAGTTTACTACCTACATCCACTAATAACTTCCAATCTCGTGCATTGGCCCACTTACCAGCAGTTTTCAAGCACTATATATTCAAGCACAAATATTATTGATGTGTCTTAACTGGTCAAGATTAAAAAGAAAACTCTACATATCATGCATAATAATTGAGCAAGCGAATGGAAGCGAAGCAGCAAGAAAAGAGAAACATAATCACTGTAATTATCACCCAGATGGTTGCAACCCGTGTAGAAATGCTGAGACGAGGCTTTCACTGGAGGCGCCTCGTGTACTTTTTCATTATCGTAATTTATGAGTGAGCAGGGGTCTTCGCTCCAAACATCTGTACACCGACGGTGTGAAGCACCCCAGTTTTAGGATGCCAAGGTAGTAGCTGTTGGAAAAACTGCACGAGCTCCAGCGTCTAACAGTGCCCCGTGGGTCGAACTCTTTGGTTTTAACTGGTAGAAACACCAGCGAAGAGCAAAGAAAAGAGAAGAGCTTGTCACTTCCCATTGCAGCACCAGCTCAAAACTCAAAACAGGCCGCTGATCAAACCAGGCCGGTGGTAGAAACCGGCTCAGGGAAGAAGATGTCAATATTCTTTGATCTTTTCTTGTGTGTATCTCTGTGTGTAGGGTGTGTAAAAGTGGTGTTTATTTGACTTTTTAGATAACGTTTTTTAAGGCCTACAGCTCAACATGGAATCTAATCTAGCCTGCTGTCATTGTTTACTCAGCTATCATTTTCACAGCTACTCTACTGAGGCAAGTGCAACCTTAGGCATATGTATTCGACTGTGAACATAAAGTGGTGGGTGATTGGATGGAGTATTAAGAAGGATAAAAAAATTGGGTCAAGAAAAAGAACCTTTTCCACTCTACTTTTAGCCACAAGCTAGACTGGACTGAACTGTTTCTACTGTAGCATCACCGGAAGTGAGAAAAAGAGGTCACTTCTTCGCCCTATTGAGTAATCTTTTGGTGGCGTCACTGGTGGAAACCCTTATTTACCCTCCACCCCAACACCAGGAGGGTAAATAATGACTCACCACTGAAACAGCTACAACCAAATTGACCATCACCCAAGATAACCCCAACTAACAAAATAGGGGGGTTATTTGGTGAGATTTTATTAAAGTATAGATAGATGAAGAAGGGACAAAAGTCTCTAATAAAAATTCCCAATAAAACTCAGACTGCAAAAGTAAAATGTTAGAACCAGAAAGTTGAAACAAATTTATTTAATTTGTGTTATCTGTCCATTTTATTTATTTTTTTTCCCCAACTTATATCGTGCAGAAGTTTCATTCTAGATTTCCTAGATTGTTTAACTGTCCTAGTAAGGTTCATGTCATTTTGACCAATTTAAAGTTTGATAATAGAGTGAAAATGCTTCCAGGTAATTGAAACTTAGCTTGTCTAATATTAAAATCTAATGTTGAAATCTAGTGTTTTCACTTTACCTGAAATCTCATTATACCTGAAATTGTTTGTAAGTTAACTGTTAAAAATGTAGGTTTTTAACTACAATTCTCAGTGGTAGGTGCCTGTACTTTGCAACATATTGTTTTGAACCTGACCCAATAGGACCTGAGGAAAATGATGGGAAATCTTGGCCCGACCGAAACCTGAACCGAGTTCGGGTTAGGCATTGGGTCGGGTATATCTTGGGCAAACAATCCAAACTCTACTTGCAGTGTCCTGATGTTGGGGTGATGAATTCTGGTGGGATGTCTTGCTTTTCACTCAGGGCGCTTTTCCACCAGCATGGTGCTGATTCTGGTGCTGGTGCCAAGGATTCGAACGGTTCTGTGATTTTCCACTGCAAATTAAAAGGTTTTTGGCCAGAAAAGTCAATGCCATTTTGGCGCCACAATCTTGCTGGTTTGGAAACAGCGAAACTGTAACGTGAGCAACCAAAAGGTGGGGATTTTTGGAACACATCCAGATTACATTACATTACATTACATTACATTACATTTGGCAGACGCTTTTGTCCAAAGCGACTTACAATAGTCAAGTACAATGTAAAATAAGTTTAAAGGAAAAACATCTTTGGATAGGGATAAAAGGAGGACAAAGGGGAATAATAGGATAGAGGAGTGAAGGAGAGGAAGAAGGAAATGAGGTTAGAATTAGTTAGTGTGTTAGAGGTGTTAAGAGAGTAAGTGCTCTTTGAAGAGCTCTGTCTTCAGGAGTTTATTAAAGATAGCGAGAGATTCTCCTGATCTGGTAGTGGAAGGTAGTTTGTTCCACCATTGGGGAACTCTGTATGAGAACAGTCTGGATTGCTTTGTGTGAATGTTTGGCAAAGCGAGGCGACATTCATTGGAGGAGCGCAGCGGCCGGGAGGTAGCGTAAGCCTTCAGGAGCGAGTGCAGGTAGGAAGGAGCCTGTTCTGACATCACCTTGTAGGCGATTGTAAGAGCTTTGAATTTGATGCGAGCATCAACTGGTAGCCAATGGAGCTCAATGAGCAGCGGGGTGACATGTGCCCGTTTTGGCTGGTTGAAGACCAGACGTGCTGCAGCGTTCTGGATCATCTGGAGTGGTTTTACTACACAGGCCGGGAGGCCAGTTAGCAGGGCATTGCAGTAGTCGAGGCGTGAGATGACGACCGCTTGCACCAGGAGTTGGGTGGCCTGTTGTGTCAGGAACGGTCTAATTTTTTGGATGTTATAGAGCGCAAAGCGGCAGGACCGAGCAACTGAGGCCACATGGTGCGTGAAGGAGAGTTGGTCATCAACCATAACACCCAGGTTCCTAGCAACCTTTGTCGGTGAGAGAGAGAGAGAGTCGATACTTATAGAGAATTTGTGTTGAAAAGATGGTTTTGCTGGTATAACCAGAAGTTCAGTCTTTGAGAGATTTAATTGAAGGTGATGCTCCCTCATCCATGAGGATATGTCAGAGAGACACTGCGAAATCCGTGCAGAAATTGAGTGATCTTCAGGTGAGAACGACAGGTATAGCTGGGTGTCATCAGCAAAGCAATGGTAGGAAAATCCGTGTGAGCGGACAACCTGACCAAGAGAGGTGGTGTATATGGAGAAGAGAAGGGGTCCCAGTACCGAACCTTGGGGAACCCCAGTGGATAAGGAGCGGGCTGAGGACAGCTGTCCTTGCCACGACACCTTGAACGAGCGCCCAGTGAGGTATGATCTGAACCATGACAGCACAGATTCACATACGTAGTAAGTGACTCCTTAAAGCTGTGGAAACACAGGCTGGTTTTTAAAAGGTTAGCAGGTTCACAGGAGCAGGCACCGGCTCCAACACCATCACTTTGTTGGTGGAAAAGAGGCACCAGAAGCCATGACAATAACCTAACAACCTAACAAGTCTTTGCAAAGTCTAAATACTATGGTGTTGGATATATGTTGTTATTAGTGCATTTTTTGTTCTGGGTTTTCTGTTCCAGTCAACTCTGTGGACTCTGTGGAGTCTTTTCTAGCAGCAAAAATTGAAAGAGACATGAATGACTCTGTTATTGAAATTACAGGAGCTACTGGTAGGAACTTGGAAGCACAAAAGCATCTAATTTACAGGATAACAACATTGCGAGCATTACAATAATTATACTAGCCGCCATAATGGCTCAATACTCCTCCGCATTGCTGGCAATAAGCAGATTGCACAACTCACAAACTTTATTACAGCATGATTGAACCGCGCTAAAGGTCAGAACAAGTGCGATGCCTGACTGGTCACTGAGAAATATATGTATGTGTAAATCATTAAAGAACACAGCCACATTATGTGGGCAATTCATGCACAGTAAGACATTGATCGGAGGTGGTCGATACGTATGGATTCGCAGGATGAAGATGAAGTGGTTCTTGGTCAAGCTGCAAGGTGAGAGAATAAGCGAGCTGAGAGAGTGGCCGAGTCAGTTATTCGGAAAGGTCCGGTCATTGGTCGTGCTAATGTAATTGCGTATACTGGCCATTTTTAATGGGTCCTCTAATTAAATGTGGAAGTAGCGTAAATGCGCCAAGGTTGGAGCTGTTGGGGGGAGGCTGGGGGGGTTATTGGTGAGATTTTGTTTTATGAAGTAGAGGTAGATGGGGAAGAAGGGGAAAAAAGTCTCTTATAAAAAATCCCAATCTCAATAAAACCCATGACTAAAAAAGAAAAATGTTAGAATCAGAAAGAGAAAACAAATTCAGTTAATTTGAGTTATCTGTCAAATGTATTAATTTAGTTTTTTATATGGTGCATAACGTCTATTCTAGATTGCCTAGACTGTTTAACTGTGCTGTTAAGATTTGTGTCATTTTGACCAATTTCAGTTTAATAATAGTTTAATAATAAAGGGGAAAAAAAACTTTCAGTGAAAGAAATCTTACCATTTCTAATATTGAAATATAATTTTGAAATCTAGTGTTTTTTTATATGTTAGGCACAGTACTGGAAAAATGTTTGGACACACTTTGAATTCAGTCGTTTTGCATTAAGCTAAAGATAAGAAGAGGTTTAAGGTGGAATGGAAAAACAAGTATGTGGATCAGTTGCTATTCATCAAATGGTCCTTATCACATAAAAAACCTTGTATAACCAAAATGAAAGAAGAAAAATAAATAAATAAATTTAAAGTATTTAAAGTCAGTGTAGAATATATATTTTTCTTTTTTTTAATTCCACGTCATTTTGTAATTTGAAAGCAATGTAAAGAACACAGGTAAAAAAAGTTAAAAGCCTCTAAAATTAAAATGCAAGGTTTTTGCAGGACGGAGATAAACATATTTTTAATATTCTTAAACCTTCTATGGCATGAATTACAGTATATTTTTGGGTAGTTTTTGGGTTTTTTTTTTTTTTTCATTTTGATATCAAGCATGATGGCCCTCCCAAAAGTGATCTACATTTTGTTGCCCAAAGATGACAAATGAAAAAAAAAAAAAAGTTTGGTTGAGCTTACAATGTCAAAATATACTTCTTTCCATATTACATATCATTGTATTGGACATAAATCATCCTGTGTAACATTATAAAATAAATAAATACAAGGTATGGTATAGTATGGTGTTGTATGGTGTAACGTCCGAAAGATGGTGTGTTGCCCGAGGGTTTGTTTTGTTAACTCTTATAAAGAATACATATCCAGTTTATTCTACTGATAATTCTGTTGATGCCAAAAGCTGTAAAAAAAATCATTCTTTATGGAAACTTCCTCTGACTACTGAAACAATACAGTATTCTTATGTATTAAGTGTATCATTGGCATAACCTGTCCACTACAGTTACCTACTAAAATTCTATTATTTATACTGTATAATTAAAACCAACTCTTTCGACACCCACAGCTCTGTACGCATTGAAAATGTTGCGCTGCCCCATTTTCCAGAAACGCTCAGTCATTATGCAGAAGATGCGAATCAATGCTATTGAACGGGACGAGCAAACAGTGTCAGTGTGAAGAAGTGAAGGTGTTGGGTGAAATGTATCACATCAGATTTAAATTCTACTTAAAACACGGCTTTACAGTCCCAAGGATGTTGGGAAAGAACTGTCATCAATACTCTCCCGGATTGACTTTGCTCGGGCGATCTCCGTTGTCAAGAGTAACGATGACGGATTGCAAAATAGCAAGTTATCTACTGATCCCCGTCGTATTTTTTTGACCACGGCGAAGCGACGGCGTTGCACTCGAGTCAATTTTTGAGGCCCGGACAGAGCCGTCAGCTTTGGGATTTATGAAATATCCTTCAGGAAAGTCACGGCGAAGTGGCGGATCCTTCTTAAGCCCCATATTTCACACGTTTTATGGCCGTCCTTGTCACGAACGGAGATGATGGAGAGGCGAACTGGAGGCATGATGATGAAGTGCGTCATGGGTTTATGTTTTCTAATGGGGAGATGAAACAGTTGCATAAAGGTGAAATTGGGTGCGTCAACAGTTTGTCAGGTCAGGCCACGGCATTGGCGATGCTAATTTTCAAAGTGATCCCTTATACCTGTGCTGCTAACTGAGCAAGGTCAGTTCGAGAGCTCGGAAGCTAAAAAAAAAAAAAAGCAAAGAATCTCTTGTTTTATCCGGTTTTGTAGGATGTCTGAGATATTCTCCAGGCTTCCATAATAACACGTTCAGTGCTCTAATTAATCAGAGTTATGGTAAGCAGATTTGCCTTAGGGTAAGGTTGTCTTACGCATATTCCCCTTATTTTCCGTCGCTATAAATGGGAGCATGCAGAACTGTGGGGGGTTCACGAAGATGGTGGTCCTCAGTTCTGTTTAGCAAATGTGACATTCAAACTTATTATAGGAACCCATATATATATTTTTTTTATGGAACAAACAAATCAGTCCCAATTCAAATTAATTGGATCTTTGGAAAACCTTGTTTGCAAGAGCTGAAATATGGTTTTAAGGACTTTTGAAGCTCAGTAATCCCAGAAAACTGCACTGAAATATTAGTCAGACCTGTGAAATAAAATACTAAAAAATATATGTTCATAATACATATGTTTAACCTCATTTATTCAATGCATTCCAATGCAAAGAGGTCACCAACTCTCTGGAGAATCAGTTGCTACAGACTTCCAACTTTTATGTGGCTTTTGAATCAAATGGAGAAGTCTGCTATGAGCTGATTGGTTGGTGAGCTAAAGCTAGAGCAGTTTTAAAGTTTAAAAGGCTTCGAACCAGAGTTTAAAACCTTACAAATGATGTGGTCTGTGGTGCTAAAAAAATGGATATAGTTCTGTTTTGAGTACTTACTGTACATATTTTAATATAAAAATGATCAGACGTATATCGTCACTGTCCAATGAAAAACACTCATCTCCAAAACAGCAACTGTTTTACAGGAGAGAGAAAAAAACTTGTAAACTTTCAATGGAAGTCAACGTAAAAAGAGTTTATTTCAGGTCATTTTGAAGAGTTTCTATTGGTCGGTTCATCAAGAAATTTTGATACAGTGTAAAGGACAGTTTGTCTGTTCAAATTATGTGGTAAGCTAAAAATCGACAAAAATGGACAGCGACGATATAGACTTTTACTTAATTGCTCCATAAGAACCCATTCAATTTGGACTCACTTCAAGTGTGTATTCTCCTCTATAGAGATTCTCTGGCATGGCATTGCTTGTTCTCGTGTTTTTAGTTCTTGTGACAAAAACGTGTTTTTTGAGAGCAGCCAGGTGGTGTTTGCAATTTCCCATTGTGAGAAATTGTGCAATTTGTCGCCCTGTGTCTCCAATCAGTCATATATTGTGAACATCACAACAACTGATGACTCATAAAGTCGTGTAGTGTGAACTTGGCATTGCCTACACTTCTTATGAAGACATTTATCAATAGAGGGATTTTGGTGGTCTATGACTGGACTGGCTAACCATGGAACAAGTCATCTCTTACTCTGCAGAATAATTTATAATTATGTTAGCATAAATTTTCAAACACGTTTGACTAAAGAATTCATGACAATGATCAAAAATACATGTTTCAGAATTCACCAGCAGCCCACTACACTCTTATGGGCACTTCAAGTTAATGTTCAAATAGAGATGCTCTGGAAAACATTATAATACTAATACTAAATCAGCAATTAATGATAGATAATAGACGTTTCTGTCGCATTGAAACTTTTGGCACCGCACCGTTTAAATCTCAAGAGCGGCCGGCGTTTTTGACTCGCGTTGGCTGCTGTGCTGTATTTGCATGCAGGTGAGCGGGAGTGGACAATTTGCTTGCATTATTGACAGCTTCGATGATGCTTGCTCACACTCCCCCTTCCCCTCCTCCTTACAAGACAAAATGAATTATGCAAATGCGGGAGGTAAATGAGGCTCTTTGTTGAAGCAGCGCAGTCTGAATTATTAGCCTTGCTTTTTTACGCAGCCTGCTCAGCCTCGGGAATGTTCCAGATTCTTCAGAAAAGAAAAGGAGCTTTTGATTAGTTACTGTATGATGCTTGGAATCGCATATATAAGATGCTTATTAGATATCCTGTGTTGGTGTATTCTGTTCCTCCGACCACAGCCTCTTTTCAAACTGAGTAGCATCACGGCGCGCTCGGAGGAAAGCGCAGCAACTCGGTTCTGATACATCAGCTCACAGATGCAGCCTTGTGCTGATCGTCATCACCCTGGGAGTGATGAGGGTAAAGAGTGCCATCTACCCACCCAGAAAGAGAGCAAGGCCAATTGTGCTCTCTCAGGGTTTCGGCAGCTGATGGCGAGCTACATGACTAGGAATCGAACCAGCGAACTCCTGATCATAGTGGCAGCGCTTAGCCCACTGGACCATTCAGAGCCTAGTGGATTCTGTCCTGTACTGTAATTATAGCTTTTTGTTCTCCATGCTTTAAAGCTTTGAGGATGCCCCACAGGAGCTCTAATGGTACAAGTTTACAGACTGAATCTCAGAGGTACCTAGTTCTATTAGGATGACTCCAGAGGCTAGTGTGCAATAACAACAGTTTTAATTTCGATTGTATTAACGATGTATTAGATAATTTATGCAAAGTCTTTGGCGTAGTTCTCTGTCTTTCTGTGTTTTTTTTCTAGCTATTACATTGTGTTAAGGGTAGTTTCACAGCAAAATCTATCTATCTATCTATCTATCTATCTATCTATCTATCTATCTATCTATCTATCTATCTATCTATCTATCTATCTATCTATCTATCTATCTATCTATCTATCTATCTATCTATCTTCTGATAAGACATGATGACCCCTCCTGGGATCATATGGAAAGTTTTTATATGCTTTTTTTTTTTTGAAAAAAAAATGGGGTGGGGGGTGTAGTGGGTATATTGGGTGCTCATCGCTCCTAAAACTCTGCTCCTAGAATCGCCCCTGCTAGCCAATTTATCATTAGTAGAAAACATTAGTAGACTCACTTACTGCTGACACCAGTAGTCCTAAAAAAAAAAAGTTTTCATGGCTTCCTGTATCAGCAGTGAAACTTTTCGAGAGCTAGCGTATCAGATCCCACATCAGTAATCCTGAGACGCTTTTTTTGACCGACGAGCTTTTCAGACAACACAGTGAGTCATATTCCAGTCACAGCATCCTCAAACCTCTACACTCTGATCTCGTGTCAAGTCATTGGTATTCTGTGTTACGTTGTGGTGAAATCATAATTTGGCACTCTGTCAGGCTTTGGAAATAGAGATGAGGGCTTTTTGATGCTTCCTGCTGATAGAGTGTCATGCCGCAAAATCTGCTAAGCAGCCTCACGACTGGTAATGAAGGACTTAATTCTAGATATTTTTGGTATTTTTGGACCTGGCCTAAAGGAAGTCTTCAAAGATATCAGTGGAAACTCGAGGTGTGGATTGCGCCCAGGTCTGTGGGTGCACCCTCAGGCCTTTATCGGTGTGTTAAAGTGAGGAAAGTGAAGAGGGAACTTGGCATTTTCGGTGCAGGCCCTGAGGGGACGGGATGCCTCGCTGAAGGAGCCCAGAGCAGTTGGCTTGAACAAACCAGTCAAGCCGCAGACAGGAAAGTCAGAAGCTGTACCCTTTGGGTATGAAGTCAGTGTTGCATGTTTAAAACAAGATTCGGTCACTTTCACAGACTTGTTCACCCTGAGATAGCAGCGCACTGTCAAACCTGCCAATAAAAGACACACAATGCTCCTCAGCTGTTAGCTTCCTTACCCTACTTTAGTATTCTACAAGCTGCGGTATCTAGAAATCTTCTCGTTTGTCATGGCTCACATATACCCTAGACCTGAGGCATCCGGCATTGCCTGGAGAAAATCAATGCCTGGTAAAAGCTGTAAACAGCTGCAGGTACGCTCTCTGCAGCGGAGCGAGGTAAACATGAGATGAAGCTCCTTAGGCCTGGCCCTAAGGCTTCAAACAGTTGGGAACGGAGATTGACGTCTCGGCCCATCAAACAGGAGAGACGAGGACCTGGGGCACGTCTGAAAGAGTGAGAAAGAGCGAGCTTATTCTCAAGAGATGTTCAATCAAGCAGTGAGACAGGCAGTCGAGAAATCGTGAATAAAGTTCTGTACTAACTTTCTTGCGATGATGCAGTAAACACTTCACTGTATGTACTTCTAGAAGCTGATGTTCTCCAGAAATGTTAGCTAGCACAATTGCTGGTACCTTTTTCGCAGTGCTGGGAAGTAAGCATGTATTGAAGGTCCTCCCATCCTGTTTGATGGGCCGAGACGTCAACCTCCATTCCCAACTGTTTGAAACCTTAGGGCCAGCCCTGAGGAGCTTCATCTCATGTTAACCTTGCTCCATTGCAAAGAACGTACCGGCAATTGTGCTATCTCGACCCATCAAACAAGAGAGACATGGTATTACTGTATGTATTTCTAGAAGCTGATGTTCTCCAGAAATGTTAGCTAGCACAATTGGTTGTACATCTCTTGGGAATAAGCTCTGCCCCAGATCCTTGTCTCTCCTGTTAGATGCGTCGAGACGTCAACCTTAGTTCCCAGGTGTTTGAAGCTTTATTTTATTTTTGGAGAACATTGGCTTCTACAAGTGTATACAGTGAAGTGTTTCCTGCATAAAATGACTACTTATAATACTTATATTACTGCATTATTATAATAACGCAGTAAATACTTTACTATATGTACTTCTAGAAGATTATGTTCTCCAGAAATGTTAGCTAGCACAATTGCACGTACATTCTCCGCAGTGCTGTGAAGTTATCATGTGATGAAGGTCCTCAGGTCAGTCAGGAAATCGTAATGAAACTTCTGTACTACTTTATTGTACTGCATGCAGTATTAGGACTACTATTAAGCCACTGGTATTAAAAAAAAAAAGTTTGTCAAAGTTCAGTCACAACCAGTTACCAATCGAAATCTCTATATTTTCATGATGTTAGGACAACAAAGTGTCAAACTTAGATGCAGAAAAAATGTGATTTCCTTTCCCATACAATGAAATTAGAAATCAGAATGAGAGAAATGCTTCAGCTCATAAATGTCTTAAATGTTTTATTGTACTGTCTATATGTGTAGAAGTTGATGTTCTCAATATTAGCTTGCACAACTGCTTTACAGTTTTGTGTAAATCTGCATCTTACAATATTCCGACAGCCACAAAACTCAGTGTACTCCTTCAGGGAATGTCCCCAAACTCTAAACCTCAGCCATACTGAATCATACTCACTTATTTGTTGTATTTTTGCACAGACCTAAAGTTAGTGTGTCCTAAAACTGTTTGAACACTTTCGAGGGAATGTCCCTGAGGTCTAATCCAGAACCAAACTGATCCACACCTACATCTGTTTGTTGTTTTGTCATCCCTCATTACTCCAATTCTTTTTTCACACACGCTCAAGGCATAGGGCCCTATTTTTAAAGATGTATAGGGGAGCCATTAACTGTGCACTGTGCAGCTTGGTTTAGAGCATGTGAGTGTGTCTTTGCTATCGTAATGACAGGGAAAGTACACCAGCGTGTCACTTCTCATTACCTTTAAGAGCCAGGATGTAAACATACTATTTATCTTGCCTTTTGCAACTATTGTAGCTAGAATTCGATTTTCCACAATTGTAGCCAGCCTATAAAGGCACCAAATTTACAAATGTTATACTCAGAAACTGACTAATGACAACACAGACTGCTAATATAAACTGTATAAAGGGCATGTACAAATTTTCTAAATAATCATGGGTGTGTTTTGGGAAAACAGGAAATAAACCAATCAGCATGTTACTTGCCATTCCCTTTAAGAGCCAGGTGTGCTCTGACTTTGGCAGATTGCAGATTGTGTATTGTGTATTGTTGATGTAAAAGTTAGGTTTGTGGGGGTGTGTGCTTTGCATTGGGCACACATGTGTTGCAAAGATAGCAATGCTATAGCAACTTTCTAGGTTGTATTCAGTCAGTGGTGCTCCTGTCTTTTCCCTTGCCAAGATAGCAATACACCACACATTTGAAATACCTAAACACACCTCATTTCAAGAACACCACAACCCATCAGTGTACAGTAGATATATTCACAAGCACCGTTGCTATTTAAACGATGCAGATGGAAGGCGTGAAAAGAGACTGGTGGCAGGGTGTAACATAGCAATGAACATAGCTGTTTTTTTTTTGTTTGTTTCTGTCAATAGGTTTAATACAAAAGGAGTTATTTTACCAGGAAATAATTGTTTACCTGACCCCAAAAGCATGGTTCAAATTTTCAGTGTTTTTGCAGCGTCTGGCTCTTGTGTTGCACTGGTGTGTCGCATATTGACGCCTCGCTTCACAAACAGTGTGGGAAGTTGTCCCAGTGCACAGGACAACAATGTAGGCAGTGCAACATGAAACAGCCTGAACGCCGGTGAGGGACCTGGAGGGGAAATTGTATCCTTCCGCAGTCTTTTCTTCTTCTCGTCAGTTGTTTTTCCCCACCACAATCCCTTATGCGCACACTCCCTCTCTCTCTCTCTCTCTCTCTCTCTCTCGCCGAGACCCCGCTTGACCTCTTGGCTGGAGGAAGCGTGCGAGGCTCGCTCCTGTCGGCTGCCACTCAGCTCCCGCCTCCTTTCAGGACGGAGGGAGAGAAGAAGAAGAAAAGAAACCCTCATTTCTCCTGAGGAAGAACAATCTCACTTTTCTATCTGCAGCCAATCTGGATGCCCCACCACCCCCCTCACCCCACCCTCCCCTTCCAATACACTTTTGTCATTGGGTGGTTGAGAGCTGATAGAAAAAGCCATGCTGCTGGCTGGACATGTAGAAGTAGTTAGCACTTTGATCTCAGACCAGTGCCGGATGACAGGTCCCAGAGAGAGTCGCTGAGAGTACGGCCGAGCGAGGGAAGGAGATAACTGAGACCAAAGAAATGACCAAGTGGGAGAGCGTGGCAGAGAGAGAGAGAGAGAGAGAGATAATTGAGGCCGCGAGTGATAGCTCTGGACTCGGAAACCTTGATTTGAGGTGTGAGAGCATCAGAAAGAATTTCCGAATATCCATGCAGAGTGCTGACCTTTTTATTTTATTAAAATGTTGCTTTTTATGGGTGTAGAGTAGGATTAGCATCGCCACTATTGTATGTGTGTTTGAGATTAGCATTATATATAGGTGTTATTAGGCAAGTGTAGTAATAGGCCTGAATATTAATAGGCCTGTGTAGTATTAGATATATGATTTAGTATTGGGCCTAGATAGTATTAGGCATGTGTAGTATTAGATATATGATTTAGTATTGGGCCTAGATAGTATTAGGCCTGTGTAGTATTAGACCCAGGTCTTATTAGGCATGTGTTGTCTTAGGCCTTGGTGTAATTAGGCCTGTTTATTATTAGGCTTATATTTTATTAGGCCTAGGTGTTATTAGGCCTGTGTAGTGTTAGGCCTAGATAGTATTATGCTTTAATTTTACTAGGCATGTATTGTATTAGGCCTAGGTGTTATTAGGCCTGTGTAGTATTAGGCCTGTGTAGTATTAGGCCTAGGTGTTATTAAGCATGTTTAGTATTAGGCCTATGTATTATTAGACCTGTGTAGCATTAGGCCTAGTTTTTATTAGACCTGGGTAGTATTAGACCTATGTAGTATTAGGCCTCTTTAGTATAAGGCCTCTTTAGTATTAGGCCTAGGTGTTATTAGGCCTATGTAGTATTAGACAGAGGTGTTATTAGGCCTGTGTTATATTAGGCCTAGATGTTATTAGGGCTGTGTAGTATTAGGCCTAGGTGTTATTATACCTGTGTAGTATTAGGCCTGTGTAATATTAGGCCTAGATGTTATTAGGGCTGTGTAATATTAGGCCTTGATAGTATTATGCCTGTGTAATATTAGGCCTTGATAGTATTATGCCTGTGTAGAATTAGATATATGATTTAGTTTTTGGTCTGGATAGTATTAAAGTATCTTCAGTGTTTAGTATTAGGCTGTTGGTTTAGTATTAGGTCTGTTTTTTTTTTATATTGGGGCTGTGCTTCAGATTTGGACCTGTGTAGCACTTAACCTGTGGTTTAATATTAAGCCTGTGTAAAATTAGGACTATGGGTTAGTATTATTATTTTTTTTAATTTTTTGACCCACAGTTTAGTATTAATATTGGAATAGTCATTTAAAATGAGATCAGATCTGTGTATTATTATGACTGTGGTCTTTGCATATCTTTAGCATTTGTATTGTATTAGGACAGTTGTTTAGTCCATGGTTTAGTAATAGGCCTGTGAAGTATTAGACCTGTGGTATAGAATTATAGTATTAGCATTAGTATTAGGCCTTTGGTCTAGTAGTTACTGTATACTGTCAGAGTATAATAACACTAAAATCACATAGATATTACAGTTTATTGGGCATAAAATTGGCATTATTTGCTTTTCTTTATTTGATTTTGAATCTATATTGGCAGTCATGAAAGTTAGTTTGAGAAACGTACTTATGATAAATACTGTATAATACTGTATAAGTACAGTATGGCATGCACTTTTACAACTGTTTTGGATGGGTTTAAAATATGTATTTCTTGGTTTATGGTGGAGACTCAATATGCCATCCAAACTGGCAAATCCAGAGGACACTCCAAAAAACAGAGTGGCCGAGAGTGATAGCCCTGAAACCTTGTTTTGACGGGTAAGGGAGAAAAGGGAATTATTGAATATCTGGCAGTACATTTTGACACATTATTTAAAAATACAGGAAATAAATCTCCAATTTCTCAAAAGTATCAGTCATGAAACTATTAGCTAATAACATTTTAATTTAGTGAGAGGCATTAAAATAGGTAAAATAGGCCAAATTATATTTACAAAGCTTAAACCTACTAATCTAGATGTTTCTGATAAAATGATAAACAGAAAAGTTGCAATTATTAAATATAAATGTGACAGTTTAGCTCTTATCTGGGGTTCTGTTAACTTGTGGTTTCGGAGGCTGGAAACTCTGATAAACTTACCCTGTGCAACAGAGAAAATCTTGCTCTTCCTTTTCTGGGGTGGCCCTGATGAGTGCCAGTTTTATCATAATGTTTTTTTGATGGTCTTTGCGACTGAACTTATTGATTCATGAGAATGCTTTGAAAGTTTTTTTTGTGCTCAAATAGAGCTACAGTATTCACTGTATATCTGTAACTCTACCTCTTCACGACTTTACAACTGATGCTCTCAAACACATTAAGAGACATAGGTAACACTTCATTTTAAGGAACACAAATTAGGCGCTTATTAATGTCTTTTTACTTGCTTAATAAAGCCTTAATTAGACATTTGTAAATGATTTATTCACTACTTATTAGGCTTTATTCTGTTTAAGTGTTATTGGTGCTTGATTAGGGGTCTATTCTGTGGAAATGATTAATAATGGCTGCATTAGTTCTTATAGCGCACAATAAACAGTTATGTTAGCTCCCTGTTAAGCAGATTATTAAGCATTAACTATTAGCTAATTCTACATGTTATTAGTGTTATTATTATTGGCAGCAGTTTGATTTATATGTGAGTTTGGCAAGGTTATATGGCTGTGCTGGAGTTTATTGAGTTAATAAGGGGTTAATAAGTCACTAATAGAACAAGAACACATTTTATCACATTTATTCTTTATTGAATTCAAGCAGTTTTATTTTCTATTAGATGTAAAATAACTGTTTATTGTGCATTATAAGAACTAATACAGCCATTGTTAATCATTTCCACATAATATACCCCTAATTAAGCACCAATAACACTTAATAACACAGAATAAAGCCTAATAAGCAGTGAATAAATTTACATTACATTTACAAATGTCTAATTAAGGCTTTATTAGGCAAATGATAAGACATTAATAAGCGCCTAATTTGTGTTCCTTAAAATAAAGTGTTACCGAGACGAGAAATTCAAGTAATTAACTCTTGACGAGTTCAGCACAGCTGTTAACTGAAAGCCTGAATTTCAGGTGACTCTACCTCATAAAGCTGCCAATATGTGCAAAGCTGTCATCTAAGGAAGAGGTGCTACTTTGAAGTTTTTTTTTTTTTTTTTTACTAAATAAAAATTTATAGTTTGGATGATTTTAGTGTTAATCTACAATGAAGAACATTTTTAAAATAATGAAAAAAAAAACGTATTGAATTTTAAGGTGTGTTGAGTGTTGTATCTGTGGTGGGATTTTTCTTTTTTTTTTTCTTTTTTTTTTTAAGGATAGACAAATCGCATGTTTAATATCTTGTCCAAGCTGAACTGTAGTGTCATTACTTGTATTGTTTCAGTAGCTGTTGACACTGTTGCGTAAGCGGTCAGCAAAGAGAGCACAGCAGCCTATTAGAGGGTCCAATCAGCAGATAACACATGGACAGGCTTCACAGAGAACGTAGTTATGCCTCTAGGCACACACACACACACAAATAGTCACACATGTACACACTCCAAGCGCCTCAGTCTCTGCAGACCTCAGGCCCACGCACTCGCAAATCATATACAAAGCACTGCCAGAGTATTAGTCACCACAAGCTAATGCAATTTCTATGAACTGCTCATACAGTATTAAATGTACCATACACACTGAATTATACATCTCTTACATTCATATGTTACTCATAAACTATGTATTTTAGCGGGTGTCTGCAGTTATTACTCCATCAATCTCTATCTATGGGGATTAAGCTTAAACTAAAAAAATTAAATCTACCCTGTACTGCCAGAAATAAACTTAACTTGAGTTAAATTCCATTCTTAATCCATTAGGAGCCCAATTTTAGCTTGTATCTATAGAGGAGCAATTAACTGCACACTACACAGCTTGACTTGTGAGAGTGTGTCAGTGTGTCTTTGCTATCATAACGACGGGGAAAGTACACCCTGTGGGGCTCGTGCCAAGTGTGCCAAAGGCTTGTACTAATTCTCTTAGTTTTTAATGAGTGTTTTTTGGGCCTTTAGGAGCTAGGATGTAAAACAAAAAAACAACAAAATAAACTTTTGGATAACATAGAATATGATCACTACATGTAATATTTGATTGGGTTTCTATATTTAGTTCCTAATTTTTTTGTTGCAGTTGATTTTCTAGCCTTTTGCGACAATTATAGCTATAATTTGATTTGCCATAATTATAGCCAGCCTATAAAGGCACAGTCTGACCAAATGTACAACTGTTATATTCAGAAACTGACAAATAACAACACAGACTGCTAAAACAAACTGTATATAGGAACTATAACATTTAATAGACCAGTGATTTCTATTGATGTAGACAGAAACTGTATTGTTCAATAGTTTAGTTAAAGCTAACATCATGATTTCTTCATTCTCAAGAGCTCACATAGTGATGTGAGTTCCCTCGCTATGGTATTTTAACCCTAGAACGCTTTTAACACTATAAACTTAAAATTTCACCCACACAATTTTGTCATGTGATTTTGTTTTATTGTGTTGCTGCTGTCTGAATTGCATGGGACTTTGGGGAGCATCAGGGCGAAAATCATTGATGTCATTAATGTTATGCGTTTAGGTAATTAGAGAGTTAGCGATAGAGAGTAAGATTTTTTTTATGGGTGTAATTTACCTGATGTTAGTGATGTTTGTGTGTTTAAATCAGGCGCTCACATGTCCCAGGAATGGGTGGACCAAAGACGAATTTCCCAGCAGCATTATTTTCTTTTGTTAGGACATTACCTGTTAAGGATCCGTGTTGGGCACGTTACTTTGAAAAAGTAATAAGTTATAATTACTAGTTACTTCTCCAAAAAAGTAACTGAGTTACTAACTGAGTTACTCCACTATAAAAGTAACTAGTTACCAGTAAAAGTAACTATTGCATTACTTTTGTGTTACTCGCCCCCGTAACCCTCACCTCCCCACCACAGCCCCCACCTTTTCAGAGCGTGTTTCATAAGCCAGATGAATGGAGTGCAGGACAGCAAAGACGAGTACCTGTATAGAGGTTTTTTCACTCGACGTGCACAATTTTACCCTTGACCTCAGTGAGTTTGAAATAGTGTCGGGTTTCCATCTGGAAAAGGCTGTTTTGCCGCTGGAGTCCTCCTCACTCGCCATCTCTCGCTATGCGCTTAAAAAATGTTAATTGAGCAGCTAAAGTAACGTGTAGTAAGGGGGTGTCGGAATTGGTAACAGCGTTATAGTGACAGTGAGAGTATTTAGTTAGATTACTCGTTACTGAAAAAAGTAACGGCGTTAGTAACACCATTTTTACATCACTGTTAAGGATTACCTGATTTTCCACCAATCATTTTTCTGCTTTTTTATAGGGTCATCCATGGTACCTTTTTATTTTATGTGTTGTTTTATGGTGTAAAAGTAAAGAAAGGTTCCAAAACTTGTCATACAGTGTAAACCCAATGTTAGTAATGGTGTTACTCATTTTAACGTTAGTATTTTAGGGTTAAGGCTATTTTACAGTGAAAGCCATTGAGCAGTGCACTAATAACATTAATAATAATCATAACAGCCCAACATAAAGAGCAATATCATTCTCCATTCATGAGTTACACAATCTTCAGTAGCCTGAACGACTGCAGTAATCCCACCCCCTGCTTTCCTCCAGAGCGTTGGGACATCAGACGAAAACTTTAACTCTCCCAGACTTCAAAGAGCGAGAGAGCAAGAGCGAACCCGGTCTTATCAGGCCTATCTTTCTTTTTCACTTTCTGTCTCTGTTCTGGAGCTGTTCTATCTCCTGCTCTCTCTCTCTTTCTCTTTCAGCCGCCGAGCTCTCTCGTTCGCTATCGCTCGGTCTCTCTCTCTCTCTCAGGTGAGGGGAGGATTAGTTTTTGTTCCTTTAGGATTAGCGCTTTCTCCAGCTGAGGAAATAAGAGCAGGATGAAGCTGAAAGGAAAGGTTTATTAACAACTTCGCTCTGTGGACTTGGATGGTGAAACACCTCCTGATGAAATGTCACAGGTTCGCTGTGACCCAGCGCTGAAGCAGTTCCGACCCGTTGAGTCATGGACTTCACAATAGTTCTAAAGAAGCACAGTACTGCCCAAAGTATTCCCTCACCCAACCAAATCAATGAATTCAGGTGTTTCAATGCTCAGAGGTCGGCAACTTCCTGCAAAGTCAATCTCAACAGACCTCCAAATTTCATGTGGTCTTCAATTTGTTGGACGAGTCTGGGTTTGGCTGATTGCCAGGAGAATGGTACTGATCTGACTGCATTGTGTCGAGTGTAAAGTTTGGTGGAGGGGGGATAATGGTGTGGGGATGTTTCTTTTTTTTCTCCAGGAGTTGAACTTGCTCCCAACTTTGCAGAAACAGTTTGGGAGTAGTCAATTCATAGTGTGCCAAAGCTAGCATACCAGATGGTCCTTTAAATTCTCAATTGGTAATACATCCTGCCAAACCTTTGCTCTGTGTGTGCGAGTAATGTCCTGCTGAAAAAAGTATTTTAGAAGCCCTGGAGTAAATATTGTTTGACATCACTGCAAAAAAAAAGGCAACAGTGGTTGGTTGATGGGCATCTAAGAGGGCGGAAGTCTTGATTGGCTCAGTCCAATGATATGCCATCAGTTACCAAGGTAGTCAACTAGAAAAAAAAAATAAAATAAAGACATGCCTCTCACCAAGAAAGCCTCTAAGAGCACTGAAGCAGTTCTGACCCATTGAGTCATGGAGTTCACAAGACCTCTGAAGGCGCACTACTGTATATTGCCCAAAGTATTTACTTTGGGCCATATATGGGCAATTTGGGTGTTTCAATGCTCAGAGGTCGGCAACTTTCTGTAGAGACAATCGCTACAGACCTCCAAATTTCATGTGGTCTTCAATTTGATAGACGAGTCTGGGTTTGGCTGATTGCCAGGAGAATGGTACTGGTCTGACTGCGTTGTGTCGAGTGTAAAGTTTGGTGGAGGGGGGATAATGGTGTGGGGATGTTTTTTTTTTATTTATTTTTTTTCCTCCCAGGAGTTGAGCTTGCTACCAACTTTGCAGAAAGTTTACAGACAGCCCCTTCCTGTAGATTATCCACACTGATAGTGTGCCAAAGCTAGCATACCAGTTGGTCCAATAAATGCTTGATTGGTAATAAATATGGAGACATCTTGCCAAACATTTGCTTTGTGTCCTGCTGTTAAATGGAATTTGAAAGCCATGGAATAAATATTGTTCATGACATCACTGCAAAAAAAAGGCAACAGTGGTTGGCTGATGGGCATCTAAGAGGGTGGGAGTCTTGCTTGCCTCAGTCCAATTATATCCTCCCAGTTGCCTAGGTAGTCAACTAGGTAAAACAAAGGTAAAAGAAAAAAACACGTCGCTCACTAAGAGGAATACTAAGCAAAAGTAGCCTCTGAGACCCTTTTTGTAGGTAGGAGTGTCTAATATATAATAGATATTTTACCAAGTTGAAAACCTTTAGAATATAATCAAGAGTAAGATAAATGATCACAAGCCATCAAACCAAACTGAGCAGCATGAATTTCTGCACCAGGAGTAAAGGCATAAAGTTATCCAAAAGCAGTGTGTAAGACTGGTGGAGGAGAACATGCCAATGCATGAAATATGTGATTAAAACGTAAAAACAAGGGTTATTCCACCAAATATTGCCATTCCCAAATTTCTTATCAGCGAGAAGCCTTATTTGCAGCGTGCTCTATATGAATTAATCAAATATTCTCGGCCGTCAGGTCAGCTGCGATTGTGGATTTAGCATCATTAGCTGCTTCTTTCATTCCCAGATCAGCCTTTGAATAAATGTTTGAAGGGTACCAACCTTCTATTCCTTTCTTGTGTGTTTTAGAGAATTTAAGCGAGCAGCTAAAACACTATCAGCACTGAATTTCAATTACTGCTGTTTTAGCTCGGCCTTCAGCATTTCCACTTATTTTCTGATATTTATATTTCACACACTTTTAAGCTCAGAAACACACACACACACATCCAGTCCTTCACATCGCGCTGAACGAGGAATCTGAGGCCGTGGCTTCATATCAGAAGAGGTGGCGAGGTTGAAATGTTCCTAGATGAAGTAAATTGATGTTAACCTACAGTAATACTGAAAGGCTCTTGGTTTTCTTGTCCTCTTGACCAATGATCTTAACCCACAGTTGCTCCACAAGTGCTCTGACATTGCTGTTCTACAGGACTGAGAATTTAGCTTAGCTGTAGCTAACCTGGTCTCGTATTAGCCATACACGTTGCCCAAAGGCTAGCATCTGAAAAAAACACTATTAATAAAGCAGATCTATTGTACAGCCAAAGCTAATAACCCAAGGATTATTGATTTTTATTTGGTACCCCAAAGCTTGTTTGTGCACCAAGTGCAAAGAAACATTATCGCTAATCAATTGCTAGCATCCATGTACAATACATGTGTATACATTTTATCACCATATTAGCACTACTGCTGCTACTGAAGTCTTCAATCACAGCTAGCATTGCATGGGTAATGGGTATCACTTTATTTGGATGGTCCATTGTAGATACAGCACCTCATAGATACTCAACTCAACTAACAATCAACCGCATGTTTATTAAATACAACTGAACTCTAAGATGAAGGTACTTGATTCTTTATTGAATGTAACTCAACGCATTTTAGGAATAGGGTTAGGGTTCAAGTTACAGTTGGGTTTTAGATTTGATTTATGATTGGGTTTAGGCTTAGGGTTAGAGTAAGGTATAGGGTTAAGTTCTATTGAGTTGAAGGTTAGTTGAGCATCTATAAGAATTCTACTGTATAATGGACCTTCCCAGTAAAGTGTTACTTTAAAATGTACTTACACTTCAAGACAGCAACCCATTAAGGCTCATTATTGGCCTAGTTCAAAACCTCGGCCTTGGCTTGCAGTTATATTTGAGGCAAAAATATAAATGATTACAGGTGATCTGATTAGACACTGGGTCTTGCCAAAAGAGGGCATTAAAGTGCTTTTCTACGCTGACCTATAAACAACAGTCTCTCAGACGCTACTTTAGAATAGTGGATCTTGGCGGAAGGTTGTTGACTTCTGGATGAGCCTCTATGACAGAAAGATGATAGATGTCAGATAGATGTGAGATATTCTCAGATAGATACTGTAGAAAATGTCTTTTTCACACTCAAAAACCTTGGGTCTCATTCATGAAATGTGAGCAGAATGAATGTATGTCTAAATGGCTGCATTAAAATGTTTGTAGTCTCCAAGTTTTTGTAGGAATGAATAACATTTACACCATATGTTGACCATTTATTGTATGCAAATTGCAAACCAATGGAATGTATTAGTAATTGTTTTACCAAAAAATACAAAAAAAGGTTTATTAACGTTTTCATGAATTAGACCCATCGTTCCTACATTATAATATGTCTTATTTAAAAACTGTGTAGTTACACATTAACAATACTTTAATAAACATATAATTACTGCTGAAGTACACATTGCTGCAGGTTAGTTACAGTTACTATTAATATTAGTAATTAGTTACAGTTACTAATAATTTTAGTTATTAGTTAGTTACAGTTACTTTTAATTTTAGTAATTTGTAATTAGTAGTTAGTTATTTACAGTTATTGTTATTAGTAATTAGTAGTTAGTTAGCTAGTTAGTTACTTTTAATATTGATTCTTAGCAGTTAGTTACTTAGTTACAGTTACTTATAATATTAATAATTAGTAGTTAGTTATTTACAGTTATTGTTATATATTATTGTTATTAATAATTAGTAGTTAGTTAGCTAGTTACTAACTTTTAATAGTAAGTATTAGCAGTTAGTCACTTAGTTACTGTTATTATTCATTCTTAGCAGTTAGTTACTTAGTTACAGTTACTTATAATATTAGTAATTAGTAGTTAGTTATTTACAGTTATTGTTATATATTATTGTTATTAATAATTAGTAGTTAGTTAGCTAGTTACTAACTTTTAATAGTAAGTATTAGCAGTTAGTCACTTAGTTACTGTTATTATTAATTCTTAGCAGTTAGTTACTTAGTTACAGTTATTATAATATAAGTAATTAGTAGTTAGTTAGCAAGTTACTAACTTTTAAAAGTAATTATTAACAGTTAGTTACTTAGTTACTGTTATTCTTAATTCTCAGCAGTTAGTTACTTAGTTACTTAGTTCATTCTTAGCGGTTAGTTTCTTAGTTTGTTACTAGTAATATTAGTAATTAGTAGTTAGTTACATAGTAGTTAGCCACATAGTTAATATTAATCTTAATTCTTAGCATTTAGTTACTTAGTTACTGTTAATATTATTTTTAGCACTTAGTTACTTAGTTACTAATACTTATAATATTAGTAATTAGTAGTTAGTTAGCTAGCTACTAACTTTTAATAGTAGTTATTAGCAGTTAGTTACTTAGTTACTGTTATTATTATTTTTAGCAGTTAGTTACTTAGTTACTGTTACTTATAATATTAGTAATTAGTAGTGAGTTAGCTAGTTACTAACTTTTAATAGTAGTTATTAGCATTTAGTTACTTAGTTACTGTTAATATTATTTTTAGCACTTAGTTACTTAGTTACTAATACTTATAATATTAGTAATTAGTAGTTAGTTAGCTAGCTACTAACTTTTAATAGTAGTTATTAGCAGTTAGTTACTTAGTTACTGTTATTATTATTTTTAGCAGTTAGTTACTTAGTTACTAATACTTATAATATTAGTAATTAGTAGTTAGTTAGCTAGTTACTAACTTTTAATAGTAGTTATTAGCAGTTAGTTACTTAGTTACTGTTATTATTATTTTTAGCAGTTAGTTACTTAGTTACTAATACTTATAATATTAGTAATTAGTAGTTAGTTAGCTAGTTACTAACTTTTAATAGTAGTTATTAGCAGTAAGTTACTTAATTACTGTTAATATTATTTTTAGCAGTTAATTACTTAGTTACTAATACTTATAATATTAGTAATTAGTAGTTAGTTAGCTAGTTACTAACTTTTAATAGTAGTTATTAGCAGTTAGTTACTTAGTTACTGTTAATATTATTTCTTAGCAGTTAGTTACTTAGTTACAGTTACTTATAATATACGTAATTAGTAGTTAGTTAGCAAGTTACTAGCTTTTAAAAGTAATTATTAACAGTTAGTTACTTAGTTACTGTTATTCTTAATTCTTAGCAGTTAGTTACTTAGTTACTATTAATATTAATTCTTAGCAGTTAGTTACTTAGTTACTATTAATATTAATTCTTAGCAGTTAGTTACTTAGTTACTTAGTTCATTATTAGCGGTTAGTTTCTTAGTTAGTTACTAGTAATATTAGTAATTAGTAGTTATTTAGCCACATAGTTAATATTAATCTTAATTCTTAGCATTTAGTTACTTAGTTACTGTTAATATTATTTTTAGCAGTTAGTTGCTTAGTTACTAATACTTATGATATTAGTAATTAGTAGTTAGTTAGCTAGTTACTAACTTTTAATAGTACTTATTAGCAGTAAGTTACTTAATTACTGTTAATATTATTTTTAGCAGTTAGTTACTTTTGTACTTCATTATTGTAAGTCGCTTTGGACAAAAGCGTCTGCCAAATGTAATGTAATGTAATGTAGTTACTTAGTTACTGTTACTTATAATATTAGTAATTAGTAGTGAGTTAGCTAGTTACTAACTTTTAATAGTAGTTATTAGCATTTAGTTACTTAGTTACTGTTAATATTATTTTTAGCAGTTAGTTACTTAGTTACTAATACTTATAATATTAATAATTAGTAGTTAGTTAGCTAGCTACTAATATTTAATAGTAATTATTAGCAGTTAGTTACTTAGTTACTGTTATTATTCATTCTTAGCATTTAGTTACTTAGTTACTGTTAATATTAATTTTAGCAGTTAGTTACTTAGTTACAGTTACTATTAATATTAGTTGTTGGGAGTTGGTTAGTTAGAATTACAATAAATATTAGTACATTTCTTATTAATATTAGTTATTAGTAATTATAAATGTGTATCTGTCAGTTAACCATAGAAGAATATTTTGTTCATATCCCAATAATGAAATCTGAATAATATTTTTTTCTTAAAAAAATACATTTTATTAAAAAAATGCTACAGCCCTAACAAGACATTCACACACACACACACACACACACACACACACACACACACACACACACACACACACACACACACACACACTCTGTAACACATGAAAGTATACTCTATGCATGTATCCCACGCTGTCCATTATTATTCTGTTATTGTAGTTGGAGTAATACCAGCCAAAATGTGCGGATAGTTGAATCCAGCAACTAGAACTTTTAACAAACAGGTGCACAGTTGCATCTCCAAATGCAGCTGAAATTGTGTTATGGACGGTCTGAAACCAAGTCTGAGCTCCTTTCAGTGCTGGAAAGAGGGGCTGAGTGTCTCCATGCTCTTCCGCTTTTCCAAAATGGATAATAGCCTATCCAATTGCACCATTTGCAATGGCAGCATCTGCAAAAAGGCTGTACAGCTATTATATGTGTATTACAGGACACACGGGCATTATCACTAATCTGGAGCTAGCATTTCAATAGAGTGGCTCTGATAATGTAAATCAAACAGGGGTAAACAGGGCGGACCACTGAATTTCTGCATATATCAAATGTTACGTATTACTCTTACGTCTGTATTTTGGGAAATAAGGCTATTACTGCTAATGCACATACAGTATATTTGTTATCTTTTTTTTTTGTTTTTTATTTCCTGC
Organism: Astyanax mexicanus; assembly: GCF_023375975.1. Classification (NCBI taxonomy): domain Eukaryota; kingdom Metazoa; phylum Chordata; class Actinopteri; order Characiformes; family Acestrorhamphidae; genus Astyanax; species Astyanax mexicanus. The sequence goes on along the minus strand of NC_064425.1, from coordinate 8,419,551 downwards.
TGTATTCCAGTGCATGTGGACATTATCACTAATCTGTAGCTAGCATCATAATGTTCCAACACTGCTAGTCTAATTTAAATAGAGCTAAACAGCTAAACAAATTAACACAAACATACACACTGAAGCCAGGAAAAGCTATTGTTACTGTATGCACTGCTGTGTTCCAGAGCATATGGGACATTATCGCTATTCTGAACCTAGCATCACAATGAACTCCCTGCTGAAATAAAATAATAATAAACATCATAGACAGCAAAACCTGACCAGCTTACAAATTGTTCATGTCTACAAGCTTGTTTACACTGACCAGGCTAAGAAAATCACAATTGGTATGACCAATAAGCATTAGCTACATGGCCAAGTTACTTTATTTCAGTAATTCAGTTCAAAATGTGACTTCCAGCCAATGAAAACCCAAAAATCTGACTCAGAACATTTGAATATTATATAAGACCAATGGGTACTTTTTGCAGTGTGGGCAGTGTGCCAAGTCCTGCTGGAAAATGAAATCAGAATCTTCATAAAAGTTGTCAAAAAAACACTGCTATACTGACTTTAGACTTGATAATAAAACACAGTGGATCAACACCAGCAGATGACATGTCTTTCCAAACCATCTTTGATTATCAGTAAATTTTGCATTTCATTTGTAAATCAAGGGAGCAGAGTCTGGAGGAAGAGTGGAGAGACACACAGTCCAAACTGCTTGAGATCTAGTGTGAAGTTTCCACCAATCAGTGATGGTTTTATTCATAGTATATGGATGAGCTTAGTTTTAATCTACCATGCAAACCATTATTTTTTATTATTTAAAATAAGAAAAAAACACTGAATTTGAGGGGTGTCCAAACTTTTGACTGGTACTATGAATTTAAGACTCTTTAAGACTTAGCAGCTGAAGTGGGTACACACAAAAATACACCGAAAAACATTGTCTGTATTGCTATTTACTGCCTCATTTCAGTGCTGGGCACATTATCGCTAATCCAAAGCTAGCATCACAATGCTCTCCCTCTCTCTCTCTCTCTCTCTCTCTCTCTCTCTCTCTCTCTATCTCTCTTTCTCTCATGAAGTAAATCAACCAAGGCTAAACAGTATGAATCACTAAAGTCCTCCGAATCCCCTGTATTGATATTTACTGCTGTATTCCAATGCGATGGGACATTACCGCTAATCCGCAGCTAGCATCACAATGGACTAGCACTGCTAATGTAAATTAAACAGGTCAAAACAGCATGAATCACTAAATTCCTACACAAATGGACAAACAAACATACAGATCGAATCCTGTGTGTTGATATTTACTGCTGTATTCTCGTCCGACGGGACATTATCGCTAATCCGCAGCTAGCATCACAATGGACTAGCGGTGCTAATGTAAATCACGCATGGCCAAACAGTGTGAACCACAGTGACAAGTAGGCAGATTTAAGATGCCTCTGCCAGCTCAAGCATTGTATGGAAGTCGCACACACACACACACTGCTCTGAATGTTTAATGGGGCAGAAGAGGAAAGCAGCTTGCAGTGCCGTGGCATATCTAAGCGCTGCTAAAAGACGTGCTCGCTTGCATCAACTGATTTTAGCTTATTTATTTGCTGTGCGTTGCTGAACATGTTGCTGCACCGCGCCTTATTTTATTTTTTATTTTTTTGCTGTGTAGCCATAAACACAGAGGCTTCTTATTAATTCTAATCCTGTGTGTTTGTGTGTGTGTGTGTGTTTCTGTGTGTTTCTGTGTTAGTGTGTGTGTGGTCATGCATGTGTGTGTGTGACTGTGTTTGTCCACATTTAGACATTTAGACACTTTCCACACCGCGATCAGGCAGCCTTAGGGCAATCTACTCTCTGAAAGTAGCCCTGTTGTATTTAAGCATAAAAATGATAAAGTGCGCAGTAAAACCTCCGCAGAGGCATTTAGCACTTTAGCGTAAGAAAGACCATCAAGACAGAGATCAATCATCCAATCTTCTTTTATTGCTCGGGATAAAACGTCCTGGCGGAAAGCTTTTCATTCCACACAATTTGGCTTCTGTGTGGCGTTTCCAACATGCTATTCCCGACGGACGCTTGTTCCACATGAAAGTGCTGCTGTGGGTGAAAACACTTCTAAATAGCCTTTCTAGAAGTCTTGGGTGAATGAGTAGGGATTTGCTCGGATATTCAGGAGACCAGAGAGAGGACAAATCCAGTACAGAACAATTACATCAATGGCTTAATGTACTTTTGTTTAGGGGGACAGAAACTGATGCCCTGGGTGAAGCTCTGTTATGAACAGTATTGGATGAGAGTTCATGTATTAATCTCCCTTAAGACCCAAACTTATGCCTGGCATGCATTTTTTTTTTAGTGGTGTCAATCGATTAAAACATGTAATCTGATTAATCACAGAAAAAATTCTGTGATTAACTGCGATTAATCGCATTTGTTTGTCTTCAGACACAAATTGTTATAGTGGATATTTAAATGTAAATAGAAGAATGAATGTAAGAAATATAAAATGCAATTATATGTATATTAGTGGTGTCAATTAAAATTATAATATATACTTGTATGTTTGTGGGGAGATGTTTTTCATTGGACAGCAAAGATATGGATTGAGTTTTCTGTATTGATATTTATGTTCTGTTCAATTCCAGCAGAATGGGACATTATCGCTAATCCACAGCTAGCATCACATTGGTTTTTCACTGCTAATGTAAAACACACAGGAACATACGGTATGAATTAGTACATTTCTAGGCAAATTGGGAAGTTGAAAATAACTTCTCAAATTCGCCTCTTTAGGAGAAAAACTGCAGAAAAATGTTGACGGCGCCGATTGAGATCAGCTAAGCCAGCCAATGCCATTCTCCTACTCTCTCTCTTTATCTTTCTTTTTTCTCTGTCTTTTACTCAATCGAAGCCATTCTCTCATACTTCTTTCTCTGCCATTCTGTCCATTCGTCCGTCCGTCTCGCTCGTCCAATTTCGTTATTACCATTTGGATTTCAGGGCTTTTTTTTCCAAATCGCTCGCTGCCGTTGGTCAAAAAAAGCCTCGATAAATCCTTTCACCCCGCTAAAATCTACACTTTAATAACTTCATATCCCTCCAGCGGCGCGGCTCAAGTGGCGGGGCGTAGTCGGCACGCCGCCCAAATGGACAGCTATTACGGCGTGAAATGCCATATCTCCGCCAGATAAGGGAATTAATGACACGGCCTGCCTTTATCTCACCTCATCTCTGCCTCGGCTGGGTTTTGTCTTCATCGAGGAGCCGAGAGCTGTGTGTGTGGAGGGGGGGGGATATTTAATGTCTTTCGTCGCCCTCTTCGGCGGCGTGGTCCACCTGCCTCGGCGGCGGCGCTCACTCGTCCCCGGCTGTCCAATATGAAACTGTCACCTTCGATCAACACGATACAAATCCATCTCGCTTTATTTTTCCAAAGTGGGCTTTTTACGAAAAAAAAAATCACTTTTCTTCTTTGAGCCGAGCCGAGCCTCTCTGTCAGGTCCTCGCGTCTGAGGAGCGACATTCAACCAAAGGCAGCCGAGCTTCTAAAGCAGCCTGATTACGTTTCAGAATTATTACTCGTGAAGAGAGAAGACAATGAAGCGACGGCGAGCGGCAGAGGCTTTGATGTCGCTCTTGTTAAATACTCTCCCAGGATGAAAGGCAAAGAAAAGACAAGGGAGGAGGAAAAAGAAGAAGAACCTAGCTGGTGCCCTGAGCGCTCCAGTGTTTGTCTATTTGAAAACGGTCCGCCATTACCGAGCCGAGCAGGCCACGGCTTATTTCCATATTTATGGTGATGAAGCTGAAAAGGAGCAGAATATTAAAGTCCATGCAAAAAGTCACATTTCCTCAGATGCTTTTCCCCCCATAAGAGCGAAGTGTTTATGGACTGGAAAGTACGGACAGTTGAAAATTAAACACCTCTCTCTTCTGCAGCGGCGGCGGCGAAGTGTTGAGGGTTTTTTTTTTTTTTTTCTCCAGCAGGAGGGAGAAGCGATCCTGGGCCAGATGTAGATTTCAATCTGTATGCTAATGGAAAGACGCTGGGAAATATTCCTCCATGTGGCGCGCCCGGGCTGGCCTTGCTGGTGACTGACACGAACGTCCTCTACGGGGGGTGAGATCGGCTCTCAGCCTGCCGGATTTTGACTTCTGTTTCGAGACGCAACCCAGGAGTGGAGACAAGCCTGAGCGCTACGCATTCTGCCTCGCAATATGTCGCTTCATCCAGATTCCAGAAGCATCCGGAGGGTTTGCCTTGCTTAAATTTGGGATTCGACACAGACAGGTGTTGACTTTCAGCATTAATTTGGGAGAATCTACATCTTAATTTGGGAAACAACACAGGAATTACAACCAAATTCAGATGCAGAGGTGACAGAGGTGTCAAGTTTCCTTACTGAAGTAGAAATGTTAGTTATCTTCACTTTATTGGAGTAATTACTGTATTTTCACACAATCTAAACTTTCTAGTCCTCATATTATACTGTAAAATTCCTAAATTTCCTTCGGAATAAATAAAGTATCCATCCATCCATCCATCGCCTCGTTACTCCTATTTCATTTCAGCTTGTTTTCAATCCGGCTTCTTATCATTCAAAAAATAAAAACTCCATCCAGATAGAGTGATGTGATCTGATTGTGATTGGATGTTGTAGAGAAGTAGAAACATATACCGCTCCGACTCCCTATTGGTTTATACTGTGACCAATCACACCTGCACATCACGTCACGCCCCACAGCAGATGTATGTAGCCTAATATGAAGATGATCCGTGCAGTGACTCAAGAGAACTCGAGGCAAACATGAGCTCCATCTAAGCTCCAACTAAGTATTCTTCAAATACTGAGACCACAAACAAATGTGTTGGGTCTGTAAAAATGAATTAATTTGTGAGTCCACAAATTAATATCTTGAGACCACACAATAAAATATTATGTTCACAAATGTATGTATGTATGAGGACACACAATAAGGTGTTGGGCCCAGTGATTGATATTGGGTCCACAAGTTGTTATGTTGTGACTCAGAGGAAAGCGCAGCGATTCGGTTCTGATACATCAGCTCACAGACGCAGCCTTGTGCTGATCGACATCACCCTAGGAGTGATGAGGGGAAGGAGCGCCATCTACTGTACCCACCCAAAGAGAGCAAGGCAGGCAATTGTAGGCTCTCTCAGGGCTCTGGCAGCTGATGGCAAGCTACATGACTGGGATTCGAACCATCGATCTCCTGATCATATGGCCGGCAGCGCTTTAGACTGCTGGATCACCTGAAGACTCTGATTGGCCATGAGATGATAATGCTGCCGAGAATGTCAAGGAAACTGTTTTTTAATAATGTGGTAAAGACATAAATAGTTACCAATAATAACTATTTTTTTTAGTTATTCAGAAATGTCACAAATATATCAGTGAACGAAACAGCAGTGTGCTTTTATTTGACTACCATTCTTTATAGTATATGTCAAAACTGGACTCGGAATTGTGGAGGAAAGCAGAGTGGTGTTACAATGGATTGCATTTGTTCGCCCAACAGCGAAAACAACTGATTGGCACTTTGATGGAAAAAGAAAGAGAAGAAGTCGAGTGTTCCCACTTCTTTTCCAGCCTCCCAGCGTTAAATAAAGCAGCTGCATGACCGAGCGCTCTAAAACTCTCAGCTTTGTTTTTGTACAATCCTGACCCAGAGCCTACCTGCGGGAGTTGAGGAGCTAATTTCTAGTCCTTTGGGAGAGTGTGTGATTTAGTGTGCGATAAGAGACACACACTAAGTAAACACATTTCATCTTTGTGTGTGTGATTGTGTGTGTGTGTCCTCTGGAGAATTATACTTTGATTACTCTTCTCTTTAAAACACACACACACACACATATACACACACACCTAAAAACACATAATAAAAGAATACAGGTTCATCATGATGATGAATTATGGTGTGTTTATTATAATGTATATAATATCCACCTTATTCTAACCACGCCCACTTTTTCTTGCGTTCGTTTCTTCAGCATTTGCATTAAAATACCTGGTTAGTTCATTTTAGATGAATTAGATGATTCTGCTTGTTTTGTATTTTAACCTTTTTTAGACCTAAATTTTGTGCAAAAATATGTGGAAAAATATAAATAACAATAATAAAGCTGTTTTCTGTCTGTAAGCACACAAAGGAAGACTCTAATATAATATAAAAATACAATCTATATTACATTAAATCCAAAGAACTAAAATAAGTAACAGATTTTTTATGTCTATTGTATTGGAAGCAATCACAATTCTTTCCATAACCACTAAAACAAACATAAAAAGTGTTCTAAATTACATACAATTAGTAAAAATAACTATGTTTTTGGCTTTAGTGCTGTTTTTTTATTTTTTATTTTTTATCAGTGCAGTGGGCGGGGCTAAGCTATTGCTTCATTGGCTCATTAAATTTTTCATTGGCTCGTTTGAGCAGTGCATAAACCCAACTTTTACATCAACAATAAACGTGAACATGAAGGTCAGTTTGAGACTCCACCCTCTGCTTCAATTTGAAAAACTGGGTGATGTATGGGTTTAGAGGCAGGGCAAAAGAGAGAGCTGATTGGCTGAGCTGCAGCAGCAGCTGTGTGCCTATAATAGTGGTGGGGGCGGTATTACTGACTGACTGATTTGCATATTGTTATGTGTCTGCGCACCAAAGTACATGGACACATCATCCACACCTATAATAGCACAGTTGAACCTGTAAGGGCGCTGCAGAGGCAAAAATTACCACTATAAAAGTGTTTTTTAAAGGTTAGGAAATGTTTAGACAAATTTTAAGCAGGACTGGTATATTTGATTACTTCAAGGGAACATATTTCATTAATGTTAATATACAAAAATATAGTTTAAGGTTTAGTGGCTATTTAAAAAAAAGAGTGGTAGGTGGCAACTGATTGGTTTATTGCACGTTACAAACATAACAAAAAAAACATGATTAATTGAGAGAATTAGTACATGCAATTCATACTTTTCCCGTCGTTACGATAGCAAAGACACATTGGCACATCATAAATCAAGCTGCATATTTCATGCGTTGCCTAGGCTTGCATCCTAGAAGATTGAAAATGGGTTTGTTTTAGCACATTAACATCATACACTTAACAATGAGTATAACCAGGACAAAGAGGCAGGAACACGTAACTCCAGTGCTCAGGTCACCATCCAACCACACTGTTTAACTTGCTCTGCTTTGCACATTGTTAGTACTTTATTTCTTATATTGCTTTTGTTTTCTTATTTTTCATTACTTGAATATTATTTTAATTATAATTTAACATTGTTCTTAGTTTTTCGTTTCTTATATTACAATTGTATTAATTTGAATTCTGTAAGAAATCTCTTTCTCTAGCTGTAACAGCACTTTTATTTCAATTTAATTAAATTTGTTATTTTTTTCTTTCTTTTAAATATACTGTTTTGTTTTAATCATGTTTGAATTTATTCGTATTTTATTTTTATTTCCAATCTTACTGTTATTTCCTTACATGTTTAGGTGACTCTCTTTGTATTTTCTAATTTGTAAAGCACTTTGAATGAAACATTGCGTATGAAAGGTGTTGTATAACTAAAATTGCCTTGCCGTATGTGAGCAAATCAATAGGACTATTTATATAAATTTATATAAAAGCTGTGTAACCCCACAGATCACTCTCATGCATCAGAACAATAAGACCTGAAACCCCCTCTGACTCCTGCAGCTCCGAGGCCAGAGGATGCTCAGGAAAACTCTGGAACCACAGCTCTGGATGAGCCTCATCCCTCTTTGGTCAATTTCACCAAATCCAGCCCTCTGGGTAGAGACAAGCGCCGAGCCAGACTTCAAAGGCCGGATGCTCGAAATAAGATGTCTAGGAAGAGGCTGGTGAAAATGGCATGATGGAAGTTCAAAGGGGTCCAAGCACTTTTTTCCCTATTTCCGTTTTTTTTTTTTTTTTCATTTTTCTCCGTTTTGTCGGCTGTAAATCACCCGGCCGTGTGTTCTGCATGCATAATGCTACTTTCATTCTGAGCAACAACAACAATATGGCAAAATGTTTGTGTCTGGAATGTGAGAAAAACAGAAATGATATGAGTTTACGTTATTGTTTAGCTTTTAATGCTATTTAAAGCAGCACTAGGTAGGATTTCCTTGATTTTTGATATTTTTAAAGAAGTAAAATTATAGCTTAAAACTCACTGCAGTGCTGCATTGAGGTGTAATAGGAGGAATAGCGGTGCTCTCGTGTCTGTGCCGGAGCTCCTCTGAGCTCAAACCAGACTCTGTAAGTTTTCCGAGGCGGCTGCGACCAATGCTCGCGAGAACTGCGACCTGCTTTCCGACCTTTAGTTCTAACAGTTCTACAAGAACTACTGGTTCATTCTTTACAAACTAACATACAGACACTCTGGCAGAAGCTGGAAAGAGACCGAATATGTCTGTGAAAGCCAGAAAACGAGAAAGAGAAACTAATCCGCCTAAAACATTTATTACACTCTACAACTGTAGGGGGAGCCCACGAGCACAAAATCTCAATCCTACCTAGTGGAGCTTTAAGTTCAGCTTCACTCTTGAGATACAGTGAAATATAATACTAGTGAAAAGTTTGTTAATGTTGGTTTAGTGAGGGGTTTTCTTGGTCTAGACTATTACTAGAATGATGCTTTATAGAATCACAATATAATTATTTCTTGAATTATTTCTGCAGTACATTCATTTTAGATGAATGATAGAACCCTTATATAATGTTTTCTTAGAAAGGGAACTGGTATAAACATCTGCATATTTAACGAAACCTTATTTAAAGAATGATATTAAGTATTGAGTATTAATGAATTAAGTAACTGGGGTTTTATAATGTTTAGATCTCAATGATTTTTAGTTCTAAATGATAACTGTAAGGAGTCCAATTTTATAAAAATGAATAATTGTCATAATAATTGTTTAAGTAAGACCAGACCCAGCTTTGCAGAAAGTTTATAGTTTGCTACATCTTTAACTGTTCATAGAAAACAGGAAAACAAAATGTAAAGGAACTGTATATATACACTTACATTGTAGAGAATAATCCATCAAATTAAGGTTTTATTTTTTTTAGATCTCAAAGTCGAAAACAAAGCACGAGGCGTCAGTGTCATTATTGTGGCATTTTCTTCATAATTCATCTTCTTGATTGAATTATTATTCTCTTGGCCTTTAGTTTCTGGATCTGTGTATCTTGTGAGTTTATTGCGCTTGAAGGGAATCCCTTACGTGGGAACTCCTTTTCTATTTCAATTTTCTTCTTTTCTCTTTTTTTTCCTTCACGAATTATAACAGTTTGGCAAATAATGAAGTGAAAACCGTTCCAGACTTCAACCTGCCGTCTCTGATTCCCTAAATATTTCATTTTCATTATGGTCTCCATTATGATCATTTAAATTTTAATACAGGAATTAGATTTCTTTAACTAGCAGAGAGACCTGAGCTCCCCCAGAGGCATCGGCTGGACCGACTGCTCTTGTTTCACTTCCTTCACAATCATCTGTAGAGCCGAGATCTGTGACAGAAGCTGGAGTACAGTGGGGCTAAATTAGGATTTCTCTCTGCAGTTTCTTGCAAAGCCATTACTGATTAAATATTTTTATGTTTTTTTTTATAATTAATACATTCCTAATTTATGAGTCTTGTATTTCTGGGGTGTGGGACTACGTTAAATATATAGTCATGAGTGTCCGAGGGCAGAGTTGAGTCCAAATCGTATCTTAAATCCTTGAAATAAGAGTAAAGTCTGGAGTCTCAGAGGTACAAGTCCAAGTTTTAAGTTTGAGTCAAGTCTCTAATGTAATTTTCACTTATAAACTCTCTATAATATTTCCGCAAAATGAGGTTTGTCCATTATCTGAAGCTTCTCTGGTCAATGTACAGTGTGGGAAAATGTATTTACCCCCTTCAGATTGTTCTTTATCTTACTTACATTTTTCTTAGATTAACAAACACTATTTTAATATTAGAGAATGGTAATCTTAATAAATATTGAAAAAAAAAACAGTTTTTAAATCATATTTTAACCTGGCCCTATGTGGGAAAGTATTTCTCCCCTAAACCTAATGTTTAGATGTTGTTCTGTGTTATTTTGGGACCTCCTGGATGAGGTGTCCATGCCCTTTTGGAGCAACTACTATTATACGTAGAACCTGGTTGGTCTGAATTGCTTTTTTTCTTTCAATAAATGAAATAATCATTCAAAAACTGCTTTTTACTGAAAATTTATCAAGCTATGTTGTCTGATATTAAATTCACTGCACTGTGCATCATTCAATTATTCAGCATTTGGCGTGAGAGTTTGATCTAGATATTAAAACCCTGGACTTTAAGTTTGTTTCAAATCTCTTGAGTGTTAGATGAAGCTGGATTTCAAATGCTTCAGGGGTGTGAGTCCAAGTCAAGTCTCAACTCTTTGAGATTTGAATTTGATTAATTGGAACAAAATTGGCTCAAGTTTCTAGGTTATTATTTTGATTATCAAGCAGGGAGTCAAATCACTGGGAAATCAAGTTGGGTTTTAAGTCTCTGGGATGTGAAGCTTAGTAGAACCTTAAGTCTTTTTGATGCCAGTATAGGAATATGAGTTTAATCTCGCGTCTCTGGGGTTCTAGTCTCTGGAGTCATGGGTCTCTGAGGTGTAAATCCAGGTTAAATCAATTGGACCTTGAGTCTCTGCATCTAATCTTCTTTGAAGTTCTAGTTTAAGTTAAAGATCTATGGCTTATGGGTTTTCTGGATTTACAAGTCTGCAGGTCTTAAATTATTTGGATTTTAAGACCAGTTTTGTATCTGTGGAGTCTGAGTCAAGTCTCAACCCTTGAGGAAAGAGTGCTTAATAAAGTGGCTAAAAGTGGAGCCAGGAGTGAGTCTAAATCAAAGTCTTATGTTGCTGAGGATGTGAAAGCAAGCCTAGTTTAAGGTCTTTGGAATGTGAGTTTGATTCAGATATTAAAACTCTGGACTTTAAGTTTATTTCAAATCTTAGTTCTTGGAGTGTAAGATCAAGCTGGATGTCAAATGCCTCAGGACTGTGAGTCCACGTCAAGTCTCAAGTCTTTGCGATTTTAATTGGATCATTTGAAACAAAAATGTCTCGAGTCTCTAGGTTATGATTTTGATGATCAAGCAGGGAGTCAAATCACTGGGAAATCAAGTTTGGTTTTAAGTCTCTGGGATGTGAAGCTTAGTAGAACCTTAAGTCTTTTTGATGCCAGTATAGGAATATGAGTTTAATCTTGCATCTTTGGGGTTCTAGTCTCTAAAGTCATGAGTCTCTGGGATATAAATCTCAAACCTTTGGCATGTGAGTCTCAATTGAGCCTTGGATCTCTGGGAGGCAAGTGTGAGCACAGTCTTATATGTGTCCGAATCTAATCGTCTTGGAGGTTCTAATCTGAGAATCTCTAGACTCTAGTCTGCAGGTCTTATTTATTAAATTTTTTTTTTTTTTTTTGGTTTTAAGACCAGTTTTGAATCTCTGGGGTGCAAGTCTCAAGACTTCAGGGAAAAGTGTTTAATACTGCAACTGAAAGTGAAATGAAAATCTCTCTAGAGTCTCTCTAAAGTTTCTGTGATGTAAGAACAATCTGGGAGTCAAATCCCTGGAAAATTAAGCTGGTTTTAAGTCTCTGGCATGTGAATCTCGGTGGAGCATTGAGTCTTTTTGATGCCAGTATAGAAATCTAAGTTTAATTTTGCATCTCTGGGGTTTTAGTCTCAAGAGTCACGAGTCTCTGGGGTATAAATCCAAATAAAATTCATTGAGCCTTGAGTCTTTGAATCTAATCTTCTTTGAGGTTCTAGTTTGAGTCGAGACCCTCTGAAATATGTAGTCTAAGACTAGTTTTGAATCCTATGTCTCTGAGTCAAGTCTCAAACCTGCAGGGTAGAGTTTTCAATAAAGTGAATACAAGTGAAGCCAAGTAGTCATAAAATGATTCATGCTCTGTAATGAAATACGGAATGGGTGACACTGTGTGACAATCTGATATATATCTTGTATAGTCCTTGGCAGACATGTGCTTTTATGCTCTGATAGGTAAGAACAACATCAATTGGAGCAAAAATGACGAGCCAGTGTGACTCTATGAAATATAGTGCTTTTATTCCTTTATGTCTTAAAGGGTAATTGATTATCTTATGGATTCTCTTATGGATATGGATATCAGATGCACCGCTGGCTGCCATAGAATTGATTTGATTATTTTGTTTAACCTCAATTTTTATGATGAAACTCTTTTAGCCTGGTTTAAGATTCCAGAGACACAAACTGTGTTATTAATAAATGAAAAATTGATACGATTGTATAGTACTGTTTGCTGTTTTCTAAATGTTTTGCAAAAGTAAACCTCTTTTTGCCGCTTTTCCGTGTTCTTTAAATGGAGCCGCCTTTGCTCCACATGAAAGGGAAGGCATTTGATCAAGCAGCGCAGTTGAGAAGAAACGAGTCCCTGCGCGGCGCGTTAGACGAGAAAGAACACGAGAAGTAACAACAAGAGAGGCGTAATGACTATCACACTGAGGGAAAATAACCCTTCATCTCCATCCATCATCACACGCTTATGCATCCAGGCCTATTTATGGAAGCATAAGTAAGACAATTATCACAATCTCCAAGGTAGTGCTTAAAGGTTCTTAAAAGTTTGAGAGGTTTCTTCAGACACTGATGGCTTCCTGTAGATGGATCCCTTCAAAAGGAATTATTAGACAAATTTAGCCTGACAGTTTGAAGTCACTTTGTCCTCATTTGCAAAGAAAACCAAAGGCATACGTTTCACACAGTTTCATCAAACTGATTCCCCCCTTTATTCCGAACACAGTTCCTCAGGCAAAGTGTGTTTGGAGTCTGACGTTTCTTAAGCTTCTTAAGTTTTTACGAGCATAATGTAGCTAGAATGTAGAGGAAGCTCAATAATTAATATAGCTCAGAAATAGCTGTGGTGATAACAGCATGTTTTTGCCTTAAACCATATGTTAGCATGGAGTCTACTAACATTCAATAGGCTTGACACATTAATGTTCAACAATTATTTTGGGGCATCTGTGCAAATTGTTAAATATATAGATTAATATCGAGATTATTCCATGTCTAGATTACTAACTATCCAATACATTTCAATCTGGGATTACTCAATGTCTGAATTACCCAATGTGTAGATTACTCAATGTCTAGATTACAGATTGTCCAGTATATATGATATTGAGATTACTTAATGTCTAAATTACTTAGTGTCTAGATCAGTCAATGTCTATATTTATTCAGTGTCTAGATTACTCAACGTCTAAATTACACAGTGTTTAGATTACTCCATGTCCAAATTACTCAATGTCTAGATCACTCAATATCAATATTACTCAGTGTCTAGATTACTCAATGTCTAAATTACTCAATGTCTATATTACTCAGAGTCTTGATTACTCAATGTCTAAATTACTCAATATCTATATTACTCAGAGTCTCGAATTATCAGTCTAAATTACTCATTGTCTATATTACTCAGAGTCTTGAATTATCAATGTCTAAATTACTCAATGTCTATAATAGTCAGAGTCTAGATTACTCAATATCTAAATTACTTAATGTCTATATTACTAAATTTCTAGATCACTAATTGTCTAGTAAATCTATTATTGTATTTATTTAATGTGTAGATTACTCAATGTCTATATTACTAATTGTCTAGTAAATGTATTATTAAGATTACTTTATGTGCAGATTACTCAATGTCTAGACTAATTCTAGTAAATTTGATATTACGATTACTAAATGTACAGAATGCTCAATGTCTATATTACTAATTTTCTAGTAAATGTATTACTAAGATTACTTAATGTGTAGATTATTCCATCTGTAGATTAAATGATATGTAGATTACCAATTGTCTAGTAAATGTATTATTGAGATTATTTAATGTGTAGATTACTCAATGCCTAGATTACTAATTGTCTGGTATATTTAATTTAGACTTTACTTTGTCTAAATTAATAAACATTTTCTAAATGACTCAATGTTAACATAATTAAATTAATCTAAATTCCCAGATTTTGAGAGGCCTAGATTATAAACTTGAATTTATCCTGTACAACAGAGGAAAATCTCCCTCTTATTTTTCTGGGGCGGCCCTGATGAGAGCCAGTTTTATCATAACTTTTTTGATGGTAAACTTAAGATGTGTCTAAACTGTTTTGTCTACATGTCTTCACTCCTATATTTCCGGGTTTTCTAGAAATGTACTCCTTTGTGTGTATATTAGCGAGGAATGCATGATGAGCAAATGGAGGTTTGTTTCATATGTAAATGTACGATGTGGTCTGTTATTCTATGTAATATTAATTAGTCTGTCCTTGAGCATATTCATGAGTTCCTGTGTGGTGTGTCGGGGGGGATACATCTGTACTGAAAACAAGCGCATCTCTCTAATCAATCCGTGAGTCAGCCGAGCCCCCAGAAACAAAACAGGGTCGTAAATATATACGCTGTAATTTACACAACACAGATCTGTGGGTTTCATCTCCGCCTGAGTGGGAATACGCTAATACATAATCTAGTATTCACTGACCGGCCACTTTATCAGAAACTCCCCCCTCTCTCTCTCTCTCTCTCTCTCTCTCTCTCTCTCTCTCTCTCTCTCTCTCTCTCTCTCTCAGAGCTCAACCTTGAGTTTGTAGACCAGATGAAAGGGATAGTTTGTGATTACTCTATTATATCACTTCATTAACCACCATGCTACAGTGTTTCAAATACATTTTAAATAGATGATTTGTAATTGATATAAAACAGTCTTTGAAAGACTTAGGGCCCTATTTTAGTGATCTACGTATAGTGCACCAGTCAATTGTTTATTGTCCAGCTGGATTTAGGGTGTGTCGGTGTGTCTTTGGTATCGCGAGGGCACAAAAATACACTTACAAAACACTTACTAATTCTCTTAATTCCCTTTAAGAGGCAGGTGAGCTCTGACTTTGGCACATTCGTATTTTAACAGTGCAGGGCTCTTTAGCGTCTCAGCAGAGGATACTGACCTGCTCGTTCACGCTGTGAAGATACACCAGCTCATTTAAGGGAACAGCAATTTTATTTTATTCTTTCTTCTGTTTATTGTTGCGTTAAAAGCTGGGAAACACACTAGAAATTTACCTGAAACACACCTAACTTCTAAACCACTACACCCATCAGTGTAGATTTATTCACACATACTGTTACTATTTAAACGACGCAGGAGGTAAGCGTGAAAACACACTGATGGCAAGGTGTAAGATAGCAATTCACGCTCAATTCCAATAGGATGCCAGTAAGTGACCGCTAAGTGCAAGAACAAAATAATAGCAGGTTTTTTCTAATAAAGTGGCCAGTGGAAAAAGCACAACATAGTAAGATACCATAGTAGTAGGTGTTTCTAATGAATTCAGAGGGTGAAACAGCACAATATAAAAAGTAGTTGTTTCCAATAAAGTGGCCAGTGAATGAAAAAAGCACAAGATAAAAAGAAGTAGGTGTTTCTAATAAAGTGGCCAGTGAATGAAAAAAGTACAAGATAAAAAGAAGTAGGTGTTTCTAATAAAGTGGCCAGTGAGTGGAAGCACAAGGTAGTAGTAATAGGTGTTTCTAATAAAGTGGCCAGTGAATAGAAGCACAAGAAATTAGTAGGTAGTGTTTCTAATAATGTGTCCAGCAAGTAGATGAATCCAGTAGTAGGTGTTTCTAATAAAGTGGCCAGTGAATGAAAGCACAAGATAGTAGTAATAGTAAGTGTTTCTAATAAAGTGGCCAGTGAGTGGAATCACATGATAATAGTAATAGGCATTTCTAATAAAGTGGACAGCGAGTGGAAGCACAAGATAGTAGTAGTAGGTGTTTCTAATAAAATGGCCAGTGAGTCAAAGCACAAGATAGTAGTTGTAGATGTTTCCAATAATGTGTCCAGCGAGTAGAAGAATCCAGTAGTAGGTGTTTCTAATAAAATTAGCTCTCAGTGAGTGGAAGCACAAGATAGTAGTAGTAGGTGTTTCTAATAAAGTGGCCAGTGAGCGAAGGCACAATACAGTTTGGGTTCCAATAATGTGTCCAGGAAGAAGAAGAACGCAGTTCATGAGTGCATGTTCCTACTAAAGTGGCCAGTGAGTCAAATCACAAGATAGTTGCAGATGTTTCCAATAAAGTGGCCAGCAAGTAGAAGTATGCATTAGTAGATGTTTTGAATTAAAAGGCCAGAGACAGAGCACAGAGAAACAGATTCTAGGTGTTTGTAATAAAGTCAGCTCTCAGTGTGAGCTATAGGCTCCTTATAAAGTGGATTGGTCTTGTAATGTCTGTCATGAATTCTACCAGCAGACAGAACTATTAACACAGAGCCTTATTATATCTTTTATTCCCCAAATGGTGTCTGAAATACGCTGTAATTCCGAGTGATTCTAGGAACGTCCTTGCTTTTCTGTGCATTTGGTATAAATCTCTATCTCGTCAATGTCACTCTTGCGCCGTTTCCCTCTCCCTCTCGCTAAGGAATAGCCCTCCTGTAAAGAGCTTTCGCTTTCCTTTTCCTGCAGAAAACATCCATAACAGTCCGTAACGTTGTCTGTTGGATCTCCGGGATTGGCTGCTGTGTTGTGTCTGGAGGCGGCCGCTTGCTCTTTCCTGATATCATCTGCCGTTTCCTCACGTTCCTCACGCACTCCAACAAAGGCCTGCTGATGGCTGTCTGAGCGGAAGCGTCTTCCAGGAGACGAACGCAGACTGGCAGCCTTCTTCTGTCCCTCGCCGTGAGGAAAAAGATTTACACCCGCCGGCATCAAACACTCAGCGATAAGACACTGAGAGAGACGGAGCCAAAGAGCTAGAGGAGGGTGAAATACGGGAAGTTCCTCTGCACTGGGTTTGGGAACGGCTTCCGATTCTGCTGTAAATCTTCCCAACAAGTCGGTATATTTCAGACACAGGAAAAACTGATGTAAAATTGAGGTGAAGCATGTAGAGGTAGTAGATGTTTCTAATAAAACGGCCCTTTAATCAGGCATTTAGATGGATTTTTAAAAGGTAAATAAGAGTGTTTTTTTCTGGGATTAAAAGCGTGAATTCAGCTGTAGCTGGAAATATCTGCACTGAAAAACTGTGCTGGACTGAGGTGCACAGCTTTTCACACGTGCCTATGTTTACAAGCATGTGCCCAACCATGTGGATGGAGGCCATGGGGTCACCACCTGTTTACTCCTGCCCACTTCCCCTCGCGCTTCTTGTGCTTCTCGGGCAGCAGCAGCCTGTCACTCATACAGACACAGAGACAGCGCTGTGTATCTACTTCTTGTGTCTAAAATCTAAACATTGCAACATGACATGTCTGATTTTAACCCTTTGAACTCTAGGCTGTTTTGGTGTTTGTTTGTTTTTTCTCCGTTTTTGTTTTCAGTTCCTCTTTCAGGTCTTATAACACATTAATTATATCAGACATTCACATGCCCTGATCTTTTTTACTCCAGAAGCCATATGCCTGCTCAAAAATATAATCATTTAAAATGTAGAAGGAAGCAGAATTGTTATAATTTCCTGGAACTGATCATGTTTTGGTCAAAATTTGACCAAGCGCCTTTTTTTTTTTTTTTACTTATTTTTGAGTGTATAGAATTTAAATATATTCACACATAAGATATATTTTCAAAAATGGTTAGACTAGAGTGTTTATGAGTTGAAAGCATAATAATATTGATGATAGTTCATTACATGGCTTATTAATTATTACTTTGACAGAATACGTGAAGAGCATCAGGCGGATTTATTTTTCTTGATAATCAATAATCACACCTCTAGGATACATGTAGATACTAAAAACCTGACACTCAGAGCAGCCTATGCCTTTCAGTATTTTGATCAGGACACACAAAGAAAACTATATTTATACAAAAATATAAACTTTTTAGTCTAAATAAATTCAAATGTTTAGGGCAAAATAACTACTTAGTAAAAATGTGCAAGTAAAATAAAAACTATATAAAGTAGTGCGCACACCATACCTAGCTTTAGTTTGAGTAAAGCAGGTAGTTTCACACTTTTTCTGTGGACACTTTTGAGTCTTTATTTACTGTTATTATTTGGTTTAAACATCATATAAATATGTTTGAAGCACTAAAGGTAAATAATATTGGTTGGGGAAGGAGATTTTTCACTTTTTTAGGTGTTTTTTTTTTTCTCAATGGGTTTCTTGTAAATTTAGCTTTACTGCACTGGGATGTGATCACTATTTTCCGCCCTTTCTAACCATATATGGATTATGTTTATGTGTGAAGGGATTTCTAAGTAATTAAGCTGAGAACACAAGGTGCGATTTTGGATGGAAAATCCGTCCGTAGGGTTCTAAGGGTTAATTGCCTTAATATGTGATGTGAATATTTGTGCAAGCGCACATCGCGATGGAGATGCTTAAACGATGTATCGTGCAGCCCTAGTATCATTATATGGCAAGTATACCCAAGTCCTAAGGGTTCCTATTATGTCATGCACCAAAACAATTAGTGCAAATCCACCCATTCCTTAATAAGCTTATACTTTTTTCCTCGATGATGGCTAAGACTCGCCTGATTACGCATTTTTTAAGCTTTTATTTTATTTATTTTTTGCATTCTTGTTGTGATAAAATTCCAAAGCCTCAGCAACATCCCACCGTACGCTAAATATTTAATGTTCCTTCTAAACAAAAATGCAAAGTACGGTCATTTCATCCTCATCTAGTTATAACCCAGGCTCTCTCCTTCTTTTTTTTTCCTCTCACTTTCAGTCCATGCACTCGCCCCAAGGATAGAACGTCTTCTTTCTTCTCGGCTCTTTGAGCCATCCTTCTCTTCCTTTCTTCTCAAGTCCCTCTTCAGCTTTTTTCCCTCTTTCTCCTTTTTTTTAACCCCCCACCCCTCTGCGATACATCCTAACTAATTTATCTGCATTCATAGCTCCGAGAGGCTCGCTTCTGATAGAGCGCATGTGGATGGAGTAGAGACGTGGAGACGTAGAGACGTAGGGATGAAGGGATGAAGGGATGAAAGAAGGTTAAGGGCACATAGGCACTTCGGGTGATGCAGCCTTCACCTTTTGTAATCCGTCCACCTGAGTAGGTCAGTTCGATTGACTATGCTGTTGTTCAGTGTATATTTTTTTTGTAAGACACGTCAAGCAAGAAGCACTGAATGGAATTGTCAGAGGAGCTTTGAAACGGACGTGCCAGAATGTCTTGGGTCAGCCCACAAAGTCTTCTTGGCCATTATGATGTCAACACAACATCTTTTTTCAAATGTGATGTCATCACCACAGCCTCTAACTTCTTGTCCAGTTGATGTCATCGGTGTAGCTTTAAACTATTTTGGCACTGTAATAATTCGTTTTGTCAGTTTTGATGTCATCAGCACAACCTCTAACATCTTAGCCATTGTAATGTATTGTGTTGTAATGTATTGTAATGTATTGTGGCATCAATCCGAATTGTGATGTCATCACTACTTTTCACCAGTTTTTGATGTCATCAGCACAGCCTCTAACTACTAGGCCATTTTGATGTCATCACCACTATTGTCAGTTTTGATATCATCAGCACAGCCTCTAACTACTAGCCCATTTTGATGTCATCACCACTTTTGTCACTTTGATGTCATCAGCCCAACCTCTAAACTATTGGGCCATTGAGATGTCATCAGCACAGCCTCTAAATTCTTGTCCACTTGATGTCATCAGTGTAGCTTCAGACATTTTTTTTTCCATTGTGATGTCATCAGTAATCAGACTGCCAAGAAAAAATCTAATTGTTGTGCCTTGAGTCATTTTTTTTTTTTTTAGAATATGACTACACTTTTTTTTTTTATCACGACTAATTGAATGTTTTTTCCATTTGTGGCATTGCATAGTATTTATATATGTGGTAAATATACAAATGTGGAAAGCCCCAGAGGTGGAAGTATGTTATTAAGCTTCAAGAAACAAGGAAAAAAGAGAGTGCAAGAGTGCAAACTCTGACCTTATTCAATTTGATCATGCGTTATTGTATAATTTTGGTTTTAACACATTTGTAGATTCTTGGTCTACCAGTGTCTTCAACCTATGACCACCCTATTAATTTTCACCCAGTGGGACTCAAAGCCTTTAGAGCACGGGTGGCTCTAATAGATGACGGAGAACTCTTAAAAAAAAAAAAACTGAAATAAAGAATCTTTCACATGAAAAAAGTCTTTCACATGAAAAGCACAAACCATGCTGTGGAAACAGTGTCTAAATTTCACGATGACTCAAAGCCATCAGAGCATGGACGGTTATAATTGCTTATTAACTGCAATGAGAGAAGTGTGAGTTGAACTAAAGAGAAAGTTTGAAGAAAGATTTTAAAAAATAGACCAAAGGATTTCCACAGGAAGTCTCTTCACAGGGAGGAAATGGTAGCATTTTCCTCGATACCTCAAGAGTTTCTTGTGACAGCTGCCTCGTGTTGGATATTTCATCATTTGGCCGTGTTCCTTTTCCCTATAGCACTCACATGACTGGCAGGCAGCTTTATAGCATGTGCTACATGTCAGCACTAGCCGTTAGCATTAGCCTCGGAACAGCTGGGGATGGGTCGCCCAGGGAGATACTGACCGGGATCGTGAAAATAACACGGGAAGAGATGGAGGGCGGGGAGGTTGAGATCACCGTCAGCTGCTAGAGCCGAGCGTGATTGATGCCCATGCTGTTCCGCTCCAAACAATCTGTGCACTTTTAAGCGGCGTAAGTGATGAATAGGCTGCCGTCCAGGCAAATATAAAATCACAGTTAATTCGGTTAGCCTTACCTTATGAGCGCTAGCTAATAAGGCCTCTTTTCTCCCCCTGAAAAAGAGCCTCAAATCATCCAGACAGGCTTTTATTAAGAGGATATTATGGCAGCGAACAGAAGATAGCTGACATTTTATTAAATTGTTTGTCTTGCAGAGGTAGCGCATCCCCGCTTTGACCTTTCATAGTGGCTAACCAGCCGTGGCACAACAATCCCAGCATTCTGCAGGGCCTGAAGATCCACTTATTATGAAGGGGGCGTGTGTATATATATATACAGTACAGGCCAAAAATTTGGACACACCTTCTCTTTTTCAACGCGTTTTCTTTATTTTCATGACTATTTACATTGTAGATTCTCACTGAAGCATCAAAACTATGAATGAACACAAGTGGAGTTTTATGTACTTAACTAAAAAAATATATATATATTCTAGTTTCTTCAAAATAGCCCCCCTTTGCTCTGATTACTGCTTTACACATTCTTGGCATCATTCTCTCAATGGATCTTCAAAAGGTGGTCACCTGAAATGGTTTTCCAACAGTCTTGAAGGAAGGAGTTCCCAGAGGTGTTTATTAGCACTTGTTGCTCCTTTGCCTTCTTCACTCTGTGCTCCAGCTCACCCCAAACCATCTGGATTGGGTTCAGGTCCGGTGACTGTGGAGGTTCAGCTCATTTTTTATTAAGAACATAAAACTCCACATGTGTTCATTCATAGTTTTGATGCCTGTAAATAGTCATGACACAGACTGTTTAAACTAATACCACACAAAATGTATATGTTTGCATGGTTTTATTGAACACATATGTTAAAATTCACAGTGAGTGGGAGGAAAAAGTATGTGAACCTTTGGATTTAATAACTGGTTGACTGGTTTGTTTTTTTTTATAAACTACTGAACTATTAAATTTCTCCATTTATTAAATCCACATATTTAATTTAAGTATTTTTGCTAGGTATTGCACAGTTGTTAGGAGTCCCATGTTGTCATAAATTTTGTAGTCGGAAACTTCTCTACGTCGCTACAGCTGAACATGCCTTTAGTTGCATCAGGAGGGTTGTAGCTCATGTTGTTGCTACATGAGTTGCTGTACAGTATATCTGATGGAAACAGTTTTGGTGGTCTACCAGGTCTTGTATGATTGTTAATGGTGAAGTGAAGAGCTCAATAAATGTTTAAGCTCTAAATACAATAATATGACTTTTGCATTGTGCTGTAGATCCTGATATGTTATATCATATATATATAGATAGTTAGACTGTATATTAAGGAGACGCAGTGATATAGCGGAGCATTTTTAATAAATCATCGAGGATAATTCATTCCAGTCACACAATTCTGCTTTTTGAAAGCAGATTCTCTCTCAAGAAGAAAAAGAAGCCATGCTGAATCTCGCTGTTTCCACACAATGATGGAGACATAGCGTTTTATAAAGGGCAAATAGCTCCGGGCCTTCGCGGTGCCAGCCTCAATCAGATCATTTTTCTCCAGCTGACTCGATTAAAGAGCAGATGGCTCAGATACCTGACTATACACGCCACAATCATCTGAACTTGTCCAAACTCTGCGCTTTATCTGTCCATTTCATCTTCTTCTCACTTTCTCTGCACTATATTGCTCATTTCTCCGCCGTGAATAGAGCGGTTGCCACCACAGATGCAAATATGTGATCAAATTAAAGATCATAAAAAAAATCAGAAACTGCCAGATTTCCATAGACTACACTGTAAAAAGAAAATATCTGAAAAAAACTCAACATTTCATGGGAATTATTGCCCTGGATTTTTTAGTTTTGAGGCTCAAACTTAATTGTTAAAAACCATCACCTGTTGTGCTAACTAGAAATCTTGTTTTACATGTATAAAAACTTAGAATACTATGTTCCACCAACTTAAAAATTTGTTTTATGTTTTAAGTTGAGCCTCATTATATAATGTTTAGATTTAATAACTGGTTGACTGGTTCGTTTTTTTATAAACTACTGACATTTCTCCAAAATTCCAAATAAAAATATTGTCATTAAGAGCAATTATTTACGGGAATGGTCAAAATAATAAAAAGTTCAAAACAATATGTAATGGAATAGCCCTGATTTAATCACAGCTTTTAGCACATGTGTTTTAGCATGACTGTCTCTCCACCAGTCTTTCACACTGCTTTTGGATAACTTTATGCTGCTCCTGGCTCACTGATTTTTTATTTTTTTTTGCTGACTATCTTGTCAATTTACACTAAGCTACACAAAACCTATTAACTTGCTCTTACAGCCTACAACACTATGTAAAAGCAGTTAACTACACTGTAAAAATGCTTTAAGGCAACTGATCTAGAATCTATATATATTTTTTCAGTTTTGAGTTGAAGTTTCTTTAGTTCAGATATTTAATTCTTTAAATGTGTAAATAATTCTAACATTAAGTCTCAGCAACTTGAAAATTAATTTGATGTTTTTAGTGTGCCTAATTTAAGTTCCATGAAATTTGTATTGTACGTTTTCCCTTTCGAATCAACTTGTATTGTACGTTTCCCTTTCGAATCAACTAGAAATTAAAAATAAACATCAATGTTTTATGTGTATTATGTACATTATTTCTGAGGCCCAAAAATATACTAGCAAAACAACTAGGTAACTTGCTCTTACAGCCCACAACTCAGAGGCCAGGCAGTTAACTATAAATCCCAAAAAAAGCAGCATAGAGTGAGTGAGAGGTGGTAGGTCACGCCTAATATGCAAATGACCAACAACCATGTCCAATATCAGATCAAAACCCCTGCAGAATTGTAGACCTCAGAGTCAACATGAGCATCTACAGTATTGCAGATTATTAGGCTTTGCTTCAACTTGGGTTCAACTACAGTTTGTACATTTTGCCAACACAGATTATTTAGTGAGATTAACTTTTGTTACAAAACTTTATTAAGTTAGTTGAGGCGATTGGTTTGCTTTAGTTTATGGTGCAATTCTATAATTTTTAATTCATCTGACTTCACATTTAAAAAAAAATCACATTTAAAAGAACAACTTTAATACCTTGGTCTGTATACAGGCTACAGGTGTAGGTGATACAAAACCCTTTTTTCTGCAGTAAAATAACTTATTTGCATGAAAAGCTGCCTGTTTTGGTAACAGGAATCAACCTGTTAAGTTCTGCATGTTTAAAAATAGACGTAAAAACTAGACAAATATAACGAAACAAAAGGTTTGGAGGACATGAACTGTTTGATTGATTGATTGTTGTGTTCAAGGAAATATTGATTTTAAAATGAAGTTTTTAATTTTTTTAATGTAGTTTTAAAGTTTTTAAATAAAAGAGCCAATTTTCTGATTGTTATTCAATTATATTTTAAAAGTTGCAGATTTACTTACATTTTTTTTTATTATTATTTCTATTTCAGTTACAATTGTAATAGAAAGGAACCCTTTTTTTACATAATGCTTGAATAGAAATCTTCAAGATTTAGGTGTGTAATATCAGGCAGAAAATTAACAATTACCAAATGCTGGCCTGTTATACATCAACAGCAATATACCAGCAGAAATAGCAGGTTCTGCTGTGTAGACGAGGGTGAATATCATTGCCGTCCAGCCCGGGGCGAATGTACCTGTCTGGAAGAGGCCGGCCATCAGCAGAGATGTCCTGCGCCACCGTTAGCTCCACCGGGACCTGGGCTGTAATGAAGTGATGAAGAAAGGAAGTGAGAATGAGTTTCAGAGAAAGAGCTGTTCTGGGGCTTCAGCCTTTTTAACAAGCTACATTTTGAGTTCTGAGAAGGACAGCAGTAGTGGAGGAATGTCACGCTGTGCTTCTTCACACCTACAGACTCTACAGATAGACTCAGACCTAACTAGTGAGTCACTGAGGTCATAGTACTGTAATTACTGAGTTATAATACTCACAGTATTGCAATTATATGCTTGCAGTTATGTAATAACATAGTTATGACAGTCAAAGTATTTTCATTACACAACAATGGCAGTCATAGGAATGTCATTACTTAATGATGAGTCATATTTATTTAAGTACACAGTCATGACAGTCATAGCACTGTAATTACTGAGTAATGACACTCACAGTATTGCAATTATATAATGTTTGTAGTTATGTAATAACATAGTTGTGACAGTCATAGTAGTTACATTAGGCAACAATGGCAGTCATAGTAATGTCATTGCTTAATGATGAGTCATATTTAAGAACATAGTCATGACAGTCATAGTACTGTAATTACTGAGTAATAACACTCACAGTATTGTAATTATATAATGTTTGTAGTTATGTAATAACGTAGTTATGACAGTTATAGTATTTTCATTTCGCAACAATGGCAGTCATAGTAATTTCATTACTTAATGATGAGTCATATTTATATAAGTACATAGTCATGACGCTCACAGTATTGTAATTATATAATGTTTGTAATTATGTCATGACAATGTTATGACATAATTACAAGCATTATAATGGCTATGTAATTGTATAAATATGACTCATCACTAAGTAATTGTGTTTAAATTACACAACAATGATGGTCATAGTAATGTCATTGCTTAATGATGAGTCATATTTAGATAATATATATGCATAGTCATGGCAGTCATAGTATTGTAATTACTTAGTTATGACAGTCAAGCTTGTGTAGTTACAATTATGACAGTCACAACATTATAATTACTTAGTAATTAGACAATCATACTCATGTAATCACATTGCTGAGCAGTAGTCGTACTAGTGTAGTATTGTATATACTCAGTAATTACACATTATTGTAATTATATGCTTGTAGTTATGTAATAACATAGTTATGACAGTTATAGTATTTTCATTACACAACAATGGCAGTCATAGTAATGTCATTGCTTAATGATGAATCATATTTATGCAATTCCATAGTCATGAGCCATGGTATTGTAATTTGTGAGTAATAACAGTCTCAGTATTGTAATTATATAATGTTTGTAGTTATGTAATAACATTGTAATAACAGTATACAATTTTAAATACACAACAACAGTCATAGTAACATAGTGACATTATATAATGTTTGTAGTTATGTAATAACATTGTAATAACAGTATACAATTTTAAATACACAACAACAGTCATAGTAACATAGTGACATTATATAATGTTTGTAGTTATGTAATAACATTGTAATAACAGTATAAAATTTTAAATACACAACAACAGTCGTAGTAACATAGTGACATTGCTTAATGATGTTATTTATATAATTACATAATCATGACACACAATTACATTACAATTACATTAGTACATTAGTAATTAGACAGTCATACCATACTTATGTAATCACATTGCTGTGAAGTAGTCATACTGATTTATTCACATAGTCATTTCAGTCATAGTATTGTAATTACTCAATAATGGTTCTCATGTTTACATGATTGCATGGTGTCACACTTTGCAGTGCGGGTAGTAGAGTCCGCCAGGGTTGTGGGCCTCTTTTAAATGGGACTGCTAAAAATGTCCACCTCTACACATAAAAATTGACCAAACAACATAGCACCTTCAGTGCAAATGTGTGTTTATTGGTGCTTTTGATGGAAAAAAATGAGTCCATTTGATAAAAAAATGAAGAGGAAAAAAAAAAAAAAAAAAAAAATAATAAAGTATATATATAATTTAGAGAGGTTCAACAACACCACAAATTGTTTTTTCAAAACACTCTCTTAATCTTTACAGAAGCAGTGATCCACAATATCACTGTCTTTCTACTTATTTCCACTCTCTCAGCCATGGAAGACTGACTCCTTCTATAGGCTTCCCCTAGTGGTTAATTTAAGAAGGACATACCATTTTAGAGTGGAGGGGGGGGAGCCAAATATTTAAACAAATATTTCACAAATATATCTGCCACATTCAGATTTTAAAAAAGATGGGTACAGCATTAATACATCTTTCTAAACAGAGTTTTACAAAATCATATCATAACAAAAAAAATGTATAAAAACAAAAATAGCTGAAAACTCTTTCCCCCTCTAGATAGGTCAAGCCACTTGGCCCACACTGGGCATGCTCCAACTTGTCCTGGGCCTATAAAAGACCAGGTTAAACCATTTTGTAATTCCTTTGTCTGCCAGAAACCACAACTGCTACCCCATGTAAGTATGAAAGATTATGTCCAAAGTATCTGTCTCTGCTTAGCAAAATCCTACAGTAAGAGTAATAATTATTTAAACATTTTGTAAATGGCCAAGCTAGCATATAACTAAAATAGTGAGTACTAAACAGGGGCAGAACGGTATTTTATGTTTTGGGGAGTTAGAAAACAGAAAAACTAAGCCTGGCAGACCCGTTCTGTCACATCATCCACCACCTCTCCTGGATTGCCAAAGTTAGGCAATCGTGAAAGGAAATCTGCTGGCAGATTTTGGGATCCTTTTCTGTGCTGAAGATGAAAAACAAATGGCTGTAATGCAAGGTACCATCTTGTAATTCTGGAATTATGATCCTTCATAGTGTTCAGCCAAGTGAGCGCCTTATGGTCTGTCTCTAAGATGAACTCCCTGCCCAGTAGATAGTATTGGAGACTCTCTAAGGCCCACTTGATAGCCAGAGCTTCTTTTTCTACAGTGGAATACCTCATCTCCCTCGGCAGTAGTTTACGACTCAGATACAGTACCGGACGCTCTTCACCCTTTACACCTTGGACCAGGACAGCACCAATGCCAACAGCGGAAGCATCCACCTGCACAGTAAAGGGTTTGTTGAAATCAGGACTGACCAGTACGGGCTCTGAGCACAGAACATCTTTGAGAGCCTGAAATGCCTTCTTACAGTTCTCAGTCCAATGTACAGGGTTCTTTCCTGATTTCAGAGTCAATTCGGTTAGTGGGGCAGCAAGGGTGGCAAACTGTGGAACAAAACGCCGATACCAGCCAACCAATACTAGGAAAGATCGCACCTGCTTTTTCGTATGTGGTTGCGGGGCATTCTTAATAGCCTCCACCTTGTCTTTTTGGGGGTGCACCAATCCTCTTCCTAGTCGATAGCCCAAGTATCGTACCTCTGTTTGACCCCACTCACATTTGTCCAAATTCAAGGTTAAACCTGCAGCTGCCAGGTTTTGAAGTACAGATTCAACATGGTTGAGGTGCTCATCCCAACTGGAGCTGAAAATAACAACATCATCCAGGTATGCAGTACAGAAAGCATCACATCCCTTCAGAACACAGTCCATTAAGCGCTGAAAGGTTGCTGGCGCCCCATGAAGTCCAAAAGGCATGACAGTGAAATGGAATAGGCCCTGAGGAGTTCTGAATGCTGTGTATTCCTGTGATTCTTCAGCCAATGGTACCTGCCAGTATCCCTTACACAGATCAAGGGTTGTGATGTACTGTGCTTTCCCGAGCCTTTCCAGAAGTTCATCAATCCTAGGCATTGGATATGCATCAAATTTAGACACTGCATTGATCTTTCTGAAGTCAACGCAGACTCTCAGTGATCCATCTGGCTTTGGAACATTTACAATTGGACTGCACCATTCACTCCTAGATGGTTTAATAACTCCCAAATCCAACATGGTATGGATTTCCATCTTGAGAGGCTCTACCAATCTTTCAGGTACCCTGTAAGGTCTCTGTCGGATGGGTGTGTCATCCTTGAGGTGGATGACATGCTTGACCACGTTTGTCCGACCAGGTTTGGACTGAAACACAGAGGGGCAATTTTTGAACACAGATTGCAAGGATTTCTGCTGGTGTACGGTAAGATGGTCAGTCTTTGGAAGAGATGCAGAACTCCAGGATTGTAGCTTATCAGCAACATCCCCACCATCACCTTCTATTTGTTGGATCATCAGTGCCAACTGAGTTTTTCCTCGCTCCTTCCACTCTTTAATGAGATTCACATGATAGGTCTGCGATGGCTTACCCTTTTCAGGATGAGAGATCTCATACGTCACAGGGCCTTGCTTTCTCAAAACTTCAAATGGGCCTTGCCATTTTGCCAGGAGCTTATTGGTAGAAGTTGGTAGTAGCAATAGAACCTTCTGTCCAGGCTTGAACTCTCTCTGTCGAGCCTTTTGGTCATACCAACACTTCTGTTTCTGTTGGGACTTTTCCAGATGCAGACGAGCCTCCTCCCTGTAGGATTCAAGACGGTCTCTTATTTGTAAGATAAAACTTACAATTCCTTCTGCTTGACTATCTTGAGGCTTGCTCTCCCACTGATGGCGTAACAGGTCCAAAGGTCCTTGCACTGACCAACCATACAAAAGTTCAAATGGGGAAAATCCAGTTGATGCTTGTGGTACCTCCCTGTATGCAAATAACAGAAAAGGCAACCACTTATCCCAATCTTTCCAGGTGTCTGACACAAACTTCCTCATCATGGACTTGAGGGTTTGGTTGAACCTTTCAACCAGGCCATCCGTTTGGGGATGATAGGGAGTGGTGCGTATACCTGTGATCCCTAGATGCTGGTACAATTGGGACATCAGGCGAGAAGTGAAGTTTGTCCCTTGATCTGTCAGGATTTCATCTGGAAAACCCACTCTGGCAAAGAGGTGAACAAGCGCTTGGATAATCCTGGTGGTGGTGATGGACCGCAAAGGAACTGCTTC
The DNA here is from genome assembly GCF_023375975.1 of Astyanax mexicanus. Lineage (NCBI taxonomy): Eukaryota > Metazoa > Chordata > Actinopteri > Characiformes > Acestrorhamphidae > Astyanax > Astyanax mexicanus. The sequence continues at coordinate 8,390,154 of NC_064425.1, read as the reverse complement.
AGGAAATCTAGTGGCATAGTCACAAATAACCAACATGTATTTAAACCCAGAGCTACTCTTTTCCAAAGGACCTACAATGTCCATTGCAATACGCCTAAATGGAGTAACAATAATAGGCATGCTCTGAAGAGGGGCTCTGTCTGAGTGGCGGATGTGACTAGTTTTCTGGCATTCAGGGCAAGACCTGCAAAAATCTTTAACATCTGTATACATTGAAGGCCAGAAAACCGGCGACTAACCCTGAGGTATGTTTTCTGCTGTCCAAGGTGACCTGCCCATGGTATGGTGTGTGCTAGGTTTAAAACAAGAGGTCTACATTTGGAGGGTACAACCAAACGATTACCTTGAGGCTCTACTATGTAAAGGATACCATTCTCAATTTTGTACTTATCCTTACAGCTTAACAGCCCACCACCTTCCTCCTTATCATTCACTTGTGCAAATAAGGATGTAAGAGAAGCATCTTCTCGCTGAAGTTCCCCTATGTTCTCTGGTACCTTCCACAACCCAGTAGTAAGATTATTGGTATTTGGGGACCCAGATGGTGCACCTAGTGCCTTTTCTAGACGCCGTTTCTGCCTAGACTTTCTTGGACCCTCCTTACCACCCTCAAACAAAGTATCTGAAATTAAGGGTAATGGTTCAAGGCCTGCTTTAGTGTGGGAGCGAGTGACTACAGGGCAAGCAAGCTTAGTTAGAGGATGAACATCCCCAATTAGATCATCTAAGACTGGCAGATCCCTTCCTAGCACCATGTCTTTTGGCAAATCATCAACAACTCCCACTTGCATAAGAAACACATCATTATGAACTGTAAGAGTGACATCAGCAGTTGGATACATTTTAACATCCCCATGTACACACTGAATGTTGGTCAATCTGGAAAAGTTTACAATACTAGGTGGCAAAAAATCTCTTTTAACCAAAGATATGGCACTCCCTGTGTCCACCATAGCCTGTAAAGGTTGTCCATTAACAAATACTGTTAGTTCAATACAGTCACTGGAGTCCTTGTCTATCCGACCAGAAATATGACTGGACACAGACTCTCCTACCATCAATGAGGACACATCGCCCTCTCTTGGGACATAACACAGACTAGAAAGTTTTGTTTTTTTCAGAGGGCACACAGAGGCTTTGTGTCCTTGCTGGCCACAATAAAAGCAAATGAGAGTACCTTTTCGTTGTGGTGTCTCCTTCTGACCTACCGCTGGCATCACCGACTGGTCCTGGTCTTGCTCAAAGTGAGAAGGGCTGGCATGGACCCTGGCAGGTCTTGACTCCCGCAGAGAGGCTTGTGAAGAACGGGCTATTCCACGACGAGCATTCAGGTACTGTTGGGCCAGTTGAGCTGCTTCTAGTCCATTTGTTGGCTCATGTTCCTGAACCCATGTGCGTATATCTCCAGGCAGAACTCGAAACAGCTGCTCCAGGATGACTATCTCTCCAATCTGCTCCTTGCTGCGTGTCTCTGGTTTCATCCATCGACGATAGAGACCTTTGAGACGGTGATAGGTTTCTTTAGGTGTTTCACCTGCTGGAACAGTTGTCCCTCTGAATCTTCGTCGGTAGGTTTCTTCAGAGATGTCAAACTTTTCTAAGAGTGCCTCTCTCAGATCCGGATAGGAGTTGGATAATTCCTCATCCATTCCTGTATAAGCTTCCAGTGCTTTACCTGTTAGCAAAGGTACCAATCTATAGGCCCACTCTTCAACTGGCCACAACCAAGTTTTTGCCAGGCGTTCAAATCGAAGTAGATAGTTCTCAATGTCCTCACCATCTCGAAATACTGGCATTTGTGGCTCATGCCGAAACAGGTCTCTGATGTTTCTTTCCCTTGGAGTAGGTGCTGACTGGGTTGGCAGGAAGACCTGAACAGGCTGTGAAACTGGATCTTGAGAAACTTGAGAAGGTCTGGCTCGTGGTGTGGGAAGGGGTACTCTTGGGCTTTGATTATCTGAAGAAAGTGTAGATGTCAGGAACCTTGGTGTTCCAGCTGCAGCAGAAGTGTCTTCTCCAGTGCTCTGTTCAACAGGCACAGGTCTTGTTACACTGGTCCTCAGATCCTGAAGTTCTTTAAACAGTCTCTCCTCTCTTTCTTGCTGTGAGGTGAGAAACTTACTCAGAAGTGTTGTTAGTGTGGACATCCCCGATGGATCCTCTGGTGAGCCAGAAAACCCAGCTTGCTCTTCAGGCTGCCCACCTTGATCTGAAAAATCCTCTTCTGATTCCATTGTATCCCAGCGTTCCTTGTCCTCATCAGTTCTGGACTCTGTTTTTGGAAATCTGGTTGTCTGCGACCGTAGCCCAGTCCGTTTAGGCAACAGCACCTTTTTGCGTCTTACCATAACCTTATGTGTAGGAGCCAGTATTCCACCAAATTTCTTCGGTGGTATCCCACCACTGCCACCATCTGTCACACTTTGCAGTGCGGGTAGTAGAGTCCGCCAGGGTTGTGGGCCTCTTTTAAATGGGACTGCTAAAAATGTCCACCTCTACACATAAAAATTGACCAAACAACATAGCACCTTCAGTGCAAATGTGTGTTTATTGGTGCTTTTGATGGAAAAAAATGAGTCCATTTGATAAAAAAATGAAGAGGAAAAAAAAAAAAAAAAAAAAAAAAAAATAAAGTATATATATAATTTAGAGAGGTTCAACAACACCACAAATTGTTTTTTCAAAACACTCTCTTAATCTTTACAGAAGCAGTGATCCACAATATCACTGTCTTTCTACTTATTTCCACTCTCTCAGCCATGGAAGACTGACTCCTTCTATAGGCTTCCCCTAGTGGTTAATTTAAGAAGGACATACCATTTTAGAGTGGAGGGGGGGGAGCCAAATATTTAAACAAATATTTCACAAATATATCTGCCACATTCAGATTTTAAAAAAGATGGGTACAGCATTAATACATCTTTCTAAACAGAGTTTTACAAAATCATATCATAACAAAAAAAATGTATAAAAACAAAAATAGCTGAAAACTCTTTCCCCCTCTAGATAGGTCAAGCCACTTGGCCCACACGGGGCATGCTCCAACTTGTCCTGGGCCTATAAAAGACCAGGTTAAACCATTTTGTAATTCCTTTGTCTGCCAGAAACCACAACTGCTACCCCATGTAAGTATGAAAGATTATGTCCAAAGTATCTGTCTCTGCTTAGCAAAATCCTACAGTAAGAGTAATAATTATTTAAACATTTTGTAAATGGCCAAGCTAGCATATAACTAAAATAGTGAGTACTAAACAGGGGCAGAACGGTATTTTATGTTTTGGGGAGTTAGAAAACAGAAAAACTAAGCCTGGCAGACCCGTTCTGTCACATCTAATCACAGTGTTATATATAATTGTATAATCATGTTTGTAGATATGTAATAACATAGTTATAACATAGTATTTTAGCTAACACTACATGAATCGTTGTAATTGGTTAGTTTGTAGATAGTTTAACTAAGTTTAAATCCAGGAATCTTCTGGAGGCTCGTTATTTTCAGTGTTTACGCCGGTTTCAGTCGATGATAGTTGGAGGCTATCTTCACAATCTTCTGCCTCATGATTTCACTCAGTGGCCATTTTATTAGAACACCAATTGAACACAATGTCAAGCAATTTCTCCATGTCTTGTACTGTCTGTTCTTTGTGGAGTAATCCTGCTGAAACTACAAAGGGTCCCGGCTGTGCGTCCGGGTTCGCACTCTCACATCAGCTTTAGAGGCCTGATTATTCGAGCGGGGGGCTAAAGCACTAGCGTCTCCGCGGCTGCAGCTTTAGCGGCCATGCTAACGGGGATTCACATAAGTGACTAATTTCACGAGTTGCGTATGCACTTTTTTCTTTTCCTGCGCTCTTTTATTTCTTCTTCTTTGCATTCTTTTCTTCCATAATATAAAAGGAGCGGGGCGGAGAGCGCTACGGAGAAGCTCAGGCTGTGTTTTTTTTTTTTTTTTTTTCTTTCTTCATCTTGGCAACCCGCTAGTCTTCTTTCTCTCATATGAAAGCCGGAGCCTGACAGAATTTTCAAAGTGTTCAGGATCAAAGTGAGCACATCTCTTTTTTTTTCTTCTTCTTCTTCCTCCCTCTTTTTTTTCCCTCTTGATTTTGGATGGATGTGGCGTCAGAGAGCATCACATTTTCTCTTAAGTTGGTGTCGGCGTGGGCCCTGGAAGCCTGTTTGCTTTTAACACGCTGAGGTATTTTAATTAGCTATAGTGCTTTCCAGCTACGGCTCTGTTACCAAATTGATGATAAATGATGAATCAAAGGCGTAATGGATAAAACGCATCGAGCTGCGGCCAAGCGTTCCCGCGTCCACGCGGGGGGAGCGTAGCATCTGCATATTTCAATTGGCCTGAGTACTGAGGTGAACTCAGCTGTACTGTAAACGCTCGGCATGAGGTGCAATTCTTATTGCGAAGTGCCCTCCATATTTCCCATATTTCTCAGGTCTTTGAAGTTTATTTATATGCCCTTTTTTATCAGGACGATATTGGGCATCCATCAGTTCCAGCCTATATGGTCATGCTAATCCAGAGAAGCTAATATCAATCTCAGGCTAATCATCAAAACAAAGCAAATGTATACAAAATATCACTAATCAAGCTTTATTAGAAACACAAACTAATGTACTATCTTACTATAGTGTGCTTCCACTCACTGGACACTTTATTAGAAACACCTACTACTGTAGCATCTTACTATCTTGTGCTTTCAATCATTGACCACTTTATTAGAAACACCTACTACTGTACTATCTTACTACCTTGTGCTTCCTCTCATTGGCCACTTTATTAGAAACGCCTACTCCTGTACTATTTTACTACCTTGTGCTTCCACTCACTGGCCACTTTATTAGAAACACCTACTACTGTGCTATCTTACTACCTTGTGCTTTCTCTCACTGGCCACTTTATTAGAAATGTCTACTCCTGTACTATTTTACTACCTTGTGCTTCCTCTCACTGGCCACTTTATTAGAAACACCACTACTTAAAATCTTGTGCTTCCACTCATTGGCCACTTTATTAGAAACACCTACTAATGTACTGTCTTGTGTTTTTTTCCACATACTGGCCACTTTATTAGAAACACCTACTACTTTAAATCTTGTGCTTCCACTCACTGGCCACTATATTAGAAACATCTACTACTATGCTATCTTACTTCCTTGTGCTTTTTTTTTTTACATACTGGCCACTTTATCAGAAACACCTACTACTTTTTATCTTGTGTTTTTTTTTTACACACTGGCCACTTTATCAGAAACACCTACTACTTAATATCTTGAATTCCACTGACTGGCCACTTTATTGGAAACACCTACCACTTTTTATCTTGCGCTTTTTTTTCACACACTGGCCACTTTATTAGAAACAGCTACTACTTAATATCGTGTACTTCCACTCACTGGCCACTTTATTAGAAACACTTTACATCAACAATAAACAGACTGCACTACAATAACATTGCTGTTCCCTGAAATGAATACCTTCACAGTGTGATTAATCAGATCAGGTTCCTCTGCTGAGAAGTGTTGGACATGTCCAGGTAGATGCGCCATTAAAATAGCAATCCACCAATGTCAGGGTGTATCTGGCTCTTAAAGGGAATGGCAAGTGACACACTGATTGGTTTATTTCACATTATGCCAAAAACACACCCATGACTAATTAAGGGAATTAGGACACGCCTTTCGCGTGTTTTGAGCCGCACAAGGTGTACTTTTCCTGTCGTTACGATAGCAAAGACACACTGACACACCCTAAATCATGCTGGTAATGAATAAAATAGAGCCCTTAAGCTCTGAATCTGTAGCTGAACAGTTTGTGTTTATTCTCTGGTCCCTGACCATTGAAGAACATGATGAAACATTGGGTCATTAGGTAATGCGTGACCAGTATATTTGGAAATTTAAAAAATAACAATAGATAAGTAAAAAGAAAGAAAGCAATACAACACCACACGATGTGGAGCCCAATAGAATTTCTTCATGCATATATTAAAATATCATTTCTTCCCTCCCTCAATGTTTTTCCCCCATGAAGTCCTTTCAGCGTGCTTATCTCAAACGCTACAGTCAATTCAAATCAGCACATAATGATAACCAATCAGCTAAGCTCACCAGTCTCACATTATGACAATTGATCCAAAGGGAGCCAAAAAATGATCCCGATTAATATACGATTCATCCTGCAGCCCCATTAAGTTTCCCCATAAAGAAAGTGAATCCGGCTGCCACGCTGAGCCGTGCACGTCTCTCTCGCCGTGTTTTGCATGAGTGAGGTTTAATTACTGTGCGGCTGTGCTCGTTACGCCAGCATCTGATGTGCATTTGCAGGATCTTGATGTGATACGCTTCTGTGTGTGTGTGTGTGTGTGTGAGATGGGATGTTGCGAGTGTGTCAGTCTGACAGTCTGTGGTGATGCACAAGCTGCGCTCATTTACAATGCAAGGCGAAATCGCTCACTCTGTGTGAAGTATAGGGGGAGTGTGTGTGTATGCGTATGTGTGTGTGTGTGTGTGTGTGTGTGTGTGAAACCATTCAAATTCTAAAGATCCATGGATTTGGACATCGCCTGGTACCCACATGCGCTGGCCAATCTTTTGTTTTTGGTACATTTAAACATATATTTGGTGATTTGGTTCACGTAGCACAGTTTGAGAAGCACTGTTCTAATCCATATCATAAGAAACAAGAACTACTCAACTAAGTAAAGAAAAAAATACTTTAAGAAATGAAGGTCAGTCAATCTGAAACATTTGAAATACTTCATCCTACAAAAGTATCCACAAGTGCTGTTTTAAAGACAACCAAAAAAATGTTATGATGAAACTGGCACTCATCAGGGCCAAGAAAGGAAAAGCAAGAGTCTCCTCTGTTGTTTAGAGTTACCAGCCTCAGAAAATGCAAGTTAACAGCTCCTCAAATAAGAGCACCTAAATGTTTCTCTGTGGGAATCTCCAAAGTATAAATTGTAAATCGATTGTATGTCCCTTCTGTCTCGTCGCAGGTGATTTATTAAAAGTATTGTTAGTCTTTTTAGAACTAAAATAATTTCTAAACAGTCTAAGGTGATTTTAAAGATGATTTCTCCTTCAATTATATTAACTTAAAGCTATCAGATCCCTACACCCCAGTAGATTTCATTCTCTATCAGTCATTGGTAACACTTTACTTGGATGGTCCATTTGATGGCCCCTTTGATGCTCAACTGACATTCAACTAACATTCAACTGCATGTCTATTAAATGCAAATGAACTAAAAGGTGAAAGTAAATGATTCTCTATTGAATATAACCCTACATTCAACTCTAATCCAAACACTTATCTTAATATTTTAGGATTGGGTTTAGGGTTAGATTTTAAAATTAGGTTAAGGTTATGGTTAGGGTTAGGTGTAGGGTTCGATTTTATGGTTGATTAAGGGTTAAGGTTAGGGTTAGGTGTAGGGTTTGATTTTATGGTTGATTAAGGGTTAAGGTTAAGGTTAGGTGTAGGGTTTGATTTGATGGTTGATTAAGGGTTAAGGTTAGGGTTAGGTGTAGGGTTAGATTTTATGGTTGATTAAGGGTTAAGGTTAGGGTTAGGTGTAGGGTTAGATTTTATGGTTGATTAAGGGTTAAGGTTAGGGTTAGGTGTAGGGTTAGATTTTATGGTTGATTAAGGGTTAAGGTTAGGGTTAGGTGTAGGGTTAGGTTCTATTTTGAATCATTTTCATTCAACATAGGTTTAAGTTAAATTTAATGGACATTCAATTCAGTGTTAGTTGAACGTCAGTTGAGCATCAACAAGGCCATAAAATGGACCATCCAAGTAAAGTGTTACTGTCTTTAGCGTAAAAAAAACCCAACCAACATCACGACCACTTCTCTCCACCCAGACATGGTGCTAACATCAGATTCCACCAAACAAGTGGTTATTCTGGAACCGACTGTCCCCTGGGAAGACCGTATTGAAGTTGCTTATGAGCTTAAGGGTATGAAGTGCGCAGAACTTACCATCGAATGCCGAATATATGGCTGAAAAGCCCGGTGTTTTACAGTTGAGGTTGGATGTAGAAGCTTTCGCTGGCCATTCACTGCTGCAAAACCTCAAACTCCTTGGAGTTTAATAGGACTGCAACTAAAGGAAGCCACTAGAAACATCTTATAGGCCACAGAAAGGACCTCGCAGTGGCTGTGGATCCATAGGGGGGATTCTTGGAGCAAAGCGCCAATTGGACACAAGCCGGGGACTGATCTTTCTTGAATCGAACTGAAGCAAATCTATATATATATATATTTTTTTTTGACAGCGTTCCTCTCATTATTGGACTTACTCCTTCTCCATCCATCAAACTCATGCACTTATGACTCTATGTTTGAACACACGTCTGACAGGGGAAAGCTCTGAGTTAATAAGCTCTCGCTGCTGCACCAGAGTTATTAACGTCCAAACCAGTAATTTGTGTCCATCTCCTTTAGCTCACCAAGTGTCAGCGTTTCAGATGGACAGCCTGGTCACTGAGCTAGACTGAAATTAAAAGGAAAGTGACATATGTTACAAAGTCATTGAGAAAAATACTTAATTAGCAGTGTAGGAAATGTTATATTTCCGTTTAATAAAACAGAACAGATTTTTTATTTTTTTTATTTTACACTCTTTGCCATTAAAATAACATGACTATAGTTATTTTTATTATGAAAGTAAAGTGTCTTAATTATTAATATGTTGCTAAAAGGCCCAAAAGTTTCATCTTAGAAGTCGTACTCTAGGTATAGAACCCACAACCTTGTGACAAACACCTTTCCAGGTACTTAAAAATAGGTCACTTCAGCATTGAATCTTTTCTTCCATCACTCCTTTTGCCTCTAGTTCTTGCCAGTATATGGAATTGAACCAACAACCACCCTAGTTCCAAGTCTGATTCTCTAAATTTTAGGCTTTTAGCTAACCCTGAAAAAAGTTGCGGAACAATAGGACCGCAAAACGCCAGAACTTTACTTGATCACACACTGTCAGTCCTGCTGTTGTCAGTCTGCCTGGTCTGAACTCTGACGCTACAGTGTTCAAGCTCTCCGAGCTTCTGATTGCCTGCATCTGATCTTATTAGTATATATACCCCTCTTTTTCAGTAGCTCCTTACCAGGGATTGAATCTAAGTTTTTTTTTAGCTCATCTACTAAGTGTTGCTTTTGTTCATTTCCTATTGTTACTGATCTAGTTCTAATTACTATTTAGACTACTCTTTTTTTGTAGCTCTATTCCTGTTTCATTCACCATGTAAAACCTTTTGCCTGCTCCCTCTGGTATTTTGTTTATTGTTGCTGCTATTTTGTTTTTGACCCTGCCTGTCTCTGACTACCCCTTTGTTCGATTGGTATCTACATGTGTCTGTTCTTGGTTTGGCCAGTGTGACAACACTTCACTTCCAGACAACCACGCCCATCATTGTAAATATACTGTATATTTCTAAACACAAATGCTATTTTAACAGCACTAGAGCAAAGCGAAGGGTGTACGATAGGGCCTTAAGGTGGGAACTGGCATATTTTTTTATATCCTTAACGTGATTGACTGAGAGAGAAAATATATTGTGCTATAGGCAAAATTTGCCAATATATAAGGAGAATGCTGTTACACAACATATAAAAATCTTATTACGTACTGTATTACAGCACAATAATATTTTATGGATAGAGCGCAAGGTCAGTCATGCTTCAGCATCTTTAGAGTGATTTTTTTTGCAAAGGCCATTCCATTAAAAAAGCATTGGAAGAAGAAAAAAAAGAGTTCCTAAAGGTTTTTGTAAATAAGAAAACATTTTTTTTATGTGGAAATCTTGTAATAATGTCAAGGCTCTATACCAAACAGATGTATAACCCTGGATCCATATGCCCAATTCAGGACCATTTAGAATTGCGCACAACAATAAACAACAATAAAAAATCTAATTGACCATACTAATCTATGTAAGCATTCCCTAATTTCATTAGATGTGCTTATTAGCGTGTCTAACACTTACAGATTAAGGAAGATATCTGGTAACATATGCTCCTTACAGAAGCAATTAAGGTACAGTATAATATTATAATAAGGTTGTAAGGTATATTAGGTTTAATCCATTCGCAATATGTTTTAAACACACTGTGAACACAGTGGGTTTCTTCAGTAGAAGCAGATTGTAGTAAACATTAAAATACATAAAAGTCTTTAAAATAGTTACATTTCTCTTAATTTAGACGATTTTTTGAAGAAAATTTAAGAAACATATTGGGAGAGGTGGGTTAAGAGATCAGAAAAGAGCTCCAAGCATGCTTTACGACAACCACGTTTCCTCTTATTTGGGTTATGTAGGGGAATTTATGTTTGTAGATGAGTCAAAACATTGGACACACCATAAATTCAAGCAATTTCATTATTTTTTAAATGTTTTGCATCAAAAAAGTGTTAATCAAACCAGAAAATGTTTTATATTTTAGATTCTTCAAAGTAGCACCTCTTGCTTATATGGCAGTTTTGCACATCTTGGCTGTATTTTCTCAATCAGCTTTATGAGGTAGAGTCACCTGGAATTCAGGCTTTCAGTTATCAGCTGTGCTGAACTCATCAAGAGTTAATTACTTGAATTTCTTGTCTTTTAATGTGTTTGAGAGCATCAGTTGTAAAGTTGTGAAGAGTGTTCTAGAGAGAATGTTTTAATCCATATTATGGCAAGAAAAAATGACTTTAAGAAACGAAGGTCAGTCAATCCAAAACATGTCTTTGAAAGGATACTTTGAAAGTATCCTCGAGTGCAGCCGCAAAGACCATCAAAAGCATTATGATGAAACTGGCACACATCAGGATCGCCCCAGGAAACGAAGAGCAAGAGTTTTACCAGCCTCAGAAACCGCAAGTTAACATCTCCACAGATTAGAGCACCTAAATGCTTCTTCACAGAGTATTTTGGTTTGTTTTTAACACTTTTAAGTTTCTACATGATTCTTCATGTGTTTCTTCATAGTCTGGATCACTTCAGTATTAATTTATAATGAAAGTACTGTATCTGATATTATTATTGACATACTCAAAATGCAGTTACTATGCTGAAGGTCTGAACATGGTGGGCAGTGGTGGCTTCGGTAGTTAAAGCGCTGGGCTTGGCAAACTGCCATAGTTGGGCCCTTGAGCAAGGCCCTTGACCATCACTGGGTTAAAGGGCAGACATTTTTTTTTTTTTTTATATCTGTGTGTCAAGCTCCATTATGGTGAATATGGATGTCTTGTCTTGTCTTGTCTTGTCTACTCTTTCACTCTTAAAGCGAAAGGCTCTCCAAACTCAAAGAGCTTTTTTAATCCTTAAAGATTTGCTCACCTTGTTAAATAGTTATTTGGTAGAAAAGTAGAATTTTTGGTAACACTTTCTATGAATGTCATCTTTATTAGACACTATAACCACATTCATAACATATTATAATGCATTCATAAGTTATTATAAACATGGCTATAGATATGTATAAAAATACATAACCCATTATAGCCATGTTTATTAAGCATTATGACTTGTGATCATAATACATTATAAGCTGTGCTTATAATATATATGTTAAAATAGTATATCTCTATCATTAATAATCTAGTCCTACAATGAAAGTCTGTCACTTTACTTGGAGCGCACAAAGTTGTACCTGTTATAATACATTATAATTGACTATAACTAATATTATATTCAAGACAAGAATCATTTATGAGCGGTCAAAAATATATTTATAGGATTATTGAGGGTGTGTTTTTTATAAGTTGGAAGCTTTTTTAGTCATGATACAGTCTGCACACTGGACTGATTTTCTTGGTACTGATGTATAACATGTTATAAACACAGCTATTCATGCATTATAATCACAGTTCCTGATGCATAATAAACATGGCTATGATGAATTATACATTTTTATAAATATGTATAGCCATGTTTATAAAGCCTTATGAATGCATTATAACGTGTTATGAGTATGTTTATAGAGTCTTATAGAGATGACATTCATAGAAAGTGTTACCGAATTGTTGTGTTTGAAATATGTATTTTACTTGTGCAATAATTTATCTTTCTACAAAGCAGACAAACACTTTTTTTTTAAAGAGCAGCTATAAATGCAAGAAGAAAACGCGTAATGTTTAAGTTAGTTTGACTTTATTAGCATAAGTGATGTCAAGTTTCAGTAATATTTAGGTTAGAGTAACCTATTTTTATTATTAGTTCAGTAAGAAATGCAGTTCGGTTTTACAGTGCACTTCTACCTACGGACTGTTGCTTTTTAAGTCCGTTCAACTTATATTCAGGCGCACAGTAGAGTGCAGAGATAACGATTGCTAAAACTTTTTATTAAACGAAGAGTCGAGGACCACATGCAGGGTTTATTACTGCCAGTCTGGACAGTTGTACTTCCTTTGTGCTTCATTAGAGAGCTTGTGGCACGACACTGTGGATTAGGTGTGAAACGGGACAAAGGCCAGCCTCCTGAGTGCGTTCTAAGTTGACATTTATAGAACAGCAGGTGTTCTGGTCGAGGTTTTTCTGCTCCTAATTCGCTCCTGTGAGAGGTTAGACTGTTGTGTCCTGGAAAAGCGAGAGCGCCTCGCGCCACGAGGCTACGCTCCCAGGTCACCGTCGTCTAAAGTTGGCTAATCCTTCAAAGAGAGAGTGAGAGAAAAGAGGGAGAGAGCGAGAGAGCGAGGGAGGGAGTGTGGAGAGGCGGTTTCTTGTCTCTTGGCTTTTTCCCCGGCAACCCTGCTCTCCACTTTGAAATGCAAAGAGCATACAGTTGCAGAGATATGGCCTTTTAGACACAAAACCCTGCTCTTTATCCTTGGGAGAAAGGCAGAAGAGCCGGAGAGGATTCAGCATTTGGCAAAACCGGCCACGCTCTGACCGCCTGCCAACATCTGATCTCATGGGTGGACACAAATAGATAACGTTGGATCCTCTCTCTCTCTCTTTCTCTCTCTCTTTCTCTCTCTATTTCACTGTCTCTCTCTCTCTCTTTGACGGCTGGCGGTTCAAGTTAAAATGTCAACTGCTTTTCGGGAGAGCGGCCAAGCACAAGCAGAAGCAACGAGGAAAGAGAGAAAGAGAGAGAGAGAGAGAGCAAGAGAGAGAGAAAGAGAGAAATGTCATTAGGGAGCGAGGGAGGGTACTTAAAGCCAGATCCAGTGTCTCAATTGCTTAATTGGCAGGCATGAAGACGACGAAGCAAAACCGCAAGGCGGCATCTTCACGGGAATGCAGCGCCCACCAAGCCGCAGCACGGCATGCTCGCATGAAAAGACTCGCATCAAACCGCAAACGGGCTTCAAAAAAAACAAACGAACAAAAAAAAAATCAAATTAGAGAGCGCTGCCAAGCAGGCTATTGAATGTGTCATAAAGGTACTCCATGGATCGAGAGTAAACATTCAAATTGGATTTGCATGCCACTCTAGTAATAAAAAAAGCCTTTACTGCACCTTAACTATAGACCAAATGCTAAAAGCCATGACTTAGTGTCTTCTAATCCAGGATGTGCCTGTAAATCTGGTGACCCGCCAGGCCAAGGAAGTGTTACAATCTGGTGGAGACTTTCGAGAGCATTGTCCTGCTGAATAATGCCAGTTAGCACACGGAGCTTAAAGGTATTTCTAGTTCAAATTAGAAAGTACTGCCAAGTAGGCTAGTAAAAAAACATAAAAAAGGCATTTACTGCACCTTGACTATAGACCAAATGCTAAAAGCCATGACTTGGTGTCTTCTGATCCAACATTTGCCTGTAAATCTAAAGTGTGGAGACCTGCCAGGCCAAGGAAATTTTATAATCTGGTGGAGACCTTCATAAAAAAAAAAAACCTTGCAATGGATCATAGAGGCATTTCTAGCATGATCTCTCAGCAAGAACTATACTAATCAAAAGTAGAGTCCTTAAATTTAAGGGCTGGCTGCAGGGCTAGGCAGCCTCCAGCCACCAGAGGGAGGCAACTGGTAGGTTCTGGAGGCAATCAGGCCTAACCAGCAACACCTGTGGCCTGCCTTAAAAAGAGGCACTTCGAGCTCTCGGGTTTTATGGACCTTTTTCCTGTATTTCCTTTTTCCAAAAGAAAAGAGAAAGAAAAAGAACAATAACAAAGTTTAAGTTTAAAAAGTTACATTTATCTGTGGAAGGAAGGTTGTGCCTTCCTCTTCTCTCTTTCTGTTTCCACCTTTCATGTTCTTAGTATCTTATTTTTGTTGGAGGAGCTATTTTGATTACTTTGTGCATTTTCCCTTTCTCCAGGAAAAGTCATCTTTCACCCTTGCATCTTTTATTTTTCCCGCCAAAATTCCGACATTAGATGTGGACATTTATACTAACACATGAGAATTTGCCGTGCTCTCTCTCTGGGTGGGTAGAGTAGATGACGCTCTTTCCCCTCATCGCTCCTAGGGTGATGTTGATCAGCACAAGGCTGCGTCTGTGAGCTGGTGTATCAGAACAGAGTTCCTGCGCTTTCCTCCAAGCTCACTGTGTTGCTTCTCGGCAATGCTGCGTCAACAGTAGTTTAATAAAAGAGGTGGTGGTTGACTTCACATGTGTCGGAGGAGGCATGTGCTAGTTTTCACCCTGCTTGTGTTGAGGCATCACTATGGATGGGGGATATAAGGCTGAATATACAGAAAAACAGGAGTAACTAAATGTCAGATTTTGTAGCATTGTAGCAATGTGTAATTCATTTGTAATTCAAGTGCCACTCCAGCAAATCATGGCTCACATGATAATAATACCCTTGTAAATGCTTCCATATGTTCCATATGGCATGCATGTAAACGAGTAATGAGCAGGTTGTAAATCAAGAGGCTCTAAATCACAAACCCATCCATTTTTACCCAAGAGAACCTCTCTTTAGTACGTCAAACTGAACTAGCGTACTTCAACTGTGCTAGCAAACTCTGTGGAGTCCCAGTAGGGCAAAGCAAATGTCTTTATCTTTTTTTTTCTCTGTGGTAGAGTGTCCTCCACTCTTGGTCTGTTGACGTAGACCGGAGAAATGGAGTCATTTTGACGGAGACCAGAAGGTGGCTTCAGACGAGAAAAGGCACAGGTTGAAGTGGAGGGAAGGTGGCTAAAAGGGAGAGGCAATTTTAGAGGAGCCAGAAGGGACGGACAATTGAACAGATGGAGAGAGACACAGTTACTTGACCTGGGACTCCAGCTGAGTGGGCAGACACTTAAAGATGGGCACAGGAGAAGTGGCTTTTATACGTCTTAATGGGGGGGCTTTAATGGTCATTACAGCGAGGTCTGAGAGAACCCGTTGCGCTAACTTCCTCTGTAGTTGGTTAGATTTGTCCAGCGGTGTTCCAGAGAGCTACCGTTCCTCTGCAATCAAACCTAAAACATTGAGTGACCTGTCCAAATTGAGTACACCACTTTCCTGCCTTACTAAAGCCCAAGCCAACACGACCTGCCACTAGAACTCCGGGGCTTATTTGTAGCAAAACCAGCAAAGAGTTTAAAGTGTTAAGTGTAAGTTAGGTTACGGGTTAGGTTCGTTAGCTGCCCTTTATTCTAAACACAATGGCTAAGTCCTTTTTGGACTGGACTAGTGCATAAAAAATCATGTAGTACCTAAAAGTGTTAAACAAACTACAATACTCTGTGAAGCATTTATTAGCTGGCTCTTATCTGGAGCTGTTGTCGTAACTTGTGGTTTCTAAGGCTGTCCTGTTGAGAGCCAGTTTCATCATGATGTTTTGATGGCCTTTGCGACTGCACTTGAGTATTTTTTTATTCTGTATCTTTCTTCATAGTTTGGATGAAAAATGTAAAAAATAAGAGAGCTCTTAAAAACGATAAGTTTCTTTGATTTTACCAAATTGAAAACCAAATGTCCTCCACCAGTGTGTAAGACTGGTGGAGGAGAACATGCCAAGATGCATGGAAATTGTGATTAAAACCATGTTTATTCCACCAAATATTGATTTCTGAACACTTTTTATTTGCATTATTTTTATTTCTGCCATTTCTCAATTTCTGTAAACAAATGCTCTAAATAAAAATATATTATTATTTGGAATTTGGGAGAAATGTTGTCCGTAGTTTATAGAATAAAACAACAATGTTAATTTTACTCAAACATAAACCTATAAATAGCTAAATCAGAGAAAAAAATTACATTTTTGGGGGGACACACCATTTTTTGGCTTTTGTGCATATGCACACTTTTGCACCAAGTATACACATCTACAATTGCGTTTCATTAATGAGGCTCCAGGACTGGAAACGGTACATTAAAGTACAAATTTGAAAATATCTAGTGTAATAAATTATGGGAGCCATGTTATTAGGCAGTATTTTGATGTTTTGATCCATTTCTGTGATCGATTTCCATTAGAAAAATCACAGGCTGCAGGCTTTGGTTCTTTATAGTGCAATGTCTAGACATTAGTCTGGCATTATCCGACAAAGAAGGACACTGTTGTATTAAATACTCAATATAAAATGAAAAAAAAAAAAATGAATCTTGCATTACCTGTTTCACCTCATACAGGTGACAGGTGGTGCTGTTCCTTCATAACAGTGTTTCTTAATGTGGCAAAAATACAATCCTGCTAGAGATATTACATCTACACAACCTCTCTTTCATTAGAGCTTTTTCTTTCCATCTTTCTCTCTGTCTCGTTTGCCCTCCCGTCTTTTATCTCTGTGCTTTTCTGCTATCGATTGTTCTCTCTGCTCTCGAAGAGAAGCTCGTTGGACCGTTGCACCATCAGACATGCCCCAAGCACCCTTCACACAGCTATGATCCAACTTACACGTGTATCCAAGCAGGACTGCTTTGAACCTTTGAACTCTTGTACCTCCTCTGCCTACTAACCTACCCTTACTTCAAAAAAGGACTTTTATTTTATACAAATAAGGATTTTTTATATTATTTTATCTATTTATTGCATTTATAACACCTTACATTATGCAGAAATCATATTTTACAGCTTAAACACTTTTTAGTTTCAACTTTTTAGTTTATTTCCTGCCATGCAATTAAAGGGTGGACAATTTTTGTAAAAAAAAAAAAAAAAAAAAAGGCATTTAAAGGGGACATATTAGGCAAAACTCCCTCCATCCATCTGTTTTTTTTTTTTTTTTTTTTTTTTGTAAATCAGCTGAAAGGATTTGAAGTCAGGAATCATTTGCTTTTTCTGAGCCATTTGGATGCTTCTTTTTGTGACATCACAACAAGAAAACCTGTATAGAACCACACTGGCTCCACCCCTCACCTGTCAACATTGTATCTGCATAGTATATTTAAAGTATTCATATTTTAGCTTCTTCAAAGTAGCACCTCTGGGAATTTTTCCAGTCAGCTTTATGAGGTAGAGTCACCTGGATTTCAGGCTTTCAGTTAACAGCTGTGCTGAACTCATCAAGAGTTAATTACTTGATTTTTTGTCCTCTTAATGGTAATGTTTGAGAGCATCAGTTGTAAAGTTGTGAAGAGGTAGAGTTACAGGTAAGCAGTGAATAACTCTATTTGAGTAATGTTCTAATCCATATTATGGAAAAAAGAAACTACTCCACTAAGTAAAGAAAAAAAAATGACGTGATGAAACTGGCTCTCATCAGGACCTGCCCAGAAAAAGGAAAAGCAAGAGTTTAAAAGCTCCCCAGATAAAAGAGTGTTTGGGTTAGTTTAACATTTTTAAGTTACTACATGATTTCTTATGTGTTCCTTCATAGTCTAGATGATTTTACAGTGTAGGAAAAATGTTTAAAATAAGAAAAACATCAAATAAGAATATATGAAGAATATAAGATTGCTTTTTTCTGGTACTGTACGTCACTATTATCCTGTGACTAAGTGTCAGTTGCCCTCAAAACAGTGCATAGTTACCCAACATATTCTTTAGATACCAAAGCACATATTCTCCATTTTTAGTCTAGCCTACACATTCCACCCCCACATCACTTCCAGGCTTTTCGCTTTCCTGCGAGCATCACATCATCCTTCTGAAGCAACAGGCCAGACCAGAGTAGAAACAGGCCACGTACTGTATATCCAGGCCAGAGGAGCATATACAGCACCGTCTCTCTGCTTCTGCAGGACGTTACGCACAAGCCTGTGCTGCACTGCGGTCCTGAGGGATGCAGAGAGAGAGAAAGAGGGAAGATTAGCCTGTGGTGGAGGATTATGGGTACATCAGGACAGCACAATGCTTCGTCCAGCCCCAAGGCCACCGCGGAGTGACTGCTATTCTGCTATTCCCTAAATGCATCTGCTTATGGGCTGTTACGCAATGGCGTCTGATCGCAGCTTTTGTCGTCTAGAATTAAGGCACTTTTGGTGACTTTATTTCAGTAATTCAGTTCAAGATGTGAAACTCATATATTATATAGATGTCTTACACACAGAGTGATCTATTGTAAGCGTTTATTTCTTTTATTGTTGATGATTATGGCTTACAGCCAATGAAGTCCTGCTGGAAAATGACATCCGCATCTCCAAAAACTGACTTTAGACGTAATAGAACACAGTGGATCAACACCAGCAGATGACATGTCTCTCCAAAACCATCACTGATCATCAGTAAATTTTACATTTCATTTGAAAAATCAAGGGAGCAGAGTCTGGAGGAAGAGTGGAGAGACACACAGTCCAAACTGCTTGAGGTCTAGTGTGAAGTTCCCACAATCCAAAAAAAGTGATGATTTGGAGAGACATGTCATCTGCTGGTGTTGGTCCACTGTGTTCTATCAAGTCCAAAGTCAGTGCAGTGTCTACCAGGGGATTTCATTTTCCAGCAGGACTTGGCACAAATCTGCATATCATATACGAGTTTCACATTTTCAACTGAATTACTGAAATAAAGTAACTTTTCAATCATATACTGATTTATTGATATGTGCTAGTAATGGTTAGAAGTCTACATGTCATGCATTCACATCCTGTGGTAAAGTCACTGAGCTTGTTTATACCTGTGATATACAATCATATCTGATTACGCTTGAAGGTTTACTTAGGAATCCAGATTCGGGCACCAAACAAGTCTTGGTTGACCAACAAACATTCTTCGAAGCTAGACCTCTTTAACTACATACAGTATAGTACTTCAGATACACTTAACACTCCTAGATTCTTCAACTATTTATAGGTATGACACCAGGTCAATGTTATTTATCAACAGTTCATTAAACTTACAAAGATAGATACAGATATAAAGATATCCTCTTAAGGCCTTGACCTTTGATACTCAACCATTTGCTCAACCAGATCTTCTCACTGCTTATTTTCTGGAAACATCTAAGAATGGACAGTCTGGAATAATAATGATTGGAACATCTCATCCTTTAGTGACCAACAAACGTTCTTCAAAACTAGACCTCTTCAACTACATACAGCGCAATACCTCAAATACAATACAATTAACACTCCTAGGTTCTTCAACTATTTATAGGTATGACCCCAGGCCAATGATATTTATCAAGTAACAACGCTAGGTAGATATATAAAGATATCTTATTTTCTGAAAACATCTTAGAGTTGGATGGATAGATAATTATTGGGATTTTTTTTTGAGTAGTAAAGTCACTGGGCTTATTTATATCTGTGATATACAATCATATCTGATTACACTTATAGATTTGACTTAGGAATCCAGGTTCATGTACCAAACAAGTCTTGGTTGCCACTCCAGCTGCTGACCTCCCTTACAATATCCAGTCCTTGGTTTTTCAATCCCTAATAAGTATGACTCGAGGTCAACCAGTTATATCAACAGGTTATTAAACCAACAAAGGTACAGGTATAGATATAAAGATATCATCTTAAGGCCTTGATGTTTGATACTCAAGCTTTTGCTCAATCAGGTCTTCTCACTGCTTATTTTCTGGAAAAAGAATGAAGACTAGAAAGTCTGTAAAGAAAATTATTAGAAGATTTCATCTTGTAGTGAAGTCACTGGGCTTGTTTGTATCTTTGATATACAGTTATGTCTGATTACGCTTTCAGATTTACTTAGGAATCCAGGTTTCAGACACCAAACAAGTCATGGTTGAAGACCAAGAACAGTTCCATTAATCAAGGCCACTTCAACTGCTGACCTCCCATCCAATATATAGTCCTTGGTTTTTTAAACCCTAATAAGTATGACCCGAGGCCAACCAGTTACATTAACAGTTCATTAAACCAACAAAGGTACGTATAGAGTATAACGTATAACGTATAGATATAAAGATATCATCTAAAGTCCTTGATGTTTGATATTCAAGCTTTTGCTCAAGCAGGTCTTCTAATTGCTTATTGAACATATTCTATTCAAAGTCTGCATATCTTTTCATATCTTCTTCGTCACTGAGTAAATAACTGAGCTTGTTAAAGCTTCCTTCCTCAAGCCAATTAGATCTTCTTGCTGCTTATTTCCTGGAAACGTCTAAGAATGGCCAGTTTATCAAAATAACATATTAAAGTCTACATCCTGGGTAGACTTTCCCATCCTGTGGTTAGGGTCAAGCTCAAGTTTCTTCACAGAGTACGTCACTGAGCTTGTTTATATCTGCGACATACAGTCATATCTGATTACGCTTGTAGATTTGCTTAGAATTACAAGTTCCGGCAAGAATCGTTCCTTTAACCTCCATAACAGGACTTGGACCATAAAGAGGCTACAAGTGTAGGTGATATAAACTCATTTTTTCTCGGAAATAAAATAAGTTATTTACATTCTTAAAACTAAAAAGTGCTTTAGAGACTCTCCTATAGGACACTTGGAGAAGCTGCCTGTTCAGTCTCTCTTTTATTTTTAATAATTTTTGAAATCATTTTTAAAAATAATGTTAAAAAAAAATTGCCATGTTTAAAAATAGACAAAAACGACACAACCATAACTAAAAGAAACAACTAGAGGAGATGTATATATATATATATATATATATATATATATATATATATATATATATATATATATATGTGACTGACTTTCACAGGAGTGATGTCAGTATGTGGTGCATCCTGGATACTGTAGTCCAGAGACTGGAGATCAGCTCTACCTGTGATCTCCAGTCTCTGGACTACAGTACAATACACAAAGCACAACATTTACTATGAGAAATTCATGGAAAAAGATGTATTTCATCTGAGCTTAGCTGAATGTCCTACTTCCAACTGTGTTACGCATTACTCAGGAAAATTGTAATAACCTTATTGCAGTAGGGTAGAAACTGTTCTCGGAGTGAATTGTCTTTGTTTTAAGGATCTAATGCGCCTCCCTGAAGGAAGTAGTTAAAAAAGATGCTGCACTGGATTAAAAGGTTCTGCAATTGCTCTAGTTGCTTGCTTAAGTGTACGCTGAATAAAAGCAGAGTAACTGAAGACCTCTTCAAATACAGACCTCACATCCAATTTCCAGTCCTAGATACACAGTAAGCCTAGATAATTTGAAATTAGTTAAATAATGTAAGGATTGTTTTGCCCTACATTTTTCCGAGTAATGCTTACTTCAAACATTCACAAGTTTTATCCCTAAATTTTAAGTTAATTTAATTGACTTTTTCATATTTCATGGTCAGAAAAAATAAAAATGATTTGTATGTAAAGTAAATACATATTTAAAATTTGATGAAGACAGAAAGTGGTTTATAGTGAACAGTATAGTGCCCGGCCAATGCAGAGTTACTTTAGCAGCTGAGAAAATGATGCATTGATGAAGCCTTGTAGTTAGTCGTTCATTAAGTTCATTAAAGGTAATCCTAAATTTACCTAAGATAGCCTGGGGGGAATGACTACACACTGACGGTGAGTGTCAGAAATAGGGGGGGGGTGCCTATTATTCAAATTAATGGTGAAAGTAGCAAATTGAAATGAATCTGCCTGTGGCAACCGACTAAACTCAATTAGTTTACCTAGGATAGCCTGGGGGGTGACTACACACTGACGGTGAGTGTCAGAAATGGGGGGGGGGTGCCTATTATTCAAATTAATGGTGAAAGTAGCAAATTGAAATTAATCTGCCTGTGGCAACCGACTAAACTCAATTAGTTTACCTAGGATAGCCTGGGGGGTGACTACACACTGACGGTGAGTGTCAGAAATGGGGGGGGGGGATGCATATTATTCAAATTAATGGTGAAAGTGGCAAATTTAAATTAATCTGCCAGTGGCAACCAACTAAACTCAATTAGTTTACCTAGGATAACCTGGGGGGGGGGGGGGGGGGTGACTACACACTGATGGTGAGGGTCAGAAGTGAGGGGCATGCCTAGTATGCAAATCAATGGTACCAGAGGCCAATGGACAACAGACTAAGCTCCTTAAGTTTAGTTTGTTTTAACTCAAAAATGCCATTTCAATCCACAGTACATGTGGCTGCTTTTGTTTGGAAATATTTTTTTCCATTATTTGAAAATGTTCTTAATTGTAGATTAATACTTACTAAGGCACACAAACAAAACAAAGACAAACATATGGAATAATTTAGTAAACAAAAAAAGAATATGTTTTATATTTTATATTCTTCAAAGTAGCACCTCTTGCTTAGTTGATGGCTTTGCACATCTTGGCTGCATTTTCTCAGTCAGCGTTTCAGTTAACAGCTGTGCTGAACTTGTCTATAGTAAATTACTTGAATTTCTTGCTCTCGCTTTGCTTTGTTAATTATTTAATGACTTGTAGCACTATTTTAACTATTGCACTGCTCCGTTTACAGATAGATCTTTACCTTGTATAGTAAGTTTTTATAGCCTTATCTATCTATCTATCTATCTATCTATCTATCTATCTATCTATCTATCTATCTATCTATCTATCTATCTATCTATCTATCTATCTATCTATCTATCTATCTATATCTTAATGTGTTTGAGAGCATCAGTTGTAAAATTATGAAGAGGTAGAGTTACAGGTATACAGTGAATAGCTGTATTTGAGTACTGTTCAAATCCAGATTATTGCAAGAACTACTCAACTAAGTAAAGAAAAAAAAATGACTTTAAGAAATAATGGTCAGTCAGTGGGAATAATTTCAAGAACTATGAGAAAATATCCTCAAGTGCAGTCGCAAATGTCATCAAAAATGTTTTGAAGATGAAACTGGCTCTCATCAGGACCGCTCCAGGAAAGAAAGAACAAGAGTTGCCTCTGTTGCACAGTTCATCAGAGTTACGTAAATACATGATTCCTTGTGTGTTCCTTCATAGTCTGGATGACCGATGGTGTCTGTATTGTGATGCGTATCGTATCACCAAGTTCTTACTAATACACAGCCCTAATGGATAATTTGGAGAAAGATCAAGAATATAATATAGGAGTCTAGATGTCTTGCTTTCACGTTCCTGTGGTGAACGGCAAGCTGGGAAAATCACTGAGCTTGTTTATATCCGTGACATTCAATCATATCTGATTACTTTTGCACATTTACTCACTGAAATCAAAAAGCTGTTTTGCAGAACAGTTGTTTTTGAAGGATTCGAGTCCCAAGACGACTCCGACTGCTCCCATTTCTTTCCCTTTCGCTCGCTCTCTTTTCTTCTCCCACTCACACATTTACTCGTTCTCGCTTATTGCATCTCGCTCTCTCTCTCTCTGTCCACTTTTGTCTTACTCCCACTCCTCTTTCTCTCGCTTGTCACTACACGTCCTACCATTTCCTCCCTCTCTCATTCCGCGGCTTTTTGTCTCTTGCGCGCCGCTGCCGCCGGTGAAGGGGCTCAGTTCGCTGGCTTTTGTTGTATTTATTTTCCAGCAACACGGTTCAGCTATTATATGCCACAAACCGCAATTTCTTTTATCAGCACAAACACAGGGAAATAATGGGATATTTTCAGGAGCCGCTGAAGGAAAAACAGACCAGTATAATTTTGTTTTTCTTCTCCTTTTTGTTTTACCGCTATTGCCTTTTTTTCATGTTAGCACTGGAATTCTAAAGCAGTAAAACGTGCACTTAGACTTCATTTTATGAGAAAATCCTATTATTTTACCTCCATCTTGCAGGATTACAGCAACACTCTTAAGAATACACTCTCTCTCTCTAATAGACGGGAAAAAAAGCCTATAAAGTGCAGTTTTTGTTTTTGCATTTTTGTCATACTGATATTTTTTTGATTATCAAACAAACTTTAATATCAGACAAAGGTAATCTGACTAAATAGAAAAAGAAATTTGTTAAATAATAATAATAATAATAATAATAATAATAATAAATACGAATAAAACTTTATTTAATAAGCACCTTTCATACATTAACGTGCAACTCAAAGCATTGTACATACAGACAGAATAAAATCAGAATAAAAAGGACAAATGGAAAAGGACAAAAAACAGTAAAGAAAAGTAATAAAATGATCCCTTAAGATAAGACAATAAAAAATAACATAAAATAATAAAAATAGTAAAACTGTAAAAATGAACAAATAAAATAATATCAAGTAAAATTGCAAAAGGTTGTGACTGTGATATATTAAAATAAATCAATTAAAACAAAAAGATAAAATAAAAATCTAAACATAAAAAGAAAACATATTTTTTATATGTTTAGACGTTTATATACTAGCTTTTTATGAAGTCCTTTTACCTTATAGGTGCAACAAGTCAGAAGCTTTTTGGTGGTGAAACTGGCCTTTAGGGAGGTAGATGGCTAACACTATTTGTGCACATATAGTCTGTAGTAATAGTCATATATAAATATAAATATAATTACTCTGTTGACAATTTAAATTTTCATTAACTTCAAAATTGTGTCACAAACATCCTCCTTTCTTTAGTTAATCCAACAATATCGCCTCACCCATGAAGTAGCTTTTGTGTTATGGATCTCAATTACAGTATATAGCATTTGATATAAGCTTCCTGTGTAACAGTGGGTTATAGAGTATCTCGCTGTATTAGCTCTCCTCAGAATTCTGCTTTCACACTGAAATGAAACTCTCCAGCTTCCTTTATTGAATGCCACGCTATTCGTGGCGCCTCATTGATCCATATGAATCGCACAAGCAATAAACTCGGTCTCACTCACTCAGGTGCGAATGAGCTCATGCCTACAGTTAAACTAATGAGATTTCCCGTCAGATTAGCGAGGCGCCGGGGTCCGTATTGGGTTCCTGTCAGAGCTGTGTTTGAGCTGAACGGTCATTATTTTACAATCCAGCCATCCTTATGTGCGCTCCCTCTGACCATCCTGCTGCGGCAATTAAAAAATGGCATTATATCTCCGAGTCGGTTGCCGCACGATCAAGCAATCTGCATTCAAACACTGCCTCGTGCTCTTGAGGGCAACGCGCCGGGCACACGCAGGTTGGTTGTTCATGCACTATTAGAAACATAACTCTCTCATTATTCCACTATCAGTGTTGACAGGACTGGGATATTTTCATTTTCCCAGCTCCAGATGTGTAAATCCATAATAATTATGAGAGCAAGGTACTTTGTGAATTAATTGTAACGCCATTTGGGCTAATGGATGCGCCTACCCATTAACCATCATTTATTCCCCTACCAGATACCTTTTAAAAGTCTAGAGCTGTTGTTTCACCACATTATATTTTATATTAGAAATATAAAGGCTTTTTAAATATAATCCAAAAAAAAAAACATGATCACGAATACAGATTTATAATTAAGGATAGAGTTTTGGAAACAGCTTTGAGGCAACCAAGTCCATATCATCTCTACCTAAAAGTCTAACCTAAAAGGGTGGGTTTGTTTAGGTGGTACCACTTTAAAAAAGGCTCCTTTTATAAATATGTTATAAAGGATTTTATTATTGTTATTAATTACACTGTAAATACTTTATAAAAGTATTAATAAGCAGCTACAATTGGCCAAATAGTGATTTCACATTCAGTTCTGGACGCTTATCTTACTTTGTCTATTCCATCAGTTATATCTGTTATTTATTATATAACTTTAAATACCCACAATAATTATTTATCCAACCGTCATAACGTGGTGTGTATTAACATAAAAAAATAACATTAAATAACTAAACTGGCTTTTTTTCTATATTATTTTATTTTATTATATGTTAATGCTGAATGATGGAAAAAATAAGTATGTAGCTTTTTTTTGTGTTGTAACTATTATTAACTAATTTTATTAATGTTTTGTAAAGGCTTTACAACTTAATTCTTATTAACCATTAATAAACTTTCTGAATCTAAACTAAACCAATCAAAAGTTTGGCCAATTTTATGAGTGGTCTCTAAAAAAAAGAGACCACTTCCGTTTCTGAATCAGTTTCTCTGAATTTGATATTTGTAGGTTTATGTTTAAGTAAAATGAACATTTCTGTTTTATTCTATGAACTACAGACAACATTTCTCCCAAATTCCAAATAAAAAAGCTGTCATTTAGAGCATTTATTTGCAGAAAATGAGAAATGACTGAAATAATAAAAATAAAAAAAAGATGCAGAGCTTTTGGACCTCAAATAATGCAAAAAAAAACAAGTCTATTTTCAAAAAGTTTTAAGAATCTAGAAATCAATATTTGGTGGAATAACCCTGGTTTTTAATCACAGTTTTCATGCATCTTGGCATCATGTTCTCCTCCACCAGTCTTACACACTGCTTTTGGATAACTTTATGCCTTTACTTCTGGTGCAAGAATTCAAGCAGTTCAGTTTGGTTTGATGGCTTGTGATCATCCATCTTCATCTTGATTATATTCCAGAGTTTTTTTTTTCTTTTTTCAATTTGGTAAAAAACACCTTCCTGAGCTATTGTGGTCACACCTCTGTTGTGTTTGGCGGGACCAACACTATACTAGACAGGTGGTCTTAATGTCACGTTCCAGTTACTGTGTTATACGACTAAACGGCAGGATGTCGTCCGTTACAGTGGTGGAAACATGATAGGAAAGAAACTGTGAAGTGAATATGTGAGTAATTAGAAAATCCACTGTGCTCTCCTTCCCCAGTGTTATCACAGTTTTGTTAATTAAAAGTAAATGACAACTCTAGAGTGGATGGCTGCAAGTGCTGTAGACACAAATTAAATCATTTAACTTGTGTAGCCCCCTTTGTAGTGCGTGCACGGAGCAGCCCATTTATTAGAAACATGTACGAGGTGAAAGGCAGGCCTTTAATAAACTTGATTCAGCTCATCATAATGATGTCAGTGGTGATATTGTTTTTGACCTTTAGGAATATAGAGCTGTAATTGTCATATTGCTTCACTGTTGAATTCTAATTGCATTATTAATGTACTGCCTGTATAAGGAATTGTAAAGTACATTTCGTCGCTGTCCTATGAAAAACACATCTCGATTTTTTCGATTTTTAGATTCCTACATAATTTGAACAGACAAACTGTCCCTTACAGTGTGCCAAAATTTCTTGATTAACGGACCAATAGAAACTCTTCAAAATGACCTAAAATAAACTCTTTTTACATTGACTTTTTACATTGATTTTCTCTCTCCTGTAAATTTGCTGTTTTGGAGATAAGAGTTTTTTATTGGAAAGCGACGATTTACATGTGATATCAATTCTGTGTTGATAGACTTGAGTCTTTACTTCAAAACTGTGTTTCGATGTAAATCTCCAGTATTGGTACACTATAATATTTATACTTTTTAATCTTGCTAAACTTTGGTTGTTGCTTCAGCTGAGCAAATATAATTTATATATATATATATATATATATATATATATATATATATATATATATATATATATATATATATATATATATATATATATTAATTATATTGTCAGTTCTTTATCTTGCACAAACACTTGCTCAGTGGGCCTTTGACTTTGGCCCTTTACTCTACTAAAGGGCATTAGTATTATCACAATAAAAGCACACTTATCCATCTTTCCAACCACACACTTTTTCTAAATCTATATGTAGTAAAATTATTTCATTTATTTATGCTTTTTTAATTATATTTTGCTGTTTTATTATACTATGAAATGCTGCATCTGGATGCAGTACCATAAAAAACTAATTTGTGAACCTGTGTTTAGGATGGGTTTTTATTCAATATTAACTTAAAACCAAGTCCCAAAAATGTCTTAAAGGGAACATAGTATAACACTTTTACACAAGTTAGAATATGTCTATATTCTATATTCAAAAAATTAAGCTCAAGCTAGTTCAAGCTTAACTGTGATAGAAGCACAAAAATCATAATTTAAAAAGTTCTTACATCTCCCTCATCTGTTGACTTGCCACAGACAGTAGTTACAGATCCCTCCTTCAATAGAAGTCTGCTGGCTAATCCTGCTGTGTACTGTCAGAGGTCTCAACCAGCAGACTAAAATGGTGTTTCTTTAACTAATCTAGTGGGTGGAGTTCTGGTGGGGATTGATAGGTGCCAGGGTGGTGATGTCACAATAAGGGAGCATTCAAATAGCTTAAATAAGCATATGATTCCTAACCCTAAACTCTTTCAGCTCATTCACAGAAGGGGTTATTCAAGCTTGGAGTGTATATTGGGGCAGTTGAGACAGAAATGGAAATAAAAAAGCATGCAAAAATTAGTTTTGCATTTTATATCCACTTTAATCTAACATCAGGCTAATTAATAAATTTCTATTAAAACATTGGTGAACCAAGACTGACACGTATTCACCTAAATGTGTTGATTAAGCAATGAATATTGGGTTGAAAAAAATGATAATAGGATATTTGACCCATAATAAGTAATAGGAACTTTTACTTTGGATTTTTAGGTACATTTGAAGGCCAATATGTTTGTATTTTTGTCAAACAAAGGTCTTAATGGAGTCTTTGTGCACTTCATCCACATTAGTATTGCAGCTCTAGAGATATTAAGCTAAAGGAGCAAAATAAATCAAACTAAAACACGTCTTGGTTGATTGACTTGGTTTGGAAAAAAGGTGGAAAACTGTTGAAAATCATTTATTCTTCTACTCCAAGTACTATTTCTAGATTTAATCAGGAACGAATCAGAATTATCCATGCCTTCAAATGGCTTGGTCCAAGTGCAGCATGAAATGTGCATGAGTTCCACAGGACTGTGGCTGTAGGATCTCAAAAACTGGTTCAAAAATGTGAAGGACAGCCTGGTGTGACTGTAAATCTGTAGAGGGTTTCATGAGTGTATTCATGAATTGTTAAAGACAGGACTAGGAATGGTAGTTTCGATACGGTTTTATCTTTTCTTTTCTTTTTACTTTTCTTTTATTCGTATGAATTTTAGACCTGTTGTCCACTGTTGATTGGATCCAGATTCTTCACCATAACATACTGATTTATGCTGCTTGTGTTCCAAATCAGAGGCGGCAGTGGAGATGATGCTTCCTCCAGTGACAGACAGAGAGTGACAGCTGGAGATGGACTGAATAAAACATTATGGAGGAAGATGGAGGATGGCTGGAGGTGCTGGTCATTCAGGAGTTCCAGTTTAGAGTTCCAGTCTAACAGTGAGACTCTTAAGAGCGAAGGAAGGGAAGGAAGAGACAATTCTGGAATCTTTAAAATTTTAAACCGTCATCCATGTAGATGTGCAGCAGAGCAATGCCAGCCAAGATGATGAATATTAAGACTACATGCTGATAAAGCAGATATTCCACATTTAATGAAGCTACAGGTTAAGTGGAGGGGCCGGGAGAGTAGTTGAGTCTAAGTATAAGAGTATAAGGTTAGAGTTTGGGGGAGGGCAGGGTGGATTTATACTCTTTAAGTTAAGTAGGTCAGTGAGGAGAGTCTGAGGAGATCTAATATAAAGGCTCTCTCTATCATTTCCTGAAGGAAGTTCTATAACTTAATTTATAATTAATATATTAACAATAATATTGTATTTCCACTTGGGTCCTTTGGGTACTTCCATCCATAGGTTTCCTATGAATCAGCAGAAAGAGTCTGGGTTAGGAATTATATAAGCTTCTATAAACTGATTGGAGGCTTCTTATTATTATTGCAACCTCACAATGAGGAAACCTGCATAGAACCACCATGGTTCCACCAATCAGCCATCAACCCCTAGCAGAGCCCCACCCACAAGATCAGTTGAAAGAAAAATGCTGTTTCAGTCTGCTGAGAGTTGAGAAGCTCAGACAGTACACATCAGGATTAGCCAGGAGATTTCTTCTGAGGGAGGGATCTGTAACCACTCTCAGTGGCAGGTGTATAGCAAGATGAAGGTGATGTACTTACTTTTAAATAATGAGAGTTGGGGAAAAAGCCCCATCTACCCACCCAGAGAGAGCAAGACCAATTGTGCTCTCTCAGGGCTCCGGCAGCTGATGGCAAGCTGCATGACTGGGATTCGAATCATCAATCTTCCGTTAAGTATAGATACAGTGTGGCCAGCAACAGCTTATTTGCATAAATATGACAGAGCCCTTAAATGACTCGTTTTGGAAGAAACTAGAACTGGCATTCTCTCTCTCTCTCTCTCTCTCTCTCTCTCTTTCTCTTTCTTTCTCATTTTTATCTTTCTTTCTCTCTCTCTCTCTCTCTCTCTCTCTCTCTCTCTTTCTCTCTTTCTTGATTTCATTTTCTGTTTATTTATCTTATTTCTTTTATTTATGTCTTTTTCTTTCTCTATGTTTCTTTCTCTAACTCCTTTTCACTCCCTCTCTTTCTCTTACGGTCTCGTTCTCATGGGTGTGACTCTTTCTCTTCATGTTCTCTCTCTCTTTTTCTCTCAGTCTTTTTCTCTTTCTCATTTTTTTCTTTCTCTCTCTGGATTTGTTTTCTCTTTCTCAATTTCGCTCTCTTTCTCTGTTTCAGCATTACATTTTCTGTTTTTCTTTCTCTATAACTCTCTCTCTCTCTCTCTCTCTCTCTCTCTCTCTCTCTCTCTCTCTCTCTAAATGTGGGAGGTTTGGTTAGGTCACTCCGGGACAGAAGGACAAAGCCGGGCTGACAGTCCGCCGCTATGAAAGGCTGTGAAATGACTTTGCCTCTATTCTTTTCTCTGCATATGCAGGATGGAGGGATGGAGGGATGGGGGGGTGGAATATTCTTCCACATATTGCTTCTTTCTTCCCCTGTCTGAATAACATCTACTGTAATGCTGTTCAATTTGACCGAGTGCATATAGTACGAGGCAGGTCAGCAAGCACTCAAAGCCTCGATATGCTTATCCAGCCAGAAGACAATTTAAACATTACCATAAAGATTCATTTATTCCTCAATAGCTCTGAAACCACTGCTGGCCTCCATCACACCTGTTTTGACCTCTAGAAGTCTTCAGATGTTAAAATACCTGTTGTTGTGTAGTAAGTACATGTATTTACAGAATTAGACTGTTAGTTACAATGTTATTACATTGTGAATTGCTTCATCGCTTTACTAATTCAACTGTATAGAGCCCTTGTGGGAAAGACTACACACCGAGGACTGGGTGAACACACCTATATGCAAATAAATGAAATATATTTGTGTGTAATGCCCTAAAAAATGTTAGATATGACCTCAGACATGACCTTATTTATTTTACTGAGTTTTAGCTGTATAATTTATGAAATATTTATTTAATGTTTATATTTATAGTTGAACTCTTAGTTCTTTGTTAGTGCAAATTGTTGCCTCAGAATCATTGAATAGATTTTGTAGGTTATTCAAAATTTGAAAATATAAAATATTTTATAAATATTTTGTAAATATAATCTTTAAAACGATTCTTCATTATTTAAGTTTTCCATTTAGTTTAGCCCCCCAAAAAAGTTTATTAATTTTCCTTTCTAATAATATTACGTTTTCATTTCTGTTTTTCACAAACAAAAAATAATTTAAATTTTCTCTCATTTTTTTTCAGTTTTGCATCTTGTTTGCATCCAACTTAGTTTTGATTTAAAAAAAATGCAAAAATGCAAATGTCTGAAAATCAAGAAAATATATATATTTTTGATTGATAAAGACAAAGAAATGAATCTTTACTATACTAAATAAAGAAAATAAAATTATGATTTTCTTTTTTTAAATGTAGCTTCAAATGGTCAAATTTTTTTGATTAAATTAAATTTAGTTTAATGACTTTCCTAAAGTATGTTTTACAACTGAGAATTAGGTACACGTGCCAAATTTCCCCATTCAGTTGCTTTCTTATTTTGTGCAAATGTTGAACAATTGATTTATCAACCCAATTAAACATATTTATGATGTTCTTAACCCTGTAAAACATGTTTACAGTGTGTTTTTCAGCTGTGATTCATCTTATACCTTACATTAGTTATTAATCAGATTTTTTTTTCCATCAACTCCTTAAGCAAACAAAAGTGTAGGGTTGGTAAATGAATCTAAATGATTTGGCAGACTGAGGTACGGTGATTGTGATTTAATGATGGCAGGTTCAGACCATGCTGCAACAGATGATGGTGTTTGAGCATCAGCAGCCGGAGTCTGAGAGAGCCTAATTGGACGGCTCAAAAATTGGTGATGTCCTACTTTTCACCCTCCTAGTGTTAAGGGTTTTGATAAAAAAATTAGGGAATTTATATGGACATGGGTTGGGTAATTGGTCTTCCAAATTGGGTATAAAATAGGGTAGAATTAGTGTGGAATTGAGTCCAAATGTAGCCTTAAAATGCAAGGGTTGGCCCAACATTTGGACCTAAAAGGAGAAAAGTTGACCTTTTTGTTGGTTTCTGGAAAATCTCAAGCAAGAACTGTAGGTACAGATGTAGGGATTGGCCAGTTTTGGTCCAAATAAGGTGGTATTAATCATGCTAACACTTTTAAACATAATTCTGTACAATTTTCCCATTTTCCACATTCCAACTTTCCAGCCTGGGAAAATTAGAGTTACTTATCCTCCCATAGTCAAGAAACCAAACCATTTGGAAGATTTTAAAGAGCCAAATTACAGTAAATTTTGAACGATATACTCGTTCTTTTCCAAGCCACACAAGCATGAATGAATGATGAATGTTTTGACACTCTGAGCAAATCTGAGGCTTCTGCTCCGGCTCTGATATATGGCCTTTCTGCCTGATCAATCTAAAACCTCATGGGTTTGAGTCACAATTCAGTTTACTTCAGTTTCATCCAAAAGAGCAAGACCCACCAAAAACCTTGCCCTTTAAAACTCTGCAGAGGGATTTTCTGAGTTGAAATAACTGGGAATGTAGAAGTAAACACTTTTGTACAGTAGAGCCGTGTCAGCTAAAATAATCAGCTGAATGCTCAAATAGCTGTTTGCTTGGTTTTCAGAGATCTTTAGACTGCTGGAAAATCCTTTGTAGATTTTATTTTTTTTAAGAGTCTTCAACATAAAAATAAAATATGCTTCAACAGTCAGGAAAAATGTCATTGCTTTACTAATTCTACTGCATATAAACACTGATGGTAAATTTAAGGTGGGGGAAAACACTTAATTATATTTATTAAATTTCAAATATTTGCTCAATATATGATTGAACTCTAATCCAAGTTTAGTACAAATAGTGCCCTTAAATACTGTTGAATCTTGAGTCTGTAGATTATTGATCATAGTGATCATTTGAACATTTATCAGTTCAATTCTCTGGAAGGTATCAAAGTAGGGTCACCAAAGTTCATCAAAACCAAACTTCAACTAAGTTTCAACTAAGGTCCTTTGGGCTACTGATTCAAGAAATGTTAGATAGACATGACCTTATTTCTTTTACTGAGTTTTGGCTGTATAATTTATGAAATATATATTAAATATATTTCCATATATTAAATACCATATTTAATATATGGTTGAAGTCTTAGTTCTTTGTTAGTGCAAATGGTTGCCTCAAAATCATCAAATTAGAGTCTGTAGGTCATTGAAAAATTGAAAATATAAAATCAGATGTACAACTTTTTATTTAAGTTTTCATATTTAGTTTAGCCAAAAAAATATATATTATTTTTTTCAATATTAGCAAAAATATTGTATAATTTATAACATTTTTGCTCAATATAGGATTGAACTCTAATCCAAGTTTAGTACAAATAGTGCCCTCAAATACTGTTGAATCTTGAGTCTGTAGATTATTGATCAGAGTAACATTTATCAGTTCAGTTCTCTGGAAGGTATCAAAGTAGGGTCACCAGAGTTCATCAAAATTAAACTTCATAAAGCCTTAGGCTACTGATGTTGATTCTTTTGTAGCATCTCTAGCCAATCATTGGTTAATGGAGCTCTGTGCTATTTCGGCTGGATGTAGATGTTTCACTAAAGCACAAGGATGTCTGTTGGCATTGTAGCTCTAACCATGCTGAGGCTGGGTGTTAGCATTGTGACTAACCTACTCCAAATCTTCTGAAGTCTTCTGAAAACTGTTGTGTCTGTTAGCATTGTGGTTTTTACTCTGCTAAGACTGGCTGTTAGCATTGTGGGTAATATGCTTATGTGCTTCAACCTTCCAAGCCTGGCTGCTGTGTCTTTTAGCAAGGTGTCTTCAACACTGTTGAGCCTGGCTGTTAGCATCATGGCTAAACCATCAATAACCTTGCTGAAAACCAGCTGTACTGCACTCTGTCACCTTGCATGTGCAGTGCAATGTGTTCATGGTCATTGTCTTGTTTCTTGAAAAGGGGTCAAATTTCCAAAAAATGGGGGTGGGAACAACATGCATCCATGACAGTCCGACTGAAGTAACTCATCTGACGCCAAAATAACTTGTCAAGTTAAAAAACACACCAGTCTTCTTCGACCGGCTTCTTCGATCTAAAAACACCACTTTTAGGTACAAAACTGTAAAATTTAAGTGGCTATTGATTCTGTAGGTCGTATTTTACAAGTTTTATCAGCAGAATCTGTGCTCCAGCACTACAACCGGTAGCGCTATCTGATGCTTTTGTCCATCCGTCTTGCAGCTCTTCTTTTCCAGTGATAACAGGGAGACGGTTGCAAAGCCACCAGAGCGTGGAGGAATATAATTTGAGTCATAAGAAGCTTAGAGAAAAGCCAGGCGTGAGCAACGTGGTGGAAACCCCAACAGCCCTGCTGACTCGTGACAGATGGCAGGTCAGCGCAGTAAATAAGAATCTGCTCTTAATTGGGCAGCCTGATTGAAGTTACATAAGCGAGGCGAGTAAAGCGGATTTCGGTGAGCACCGCAGTGGGTCAAGGATGGTCATTAGGTTTGAAGCAGTAAAGAAGAAGTAAAGTTAGAGACGGGCTTCGCTCAGATGATCATCCGCAGTGGCCTCGCTGTTCAGTCTGACTGCAGGGATGTTGTATATTCATTATAAACTAGTGCATCTCAAAAAACAGGGTTTATACACCTTTTAGAAGCACTTTAAAGGCCTATTTTCAAATTTTTCCAGCATCTTTTAGCTGTCGTAAATGAATGATAATGGTCATATCTCAAAAATGCGATTCAGCGATATTCAATATATCGCTAAAACTATTCTACACTCTTCACAGCGAATAAGCAGAGACTGTAAAAAAGATGGACGCCATGTCGCCGTTCCCATTCATTCAGTGAAAATGTCGCCAAAATCTTCCGCCATGTTGACAATCCTGAAACCTCTGAAAGTCTGAGTCGTAGTTGAGACCAGAGGAGGGAGAAGAAAGACGGTGGAGAGACAGCCTACTCATTTAAATAACCCAGCCCCTGAGGGCTGCCTCCATAGAGCTATACACAGTCTATGGTACCAACCATACAGTCATTGGTCCCACCCCAGCTATAGGTGTAACCGAGCCCTTTTACACACCAATAACCACACCTTTTTGAATAGAGCTGAATAACGTTTTAAAAAACGAGTTCTGTGGGGATATAAAACATATATATATAAGCAGAGGTTATACTAGCTGTTGCATATAAATAATGGAGGTAGAATTATATTTTTTTTAGAAAAAAACGTGATTGAACGTTGTTCTGTTTTGCCATTGAAACCTATGGGGATGGGTGGGGTTACACAGCTTTCTGCAACCGGACAGCAGGAGGCGCCCGACCTGTGGTGGCTTCACTTTTGAGAGACGATGCTCTGTCCAGCTATACACAGAATATGCCTCTAAGTAAGTAAATAGCAATAATTATGGATTTATTGCTGTCAGTTTCACATAATTTAAATACCAAATGTTCTTCACTGCATGTTTACCCTATTCATTTGATTGAGCAGTTACTGTAGTATGTCGAATATGGGGGTGAGTGAACAGCATTTATACCTATATATGCAAAATTATTGATTTTCTTTGCATCACACTGCAAGAGATGGTATTATGTTTACGAAAACACAACCAGAATTTTGTTTGCTAATAGCAGAAGGAGAAGAAATTCTCTTTTTTTTTTTTACGCTCTGCAATTTTTTTAAGCTAATTTACTTAGTCAGACCGTTTTTTTATTTTTTTTTATTGTAAATGTACCTAGAATTTAAAGCATTTTCAAGCACTTTCTCCAATATTCCAGCACTTTCCAGGCTTGAAAAAAACTGAACGTTAAAATTTAAGCATTTTCTAGGATTTCAAGCACCCGTATGAACTCTAACAAAAATGAGAATATCATAAAAAAATCACTTTATATCTTGTATTGTCTATGATTATGGATAACAGCCAGTGAAAACCCAAAAATCAGTGTTTAAACATTTTTTATATTATATAAGACCAAGTGGTACTTTTGGCTACAGTGTGGGCAGTGTGCGAAGTCCTGCAGGAAAATGAAACCTGCATCTCCATAAAAGTTTTCAGCAAGGTTTTCTGGGAAGACACTGCACTGACTTTGGACTAGATAAAACACAGTGTATCAACACCAGCAGATGACATTTCCAAACCATCACTGATTGGTGGAAACTTCACACTAGACCTCAAGCAGTTTGGACTGTGTGTCTCTCCACTATTCCTCCAGACTCTGGTTCCTTAATTTACAAATGAAATGTAACATTTACTGATGATCAGTGATGGTTTGTAGAACAATGTCATCTGCTGGTGTTGATCCACTGTGTTCTATCAAGTCCATCAAGAAAATCTTACAGCATGATTCCCTCTGCTGACTACTTTTATGGAGATGCAGATTTCATTTTCCAGCAGGATTTGGCACACTGCCCACACTGCTAAAAGTACCGAATGGTCTTATATAATATTCTAATTTTCTGAGACACTGATTTTTGGGTTTTCATTGGCTGTAAGCCATAATCATTAACAATAAAAGTAATAAACACTTAATATAGATCACTCTGTGTGTAATACATCTATATAGATATAGAGAATAAGAATATCTGAAATAAACTGTAACTTTTCGATGATATTCTAATTTTTTTGAGATGCACTAGTATATATATATATATATATATATATATATATATATATATATATATATATATATATATATATATATATATATATATATATATACTCTAGCTGTTTCTAAAAAAAAAGTGGCCAATGAATAGAAAAGCAAGGCAGTGGTTGGTCAGTGAGGGTAGAGTGTGTTATATTACGTTGTTATAATTAGCTCATGAGCAGTTATAAGTCCAGGAACTCTAGAGCGATTTCATTCCACTCAGGTGCTGCAAAGGGAATCAGAATAGCTTTGAAACTCAAGGCATTAATAGCAATTTCATCACCTCAATTTATGCAAGATAATGAAGCTTATTAAATTCCAGAAAGTCAAAGAAGCCAAGGCGGATGAAGGAAGCCGCTCGTTAGTTTTATGCTCTTGTCAAAGGTTCGCTCGACTCCTCCGTTAAATTTAGTGAGTTAAATCAAGCGGACCCTCTGTCATTAGCCATAGGTGTGTTTTTAATTTCAGCAGCCTGGGTGGGTTTGTATATGAGCGTATGCGGGTGCAGGTGTGGGCGGGCTGTCGGGGAAGTTGAGTGCTTCCTCAGAAGTTTTGGAGATGATGATCTTGAATTTCAGGAGTCGTATATTAAATGATATGAATTAAATGATTAAAGTCTGAATATTCCCAAACATTACTCAACTACTTTTGATTTAGGTAAATATTTAAAATCGCTTAATAAATTTAAATGAGATATCTGTGAGTTGAATCTGCTTATAATAACTGACTCTAATCTTTTGTCATTGGCAACTACCTTTCTATTTGCCGCTGGAAACACCTTTGTGCTTTCTGGGTGTGTCCTACAGTCAATAATATCCATCATCACGTAAAAATGATGAGTTTCTTTGATTTTACCCAAATTGAAAACGTCTGGAATATAATCAAGAGGAAGATGGACGATCACAAGTCATTAAACCAAACTAAACTGCTTGAATTTTTGCACCAGGAGTAAAGGCATAAAGTTATCCAAAAGCAGTGTGTAAGACTGGTGGAGGAGAACATGATGCCAAGATGCATGAAAACTGTGATTAAAAACAGGGTTATTCTACCAAATATTGATTTCTAAACTTGTTTTCTTTGCATTATCTGAGGTCTGAAAGCTCTGCATCTTTTTTGTTATTTCAGCCATTTCTTATTTCCTGCAAATAAATGCTCTAAATGACAATATTTTTTATTTAGAATTTGGGAGAAATGTTGTCCGAAGTTTATACAATAAAACAACAATGTTCATTTTACTCAAACATATAGCTATGAATAGCAAAATCAGAGAAACTAATTCAGAAAATGAAGTGGTCTCTTATTTATTTATTTATTTTCCAGAACTGCTTGGTTTTCATGTTGCAGGCTTTTAGAGCAAGTTATAATTTTCTTCTGTGTTGGCTGTGTGCTGTACTCTTAATTCTATAGCATTTTATTTCTATATAATAGAAATTATATTTTCAATATTCTGCATGTATGTAATAGTATTTTGTTATCCAAAACAACTAGATTAAAAAAGTTTTGGGTTCATTAACTGATGTTCAGTGTTCCTCTAACATTTTTTCTAAATAGTAAAAAAATGAAAAAACAAATTATCTATCCATTTTTATATTGGTTTTAAATGAAAAAAAAAAAATCTGTGTTTTAGTAACGAAGTACTTTTTTAAGGCAATTAGTTTCTTCAAACTATTTGAGGAAATTCAGTGTATTCCAATGGTTTTACCAGAAGCATAGGTGTCCCCATACTTTTGACAGCCTAATTTTTCTCTTTTTGCATCGTGCACAAAGCGTACAAATCACGCAGCTGATTTCACTCCACCCATCTTCCCTCGCGCTCTCAAATTACCGACTTGGACTTCTCCGGAATTATACCCGTAATTATACGAGCTAAGCAAAACAACTTCAATGAGTTTTCGGAAGAAAAAAAAACAAAAAAAGTGCGCTTCTCAAAGGGGGGCCAGGAAAGAGGAGATAAATAAGAACGCGAGTGATGTGCTGCTCGTTAAAGACGGCTAGAACAAAACAAAGCCCTTTACAAACTCTTAATTAAACTATCAGGGCCTCAATTTGATTTGAGCCGTATGCAAATGAGCGATATCCTATTAAAGCCCGGCGAAGTTGCCTGTTTGTTAGTGCTTCAGCTCACTTCCAGGAACTTATCAAACGGACCATATCGCCCGCTACGTTCGCCAAAAGGGGCCTTTTGAACAGCCTTAAATGCTGAGAGAACGTTTGTCCCTTAAAGGTTTCTGCGATGAAAAAGGCTAATTTGTTCGCTTAAATAGACATGGAGCTGCTGATTGACAAGCCTGCCGGCAAAGCTTAATCCCTATGTGTGGGGAATTGTAAATTCCACAGTCTACGGTGTCGCCTTCGCTTCCTTTCTTCGTTATTGCCTTTCGTCCTCCCATTACTCCTCAAAAGCTCTTTTTTTTAACATCGCTTTTTCATGAACCAATAAAAGGTTTGGACATGCCTGCTTACCGTGCACTGTTTACCACATTTTAGAACTGGGAAGACATCAAACGCACTACTGTACACAACAAAAATGGTACTGGTGAACTCTGCAGTGAGTAGAAAAGTTTTCGGCATCACTTTATTTGGATGGTCCATTGTAGACATCTCAAAGATGCTCAACAAACATTTACCTGCATGTCTATTGAATTCATTTTAACTGTAAAATGAAAGTAAATGATTCTCTATTGAATGTAACTCTACACCCAACTGTAACCCAAACTCTAATTTTAACATTCTAAAGCTAGGTTTAAGGTTAGATTCAAGGTTTTACATTACATTACATTACATTACATTTGGCAGACGCTTTTGTCCAAAGCGACTTACAATAGTCAAGTACAATGTAAAATAAGTTTAAAGGTAAAACATCTTTGGATAGGGATAAAAGGAGGGCAAGGGGAATAATAGGATAGAGGAGTGAAGGAGGGGAAGAAGGAAATGAGGTTAGAATTAGTTAGTGTGTTAGAGGTGTTAAGAGAGTAAGTGCTCTTTGAAGAGCTCTGTCTTCAGGAGTTTATTAAAGATAGTGAGAGATTCTCCTGATCTGGTAGTAGAAGGTAGTTTGTTCCACCATTGGGGAACTCTGTAGAACAGTCTGGATTGCTTTGTGTGAGTGTTTGGCAAAGCGAGGCGACGTTCATTGGAGGAGCGCAGCGGCCGGGAGGTAGCGTAAGCCTTCAGGAGCGAGTGCAGGTAGGAAGGAGCCTGTTCTGTCATCACCTTGTAGGCGATTGTAAGAGCTTTGAATTTGATGCGAGCATCAACTGGTAGCCAATGGAGCTCAATGAGCAGCGGGGTGACATGTGCCCGTTTTGGCTGGTTGAAGACCAGACGTGCTGCTGCGTTCTGGATCATCTGGAGTGGTTTTATTACACAGGCCGGGAGGCCAGTTAGCAGGGTATTGCAGTAGTCGAGGCGTGAGATGACAACCGCTTGCACCAGGAGTTGGGTGGCCTGTTGCGTCAAGAACGGTCTAATTTTTCGGGTGTTATAGAGCGCAAAGCGGCAGGACCGAGCAACTGAGGCCACATGGTGCGTGAAGGAGAGTTGGTCATCAACCAGAACACCCAGGTTCCTAGCAACCTTTGTCGGTGAGAGAGAGAGAGAGTCGATACTTATAGAGAAGTTGTGTTGAAAAGATGGTTTTGCTGGTATAACCAGAAGTTCAATCTTTGAGAGATTTAATTGAAGGTGATGCTCCTTCATCCATGAGTGATCTTCAGGTGAGAACGACAGGTATAGCTGGGTGTCATCCGCAAAGCAATGGTAGGAAAATCCGTGTGAGCAGACAACCTGACCAAGAGAGGTGGTGTATATGGAGAATAGAAGGGGTCCCAGTACCGA
Source organism: Astyanax mexicanus (assembly GCF_023375975.1). NCBI lineage: Eukaryota > Metazoa > Chordata > Actinopteri > Characiformes > Acestrorhamphidae > Astyanax > Astyanax mexicanus. Next base: position 8,349,209 of record NC_064425.1, on the reverse strand, counting down.
ACCTTGGGGAACCCCAGTGGATAAGGAGCGGGCTGAGGACAGCTGTCCTTGCCACGACACCTTGAACGAGCGCCCAGTGAGGTACGATCTGAACCATGACAGCACATTGTCTGCGATCCCCATGTTTGAGAGTATAGTTAGGAGGAAGTCATGGTTGACTGTGTCAAATGCGGCCGAGAGGTCCAGCATAATGAGCACTGAGGACTGACCTGCAGCTCTGGCAGTTTTCAACGCTTCAGTCACAGACAACAGAGCCGTTTCGGTTTTAGTTAAGATTTGGCTAAAACCTTAGGTTTTAGGGTTGATTCATGGTTGAGGTTAGACTCAGGATTAGGTTTAGAGTTAGGTGTAGGGTTAGGTTCTATGGAGAATAATGTACATTCAACTTTCGAGGGTTACGTTGCAATTAATATACTGTATATTCAGCTAAAGGCTTTCTTGTTATTTTGGTGCAAATGGGGCAACATACAGCCAAACGTCTTGTGGAACCTTTGTTTCCTTGGTTTTGGCAACCAATATGATGTAATTGTTGTGTATTGGCATGCATCAATGGTGCCAATTAGGCTAGGTACTTTTTTAAGTCACCAGCAATGCCAGTGTGGGTCTACAGGTATGAAGTTGGTTAGATGACTTAATTCTGCAAAACATTGACGAGGGGAGGTACCTGGCTGATGACTCCAGTGTATAGCTCGCAATATATCAGGTGATTATAATTGGTGGGGCCCAATGTGTAACCTTAATTCTACATTTACACATATACTAATAGTCATTGTCGATGGCGACAATCTTCGTTTAATGGACTATACTAAATACTAAAAAAAATGTAATACAGTGGAAGCAATGGCAAGGACAACGCTACCAACATTATAGTTATGTTTCTAATGCCACACCACTACTATAGCCAACCTAATGATATTGATGACCCTTGTCATTGATGATTATCAAGCTTGGTGGAGAATTTCAACAAAGTTCAAGAGTTAGTGACTCTAACTAAGCCTAACTTTTGTCTAATCAGTCCACAGAGCTTTTTCTCAAAAAACTTGGGGATCATCAAGATGTTATCTGGCAAAATTGAGACTAATATATTAATGTTCTTCTTGCTCAGCAGTAATATTCGCCCAGTCTCTTTCCTATGGTGGAGTCATGAACGCTGACCTTGACTGAGGCAACTGAGGCCTGTAGTTCTTTGGATGTTGTTGTGGGGTCTTTTTTGACCTCTTGGATGAGTCGTCACTGCGCTCTTGGGGTAAATTTAGTCGGCCGGCCACTCTTGGGAAGGTTCCTGGGAACTGTTCCATGTTTTGCGCATTTAATTTTTGGATAATGGCTCTTACTGTGGTTCATTGGAGACCCAAAACTTTAGAATTGGCTTTATAATCTTTTCCAGACTGATCGATCTCGATTTGTTTCTAAATTTCTCTGGATTTTGGCATAATGTTCAGATTTTAAGTATCTTTTGGTCCAGCTTTGGACTTGGCTTTGTCAGGCAGGTCCTATTTAAGAGATTTTTTGATTGAGAACAAAGTCTTAATGTAAAAATTGCATTTTGTTTTGTGTTGTTTTTGGTAGGCATCCTTGAAGCAGATTTGAAGCAGTTTGGTTCCAGGGTTACATGGTTTTAGACTTCCGACAAACACTTTTGGTCAATATCCTCCTCCACTATCCTAAATAAAAGACTATCACGAATGATCATGTGCTTATCTCCTCCCTAACCAAGAGGCATGCACCGAATTCCACCGAGTTAATTACCACACCCGTGGAGGCCGCGGTTATTGCCTGCCTGATCTTAAGTATGCTGGTCAATTAAGAGCCGAGTCACAGCTAATTAGCAGCGTGTTTATCCGAGCTCAGCTCATAACTATGTAGGGCTGAATCTGCTGCAGAGCTCTGGGACGGGCTGGGGTGTCACCCTGCGGTAATAGTTCCCTATTAGGTGGCATATGCTCAGCCGCCGCTGCTGTAATGACACCTCATAAGTTCATAATTGCGTCCATATTCATGTGTCAGGCTTGGGTGAATAAAGCAACAGCTGATGATGAATCAGGGCCCTGTCGTTTGTCAATGTCAAACAAACTCCGATCTAAACACTTTCCGTTAATGAGTGAATAATGGATGACGCCGTGAGATCTGGCACCGTTAGTATGCTTGATACCTCGCATCTTTACAGCCAAATCAGTGTGGAGACTCTGCCTGGAGATGGGAAAGTTAACTGAAGGAGCCACAAAGTTTGGTATCACTTTATTGGGATGGTCCATTACAGACACCTCATAGATGCTCAAATGATATTTAACTAACATTCAATTAATAATCTGAATTATTACTATTAAATGCAACTAAACTTTAAGATAAAAGTAAGTGATTCTTTATTGAATGTAACACTAAACCCAACTCTAACCTTGATGCCCTATCTTTTGGTTGAGGTTAGGGTTAGGCTTATGTTTTAGAGTTGATTAATGGGTGAGGTTAGGCTTAGAGTAAATTTAGTGTTGATTAAGGGTAGATGTTTGGATTAGGGTTATAATTAAGTGATTGGTTTGATTGTTGTTTAGAGTCTAGTCTTATGGTTATTTGTTGGGTTGATTATTGATTGAGACTAGGCTTAGGGTTAGGTGTAGAGTTGATTGATGATTGAGACTAGGCTTAGAGGAAGGTATAGAGTTCATTGTTAATTTAGAGACTAGGCTTAGGTATAGAGTTGATTGTTGATTGTTGATTGAGACTAGGCTTAGGTATAGAGTTGATTGTTGATTGAGACTAGGCTTAGGGTTAGGTGTAGGATTGATTGTTGATTGAGACTAGGGTTAGGGTTAAGTGTTGGGTTGATTAATGGTTGAGGTTAGACTTATATTATAGTGTTGATTAAGGGTAGATGTTTGGATTAGGGTTAGGGTTAAGTGTAGAATTGATTGTTTATTAAGACTAGTTTTAGGGTAAGTTTTACTGTTAGGGGTTAGGATTAGGTTTTTAGTGTTAATTCATGTTTGAGGTTAGGCGTTAGGGTTAGGTTTTAGAGTTGATTAATGGTTGAGGTTAGGGTAAGAGGTTAGGTTTTAGGGTTGATTAAAGTTTGACTTTAGGCTTAGGGTTAGGTTTAGTATTAGGGGTTAGGGTTAGGTTTTTAGTGTTGATTTATGTTTGAGGTTAGGTGCAGGGTTAGGTTTTATCTTATATAGAGCAGATTTGCTAGCTCAAGTGTTTGTACCAGATAACCCAAGGTTTTTCATCAACTACAAGTGTCAAGAAAAATCTAGAAGGCCATAAAGCTCTAAAAAAAATGCTGCTATAATGTTAACCACTTATGGCAAAGCACAAAACATACAATCTAGAAATGTTTAAAGGTTAATGTGTGGAACCTTTATCTTAGTGAAATGTTTTTACCATTACCTGTTAAATTTCTTTTTTTTATCTTCTGAAACAGGTTATTTCATGAAAAGAGCACAAACTAGACATTTGTATGTGTTTTTCAAGGCTTCTTAAGAAATGGGGTCAAATTGGCTTTAAGTGCATTTTTTTTGGCTTCTGTCTCACAGTGTGGTCCCAAATTGGGGACTCTTGCTGCACTTAGTTGTTGAAGTGTTGTAGTCCAGCAGATTCCCGTGAGGGACTGGGAGACCACATATATGTAGATACTGAGGGACTGTGACAAAACAGCTGGAAACAGTTTAATGAAGATTTGGATTTAGTCAATGTCGAGCTGCTCTTCCTATTGACCCAAAACCACAAAAGAAGCCAAAGAGAGGAACTCAGTCCAACAAGAACTTTGGGTAACACTTTACTTGGAAGGTCCATTATAAATGCCTCATGGATGCTCAAATGGCTTTAGACTGAAGATCTATTAAATGCAGCCTAACCATATACCCTATACCTACTACCTGCTAACCATAACCATTGATTAACCCCTTAAAATTTACCTTATCTTAACCTCGTACATTTATCAACCCTACACCTAAACTATTAATTAACCCTAAAACCTAACCCCTAAACCTAACCCTAAATCTAACCCTAAGCCTAACCTCAAACATTGATCAACCCTAAAACACAACCCCTAACCCTAAGCCTAACCGTAACCATTAATCAACCCTGAAACCCAACCCTAATGCCTAACCTCAAACATTAATCAACTCTAAAACCCAACCCTAATGCCTAACCTCAAACATTAATCAACTCTAAATCCTAACCCTAACGCCTAACCTTACACATGAATCAACACTAAAAACTTAATCCTAACCCCTAACGCTAAACCTAACCCTAAGCCTAACCTCAAACATGAATCAACCTAAAACTCAACCCCAAACTTAGCCCTAAGCCTAACCTCAACCATTAATCCACCATAAAACCTAACCCTAAAATGTTAAGATTAGAGTTGGGCTAGAGGTACATGTAGAGTTACAATAAATAGAGAGTCATTTACTTTCATCTTGGAGTTCAGTTACATTTAATAGCTGTGAAATTGAATCTTTGTTTAATATCAGTTGAGCATCTATGATGGACCATGCAAATAAAGTCATATCAATGTAAATATATAGAGTATCAAAACATATTTTCAATCTGTTGACTTTTGATGTATTATATATATTTAACATTGCAAACCCTTTGAATAATTCCTTACTGAAAACACTGGCAACAGAAGCACGGTCAGAAACAGAGCCAAGGAGACTTTTAGCCCTGATCTGCTGGCCGTAGCCTAAAGGTCACTGGTCCTGTCCAGTCCTGTGGTCTGGCAGGTCCCTCGGGGACAGTGCACAGACAGTGCCATGTCTCACAGCACTTGTTTCGGAAGTGTGCTTCCGGATTAGGAGCTCTCAGGCTTATATGCTATTGATAGAATCCCAAAGTGCTGCATAAGTCAGGCGGTTTGGTAAGCAGTGGACCAGGACAGAGCCCGGTGCCAGATGGACTTAGGGGTGTCAGGCTGGCTCATTTGATTGAGCTGTTCCCAAAACAGACTTACCATTTTTACACCTCCGTGCTTCGGCCTCGGGGGCGGAAGGTGGGAGAATAAACAGAGTTTTTTCTTTCTTTCGACGTGTCAGAATTGTTGCCTGTTCTGCTGTTGTCATGTTGGGAAACTGTGTGGTGTGGACAGGGTGTTTTTCTCACTCGGGGAAAACGTCGGTTGCATATTAACTGGAGCAGCGGAATAAAGGTCTCTTGTTAGAAAAGATGATTGCGGGTTGCATGGCGTTCCTAGCTGCTAACTGCTAAATGCACAGACATAAATAAACACCTAGGAACGTGTTAGAAAATACATTGACGTCTGTATTGTTCTCATATTTCCCTTATTTCAATTTTAGATTTTTGCTTTTGATTGTTTTAAAAGCTTATTTGCACCTTCCATCAAAAAAAGACCAATGGAAATTGTCCAAAATTACTTTAGAAATACATTTAAAAAAGACACGTCAATTGTTGCATCCAGTGTCTGACTGCAATGTTATTTAGAAATAAGGTAAAAGTGACCAGAAACAATAAAAAAAAAATAGAATAATCCAATTAAGGCTGATATAGGCAGTGTTTTTGACCTATGCTTATAGTAGTATTATTTATCACGTGTAACACAGCAAAACAGAACATCTCAGCATGAAGTTGTAGAGGTTCCTAATGGTGTCCTGCAATAATTCATCCCATGCATCTCAAATAGCACCAAGAGAGCTGGTAGATTGCACTGTAGTAACTGAACTACTAAACGTGGTGTTGGATGAGTTAAAGTAGCTTCCTTCTCTGGGGCTCTTTTGCTGCCAGTAGAACTGGTACATTGCACAATACTATCTGTTAAACATGGTGGTGGAAGTGTCATACTCTGGGGCTTAGTACATGTTTTGCTGACAACAGAGCTGGTACATTGCACTGAAGCAACTGTTAAACATGGTGGTGGAGGTGCTATAATAGAGCTGGTAACTCAATGCACAATAGAAGCAATGGCTATTTTTTAAAATTAAACTTTTTAGTTATCTCTGAAAAAAATGTCAAAAAAATATTGGAGTTCAAGGTAAAGATATTTTCTTGCTTATTTCTGATTGGCTCTTCGAGTTACATAAAGCATCAGGCTTTGTACAGTGTAGCATATTGTGTAGCTCTAACTTCTACAAACTAAATACTTCTAACCTCATTTCCTTCTTCCCCTCCTTTGCTACTCTATTCCACTATTGCATTTGGCCTCCTTTAGGCCCTGTTTTTGCATAGAACTTCTATTGCTAATGTTCTATTTGTTCTATATTGCTAATGTACATCATTATTTGATAAAAGCTTCCTATAAATTCAATGTAATGTAATGCAATTAACATATAGCTCAAAAGATATTGCCCAAATCAGTCTAAACCAAACATTTTAAACAACATATAGAGGCGATCCAAACAGTTACATACTCTGCTTTCTTAAAAGCCAGATATGTACAGTAAACACCTTTTTATACTTCATTTAGAATGTATATCAGTTTACACCATTTCATCCATTTCATCCCTTTGATTCAATCATCCCACGTTTTCCTTGAGCTACACCAAAGAAATCGAGCTTCTATAGATTCATACTGCGCTCGTGTGCCTGCTTGCTTACATAAAACCTCTGTAATATTCATCATAACAAGATCAAAGGTTCCAGCAACATATTTTTTGTATTTTTTTTGTGGCTCACTGTTCATTATAGGGCTCATTATAATTGGGATACTCAAGCTCTTGGAGCAGATCACTAAAGGCTGTTTAGGTTTACTGAGTCTGAACTCTGAATATCTATTTTGGTGCGCGAATGAATTATGCAATTTCCCGTTGCTTTGAAACAGCAGAGCTCAACGCTTTCTCTAGTAGAAGGGGAAGGGGGTACCTCTAAGTTGCCTTGAGGAAACAGAGATAGATAGGGCTGAACTAAAGGACACTAGGTCTACTGAGATCAGATTATGGCGGAGGCTAAAGGAGGTCAAGCCCAAATAAATGTGAGAGCAACCTCAAGGACAATGTTCTAATTGAAAAGAATGATGGTGGTAGTTTCATGTTCTGGAGGTATTTTGCTGGTAGTGGCACTAGTACATTGCACTGTGCAAACTGTTAAGCATGGTGGTGGTCGTATCGTGTTCTGGGGCTGTTTTGCTGACAATAGAAGTGTCACTGTACCAACTATGGTGATGGTTGTATCATGTTTTGGGGCTGTTTTACTGACAATAGAAGTGTCACTGTACCAACTGTTAAACATGGTGATGGTTGTATGGTGCTCTGGGGCTGTTTTGCTGACAAGAGAAGTGTCACTATACCAACTGTTAAACATGGTGATGGTTGTATGGTGTTCTGGGGCTGTTTTGCTGACAATAGAAGTGTCACTGTACCAACTGTTAAACATGGTGATGGTTGTATCGTGTTCTGGGGCTGTTTTGCTGACAATAGAAGTGTCACTATACCAACTGTTAAACATGGTGATGGTTGTATCGTGTTCTGGGGCTGTTTTGCTGACAATAGAAGTGTCACTATACCAACTGTTAAACATGGTGATGGTTCTATGGTGTTTTGGGGCTGTTTTGCTGACAATAGAAGTGTCACTGTACCAACTGTTAAACATGGTGATGGTTGTATGGTGTTCTGGGGATGTTTTGCTGACAATAGAACTGTCACTGTACCAACTGTTAAGCATGGTGGTGGTTGTATCATGTTTTGGGGCTGTTTTGCTGACAGTAGAATGGTGCACTAATTTGTACAAACATTTAACGCTTCAGTTATGCTCTAGGGATGTTTTGATGCTAGTAGAACTGGTATTTTGCACTGTACCAACTGTAAAGCATGGTGTTGGTCAAGTCGCTTTCTGGGGCTGTTTTGCTGAGAGTAAAACTGGTATATTGCACTGTTTTTGGGGCTGTCTTGTGTGTACACTGACCTGCTAAACGTCACGTTATGAACTAGCATAATAACCCATGATTTTGCGTCCAACAGATAAAAAAAAAAAAATGCTGCACTGACTTTTGGGCTTTTTGACATGCATGTGTTGTACGTACCTTGAAACCTATGCAGGTTTGGACATTCTCAAAAGTAAAACTTCACACTCAGTTCATGTGGTGTTTGGCTTGTCAATTTTTATTGTTGACTGTATGTTGATTTTAGAAAATCCCAAAATGTTCAAGCCATTTTCTGCCCTAGTTACCAACTAATCGCCTGGGAAATATTTGGCATGCTAGATATCTCACCCAGTTGGCGACTGGGAGTCAGGAGCAGCGGCTACATACTGCCAGTGGAATTATGGATAAAGAGAGAACCACAGGTCCCAGAGATACAGGTAGAACATGTTTAAAAGGCTTATAAACGGAGTTCAAAATGATAAAAAAAAGGATGTATGTGGTACTGAAACATATGATATACTGCATTTCTGTTTTGAGGACATAAGTACATATTTCAGTATAAAACAGACATGATCAGACATTTATAAATTCTGATTTTGCTCAGTTGCTTCATATGAACCTATTTATTTTGGACTCACTTCAAGTGCGTATTCTCCTCTACAGAGATTCTCTGGTATAGCATTACTAGTTCTCGTGTGCATTTACTTCTGGTGTGCTCTCGTGACAAATGCGCGTCCCGGAAAGCAACCAGATGAGTCTGCGATTTCCCACAGTGAAAAATTGTGTAATTTTTAACATTGTGTCGTCGACAGGCCTCAACAACTGAAGGACTCGTGATTACAGCACAACCAGTCCTGTAGAGTGAAAAATCCAACGACTAACGACTCAAAAAGTTGTGTAGTGTGAACCTGGCATTAGCTGAAAAAAACCAGACCCAAACAATGCCGAGAAACCTTGGAATAAAACCCAGAACCTTTTTATAGAGCAACAAGAGCAGGAAGCAAACCTGCGAGGAGTGTAATTATTATATTTGTGCACAGTTCCTTTGTTATTCTCATTAATAATCATACAGGTATGATGAGAAATTGATGGTGTGTATTTTTTATTTTTTCCGCGATGTATTAATAATTTGCTGGAATCAATAGCAGTTTGCTGAAAGCTAAGGAAGAGTAAGTAGTAAGAGTTGTAGTATCCTGGAGCCTGTTTATTTCCTGTGTTTCAGAGGTCAAAGAGCAATTTAGCGAGCTGATGTCGAGAACGTGTTGGGATAAGGAGAATTCCCGGGGATGCTGAGGTCAATCGATGTATGATGAGTGAAGAAAGCCAGAGGTCTTAAGCCAAGGACGGCCAGCCACATCATCATTACGATCATATTTACCCTCCTACTGCTCAATTACTCAAGGAAGCAGAGGATGAAAAGATACAGGCATTTTTCTCAGGTCAATTTAGGTGGTAAAAAAAAGTTTTTACCTAAAATTAAGGGTAGAACTAAGAGATTTGCAGCTTTTACTTTCCTTAATCACTCAAACAAGAGCATTTGGACTGGCACCATGTACAGGAGGTTTACTCCAGACCACCACAACCTAGACTAGTGCATCTACAAAAATTAGAATATCATTGAAATATTACTTTTCTTTTAATAATTTAGTTCAAAATGTGAAACTCATATATTATATAGATGTATTAAACACAGAGAGTGATCTATTTTAAGTGTTTATTTCTTTCATTGTTGATGATTATGACTTACAGCCAATACAATTTCAAAAAGGCCAATTGGTACTTTTGGCAGTGTGGGCAGTGTGCCAGGTCCTGCTGTTTTTGGGTTTTCATTGGCTGTAAGCCATTATAATCAGCCATCTTATAGCTGCTGTGCCTGCGCAGATCTCCACAGCTAAGGGAGCTTACCCACAAGTACTCTGACTCTCCTCCACTCTCTGCACAAGCTGTGAGCTGATTGGCTCTTTTTATTGAAGGGCAGGACTTTATCCCTAAATGGGCACCATGTCCTCATTGGTAATCTCTCTCTGAGACAACCCAGTAATCCTACCGAAAGAAAAATCCCTTTAAAAAGAATAAAAAGACTCATGCATGCAAACCCTGACAGTCAGTGCAGTCAATAGCAGCGCAGTACAACATGATACTACTGTTAATTTTTGATACTGAATTTATTTCAGCGAGTAGAAGACTTAAGTAGCTCAACCCCTGCTCTGCTAAAGACGCTGATTCATTCAGTAACGCAAACTGAACGAAAACTTTAGACATGAGACAGTGGGATAATGTTTCTCTCCATTGGCGGTATATTCATTTAAGCGTTCCTGGGGAGTTGATTAAACTGTATTATGGAACTCATTATAAATAATTAGCTGGAGTTGTGCCATTCCAAGAGAGGCTACCTGCCTGATCCAATTTTTGTTTTTTTCTTTTTCTTTTTTTTATATTGATTTGTGAATATCTTGCCAATTTGGGGTTGTAATTAGCGGTGCATATTCTACACATAAATGAGCAAAATTAATATACTTTATATATGTATAATATCTACCATATATCTGATTTGGCTTTGACTGAAGTGAAAGTGTCATCATAACTGGCAGAACGCACCTTATAATGAATATGTTGGCTATGTATGTGTATATGGCTCATTGGCTCATGCACTTTAACATATATTAATTGTGTTTGGAAGCCTCCCAAAGGGTTTCATTGGCTTTAAAATTACTTTGATATTAATTAGTGTTCTATTGGTCCGTTTGTCTAAAGCAGCAGGCTTGCCTCCGGGTTGCCCGCGGGTTCTTTAAGGGCGCGCAGTGTTGTTTCTGAAACGACTTGAGAAGCCGAGCTGCATCCACATGAAACGACGGCTTTGATTTCCGCGTTCGACGGGGCGTCTGGAGCTGAGCGTGCATCTGAAGCATCTAATATTCTGTTTTATTACGCAGCCAACCCAGATCCTCCGCTCGGTCCTCTCGGTTTGACTCCAAACTGCAGAATCTGAAACGTCTCAGTTTATGCAGGCTGGTAAACAACAGCCAGGTCTGATCTGCTGCAGCCGAGTGCATCGCTGTAACAGCACTTCGCTTTAAAGACGCCTCGCTATTCGTCCTTCTGGGCGCTGAGACAAAGAGAGCATCCGTCAGCTACGGTATTGTCTCGCTAACGTCTCCAAAAACACTGCAGAAACTTTCTAGGACAAGAAAAAATCAGTAAATGGAGGTTAATAAAAGAAAACAATGCTGGCTATTATGGTGGATTCTCCATAGTGTTTGCAGAGGTTTTGTTAGGTAGTTGTTACCCTGACTACCCAGGTGGTTGCTAAGGTGTTGCTTGGTGGCTTCTGTGGTGGTTTTCTAAAGGGTTGCTAGATGGTTGCTCTTTTGTTTCAGGTTGTTGCTAAGGTCTTCAGAGTGGTTGTAGTGATATTGTTAGGTAGTTTTTATGCAAAGTTCTAAGGTGGATGCTGAGGCGTTTTACTGGTGGTTGCATTGTCCAGGTGGTTGCTTGGGTGTTGCTTGGTGGCTTCTGTGGTGGTTTCTATCCATCCATCCATCCATCCATCCATCCATCCATCCATCCATCCAACCAACCAACCAACCAACCAACCATGCATCCATCCATTAACTATGGTATTGTCTCCCTAACGTCTCCAAAAACGCTGCAGAAACTTTCCAGGACAAGAAAAAAGCAGTGAATGGAGGTTAATAAAATAAACAAATGCTGGCTATTATGATGGTTTCTTAAAGTAATGTGTTGCTAATTTATTCATAGTGTTTGCAGAGGTATTGTTTGGTAGTTGCTACCCCTCTTTCCCAGGTGGTTGCTAGGGTGTTGCTTGGTGTCTTCTCTGGTGGTTTCCTGAAAGGTTGCTAGATGGTTAATGTTTGGTTTCAGGTTGTTGCTAAGGTCTTTAGAGTGGTTGTAGTGCTATGTTTAGGTAGTTGTTACCCACAGTTCTCAGGTGGTTGCTGGGGTATTGGGGTATTGAGACAAAAAGAGCATCCATCAACTATGGGATGCTCGGGTGTTGCTTGGTGGCTTCTGTGCTGGTTTCCTAAAGGGTTGCTAGATGGTTACTGTTGTGTTTCAGGTTGTTGCTAAGATCTTCAGAGTGGTTGTAGTGATATTGTTAGGTAGTTGTTACCCAAAGTTCTCAGGTGGTTGCTAAGGTTTTGCACTGAGACAAAGAGAGCATCCATCAACTAAAAAAAGTTGCCACCTGGATGTAAGTAGGTAAATAGATAGAGATAGATAGATAGATAGATACTTTATTGATCCCCGGGGGGAAATTCTTGAAATTATGTTGGGTTGGTTGATGCTGCAGTTGGTCTGCAGGTTTAGGTTCTGCAACAGTATGTGCTGAATGAAGAATGAGGTCAGCCGACTACCTGAATATACTGAATATAGACCAGGTTAATCCATCAATGGATAATTTTTTCTCCCCTGATGAACACGGCCATATTCCAAGATGACAATGTCAGGATCCATGGGTCTGGAATTGTGAAAGAGTTCATGGTTCAGGGAGCATGAGATCATCATTTTCACATATGGATTGAGAGAGTTCACCACAGAGTCCAGATCTTAACCTCATTGAGAATCTTTGGGATGTGCTGGATGGAGAGAAGCTGCTTTGTGCAGCGGTCAGACTCTACCATCATCAATGCTGCTGCAAGATCTTGGTGAAAAGTTAATGCAACACTGGATTGAAATAAATCTTGTGACATTGCAGAAGCTTATCGAAACAATGCCACAGTGAATGCATAATGTAATTAAAGCTAAAGGTGGTCTAACCAAATATGACCTTTGTGTGTGACCTATTTTTTTTGGCCAGGCAGTGTATATTACTAATTTTATGGCCTTAAAGATTACATATTTATTTATATAAAATATACAAAGTGTGTAATTCTACTTTTTTCTAATTTTCAATAAGATCTGTTATTGTTTTCAGTTTTTTTTTTTTTAGATCTTTAATTAAATTCATATTGTGGAAGACACCTCATCAGCGGCTTATTCTCTCTCTTTTTTTGCATTATCACCAGCTGAGTGATGTGTCAAGAGGGTCAGAAGCATTGTTACAGATTGCTGAAGTGATTTGAATTAGAGAGGATTTGTTCTGCCACCTCACACTGATGTAATTAGGGTGTGTGTGTGCGTGTGTGGGGGGGGGGGGGGGGGGGAGGTTGAGTCATGTTTGTAGAAACAAAAACATATTTTTATTTAATATAAATGATGCCTGACTCATATCTCATTTTTTACCATTCCAAAGAAAATACAGTTGCTGCACAGCCTCATTTACTGATTCACAGTTCCAGGTGGTCGCTAAGGTGTTGCTCATTGGCTGCTATGGTGGTTTCCTAAAATATTCCTAGATGGTTGCTGTTTCGATTAAGTTGTTGGTAGGGTTTTGCTAAAGTACTCAAAATGTCATTGCGACCCTGGTGGTTGCTATGGTTTAGCTCCCATAGTGCTGTTTTTAGATGGTTGCTGTTTTATTTCATGTTGTTGCTAAGGTCCTCAGAGTGGTTGTAGTGGTAATGTTAGTTATTTACTATCTTAATTTCCCAGGTGGTTGCTAGGGTGTTGCTCTGTGCCTACTATGGTGGTTTTCTAATGTTCTGATAGACGATTAGTCTTTTCTTTCAGGTGGTTGCTAGGGTGTTGCAAAGGAATTTATAGTGGTTTTAGGGGTATTGTTAAGTACTTACCACCTGTATGTACATACATGTATATATACAGCTCTGGAAAAAAATGAGACCACTTAAAATTATGAGTTTCTTTGATTTTACCAAATTAAAAACCTCTGGAATATAATCAAGAGGAAGATGGATGATCACAAGCCATCAAACCAAACTGAACTGCTTGGATTTTTGCACCAGGAGTAAAGGCATAAAGTTATCAAAAAGCAGTGTGTAAGACTAATGGAGGAGAACATGATGCCAAGATGCATGAAAACTGTGATAAAAAAACAGGGTTATTCTACCAAATATTGATTTCTGAACTCTTAAAACTTTATGAATATGAACTTTTTTTTTTTTTTTTTTTTGCATTATTTGAAGTCTGAAAGGTCTGAATCTTTTCATTTTCTGCAAATAAATGCTCTAAATGACAATATTTTTATTTGGAATTTGGGAGAAAAGTTCATTTTAATCAAGCATGTACCTATAAATAGCTAAATCAGAGAAAGTTTTTTTAATAACTGAAGTGGTCTCTTTTTTTCAGAGCTATATAAATACAGTACCAGTCAAAAGTTTGGACACCTTATTTATTTTTTTTATTTTTTGTGTTTGTTTTTGTGTAAAAATGACCTCCATTGTTGATTAATACTAAAGTCATACAAACTATGAAAAAAAAACTAATGGAATTATTTATTCATCCAACATGTCCTAAATAAACCAGCATATGTTTTATATTTTAGACTCTTCAAAGTAGCACCTCTTGCTTAGATAACTCGTCAAGAGTAAATTCAACTTAAATTTCTTGTTTCTCTTAATGTTCATGTTTGAGAGCATCAGTTGTAAAGTTGTGAAGAGATACAGTTACAGGTATACAGTGAATAGCTCTATTTGAGTAATGTTCTAATCCATATTATGAGAAGCAAGAACTATTCAACTAAGCAAAGACAAAAATGACTTTAAGAAATTAAGGTCAGTCAATCCAAAACATTCAAAGAAAGTCACAAAGTCCATCAAAAACTTGATGACTGATGATGAAACTGGCACTCATCAGGACCGTCTGATATATATGAAAATGTCACCTTCCCTTTTGGTTTCTGCACTATACCTGTATACTCTCCAGCCACACTCTCCTCATATCTGTCCACTGACCACTAGAAGAGCTTTACCCCAGATCTGAGGTCAGCTTCAAGTCCCTAGTGACCTTCTAGCATTTTCAAAGAGGAAGTGTGTGTAATGGTTGAAAGGGTGATTTCTAAGTCTATGGCTGGCCGGAGTGAGTGTGAGGGTGAGAGGCTGTGTGTGTGTGTGTGTGTGTGTGTGCTCCATCAGCCTCTGCAGGTGCACTGAAGGTCAGGCATCTCACTCCGGGCTCCATTAAGGATTCACTGCAGTGGAGAGATTTTAACACTCCTGCTCCGACGGGCCGGCACGTCCTGCCTTCAGCACTTTCTCACCCACACACACACACACTTCCTCTTATAGAGTAACTCTGCGCACCTCGCTCACTCCGAATCCTGAGCACCTCTGAAAGGGGCTGGATTAATTCGGATCCAGGTGAGGGCACTCATTTGGAATAATGAGACTGTGTGGGAATTAGTGGGGAATTAAATCCAGCAGCTGAGAGAACGGAGCGCGTATTAGAATAATTCATGCGTCATTTTTGCATGAGAGAAAAAAAGAGTAAAAAAAAAAAAGAGGAGTTAGGAGTGAAAAGAACCAGGAACCCATTCAGTTAGAAACTACAGCAGAAACACTGTAGACTGTTTCAAGAAGTTCAAAGAAGTTTCATGTTTCTTGGCATCATGTTCTCCTCCACCAGTCTTACACACTGCTTTTGGGTAACTTCATGCTGCTTTACTCCTGGTGCAAAAATTAAGCAGTTCTGCTTGGTTCGATGGCTTGTGATCATCCATCTTCCTTTTGGTTATTTTCCAGAGATTTTCTATTTGGTAAAATCAAAGAAATTAATTATTATTATTTTTTTTTATAATATATCGCTCATAATCAGTTCTGGGTGCAGAGGGATGGATATATATATATATATATATATACTATTTTAAACTTAAAGTTAGGAGAGTAGTTGTTTTAGTAAGACCTGTATGACCGTACGAAAGCCTTTCCTGAGTTCGCTCTCAGTTCATGTATTTGACCTTAAATATGGGAGATAGAACAGCTTCTTTTAACGTCTTTTATTCTTTATTTCTCTTTATATCTATACCTTCACAAAGCCAACAGCACTTCAAGCTCCCATTGCTTTCTGTGAAGGCCACTGCTGCTTTTTAAAGCACTGTGCGGACATGTGGAGGTCTGTGTGTGTGTGTGTGTGTGTGTGTGTGAGGATGAATATGGTGGTTTGGGTGAAATCTCCATTCCTGTGAGAGCTTCTCTGTAAATGTGTGTGTGTGTGTGTGTGTGTGTGTTGGTTTTGGGAATTCCTGTATAAGCAGTGTGGCTTTAGGGAGTCCTCTAATGGGTGTGTGTGAGGTCTCTGGGGAGTCACTGTGTGAATGGCTGTGGGCGTAATGCATTTTTGATAATGCACTCAAATCTATTATAAATTGGACGGTTTGGAGATTTGATGATTGTACATGTTGGTGTGGAAAGATATAAACCTCCAATTTCCATGGAAATTAATATGAAATAACAGCATGTTTTTTTTTTTGGCTGCCGCTGCAGAACTGTAGCTTTTAAAGCTTGAGTTTATCTAAAGGTTACATTTATTTAATGTAAGATTTGTACAGTTGTATGGAAATGTTTGAATTAAAAGTAAGTGTAGAAGTAGAGTAGAAGATGGACTAATCTCCAAGAAACATAACTCTAGAAATTAAAAATGATACATAATCAAGCATCACATATTTTACGCGAAACTGAACATATTGGACACTTTATAGTTCTATAATTACAGTGTATAGAACACGACGGTAGCCTTGTATCTGTTGGCATCGTGGTGGTGGTGGTGGTGTATGAGGTGTAAGTGTGTGTTGTGCTGGTTTGAGTGGATCAGATTGAGCAGCAGTACTGCTGAAGTTTTTAAACACTGTATTTTTGACAGAATGTGAATCTGGCATTGGTTTTGTACATTTTGTTCAAATTTCACAATGAATAGACCAACAGAAATGCTTCAAAATGACTTGGGTTCTGCTGCAGGCATGAAAGCTATCTGCTTCTGGTGCTGCATGTAGGGTTGCGTGATTGGTTCATTTTGTATTGTGACTTCTTGAACATCCATTTCTGTTAGTATATCATAATAAAATGGACACTGACTACTGACAGCATGGCCTGGACAACATGGATGAAAGTCTTTTCACATAAAAATGACAACTTGGTTGAAGGATGAACTGACCAATAGAAATGCTCCAAAATTACACAAAATGTTTACGTTGTTTTGTTTTTTTTTTACATTTTGTTCAAATTTCACAATGAATAGACCAACAGAAATGCTTCAAAATGACTTGGGTTCTGCTGCAGGCATGGAAGCTATCTGCTCCTGGTGCTTCATGTAGGGTTGCGTGATTGGTTCATTTTGTGTTGTGACTTCTTGAACATCCCTTTCCGTTAGTATATCAAAATAACATGGACACTGACTACTGACAGCATGGCCTGGACAATATGGATAAAAGTCTTTTCACATAAAAATGGCTACTTGTTTGAAAGATGCATGGACCAATAGAAATTCTCCAAAATTTTATATTGTCTTTTTTTTTCATCTTCTGTAAAGCTCCCATATAGTAGATACAAGATTTTTGTCCAGCAGCAACATTATGGACAAATTATTGATTCAACCCAGAGATGTAGAATTCAAATGATTTTAAAAGAGAACAACCTCAAACTAAAGGTAAACCTGTTAAACTTTACCCTAATCATTAATTTAACCCTAAACCCTAAACATTATCAGACCCAACCTTAACCATAGTTTTAAGAAGTTTAATTGCAGAGAAAAGCAGCATTTATGAGCATTAATGCTTTCTCAATTCTTCTTCAAGTACATGGCAGAGTAGAAATGCTTCAAAATGACTTGGGTTCTGTTGCAGGCATGACTGCTATCTGCTCCCTGTGCTTCATGTAGGGTTGCGTAATTGGTTCAGTTTGTATTGTGACTTATTGTGAGTTATTAAAATGAGCTTTAATGCTTTCTCAATTCTTCTTCCAGTACATGGCAGAGTAGAAATGCTTCAAAATGACTTGAGTTCTGTTGCAGGCATGGAAGCTATCTTCTCCCAGTGCTGCGTGTAGGGTTGCGTGATTGGTTCAGTTTGTTTTGTGACTTATTGTGAGCAGAGAACAGGTTGCATGTTTTTTTTTAAAGGCAAGTGCCATAAGTTGACATAAGATCAAAATATTTTGGTGCAATTTTTTTTTTTTTTTTTTTTTTTTACATTTCTTGGATGCACTTTTTTTGGAGATCTTTTGACAGGAATGGTAAAGGCCAACTTTTCAGGTCAAGTGCATCCCTATATTACATTGCTATAAAGAGAAATAAAACCCCCAGTTCAACTGTAAAACGCTTTCCAAAAGATTTATCAGACTTTAGAGTGATGGTTTACTGCTCTACTGTACGATGACACTTGCTCAAATATGACTTTCGGGGATCTGAGTCATCAGAAGAAAAACCTTTTCCCACAATCTTACCACAGAATTCAGCATCAGACGATCATAATGTTACAGTTTAGCCCGTGTCTGTCTTCTGTTTCTCCCTCGTTTGGTCTCTTGTGCTCCTGCCCCTCTGTTTACCTGTCATGTTTCCCAGCCATGTGCTTGTGTTGTTGTTTTTGTACCTGTCTCCACCCTAGCTCCGCCCCAGCCCTGCCCTAGCTATTAGTGTTCTCACCTGTGTCTGGTCTGTAACCCCGCCCCCTCGTCATCCTAGCCCAGGTGTTTCTCACTCTCCTCATGTATTTAAGCCCGTCTGTTTGTATGTTCAGTGTCGAGTCTTTTGTATTTTGTATTTTGTATCCTGTATATTTTGTATCCTGTATCCGAGATCCTTAGTCTGTATGTATCCTTGCTGCCCGTATGTTTCCTAGTTTCTTAGTCTGTGTTTCTTAGTTTGTTATCCCAAGTCTTGTTGTTTTGCGTTACCCGCGTTTTATTTGTTTTGATTTATCTTGTTTGTTTAAAAATAAATATCTTTGCACTTACGTCCTCCTCCATCCCTCCGTCTCCCAAGTAACATAAGACTCGACCGATATGGACGTAGCAAAGTGGAATGCCACGAGGAAGGCGGACCTGGAGTATCTCCGGTTCCTCGCGGAGCTAATTCGGGGGGATGAACCGCTCCCGGCGCCTCTCCGCGGGGTGGAGAGTGTCGGCCCAGCTCCAGCTAAGCTAACTAGCATGTTAGCTCCACCGCACTCTCCAGCCCGGCCGACTTCCAGCACTCCAGCGCGGCCGGCTTCCAGCTCTCCAGCGCGGCCGACTTCCAGCTCTCCAGCGCGGCCGGCTTCCAGCTCTCCAGCGCGGCCGACTTCCAGCACTCCAGCGCGGCCGGCTTCCAGCTCTCCAGCGCGGCCGACTTCCAGCACTCTAGCCCGACCGGCTTCCAGCTCACCAGCCCGGCTGGCTTCCAGATCTTCGACTCCGGCTCCGGAAGCAAGCTCCGGTCCGGTGTTGACAACCACGCCCACTGCTGAATCTGCAGCTCCTGTCCGGATCTTGGCGGCAGCCGCACTCTCAGCTCCCGCTGAAGCGGCTTCTTCGCCAGCGGTGCCAGCCGCCTCCAAGCCCGCGGTGGCAGCCGCCTCCACGTCAGCGGTGCCTGCCGTGCCCACGCCAGCAGGACCCACCGCCTCTGCTTCAGCGCTGCCCGCGGCTCCGGCCGCCTCTGCTTCAGCGCTGCCCGCGGCTCCGGCCGCCTTTGCTTCAGCGCTGCCCGCGACTCCGGCCGCCTCTGCTTCAGCGCTGCCCGCGGCTCCGGCCGCCTCTGACCCAGTTCCCGCGGCCCCGGCCGCCTCTGACCCAGTTCCCGCGGCCCCGGCCGCCTCTGACCCAGTTCCCGCGGCCCCGGCCGCCTCTGACCCAGTTCCCGCGGCCCCGGCCGCCTTTGACCCAGTTCCCGCGGCCCCGGCCGCCTCTGACTCTGTGCCCGCTGTTACCCCAGTTCATGTGCATGGGGGTCCAGCCTCTGCTCCTGTGCCTACTCCCAGGTCACGAGCTCCTAGACCCGCCGCGCCTGCTCAAGCTGCACCCGCCGCGCCTGCTCAAGCTGCACCCGCCGCGCCTGCTCAAGCTGCACCCGCCGCGCCTGCTCAAGCTGCACCCGCCGCGCCTGCTCAAGCTGCACCCGCCGCGCCTGCTCAAGCTGCACCCGCCGCGCCTGATCAAGCTGCACCCGCCGCGCCTGCTCAAGCAGCACCCACTGCTCCAGCCTCAGCTCCAGCTCCAGCACCTGCTGCCACAGCTCCAGCTCCAGCACCTGCTGCCACAGCTCCAGCTCCAGCACCTGCTGCCACAGCTCCAGCTCCAGCACCTGCTGCCACAGCTCCAGCTCCAGCACCTGCTGCCACAGCTCCAGCTCCAGCACCAGCAGCACCCGCTGCTACAGCCTCAGCTCCAGCACCAGCAGCTCCCGCTGCTACAGCCTCAGCTCCAGCACCAGCAGCTCCCGCTGCTACAGCCTCAGCTCAAGCACCAGCAGTGCCTGCCACCCATGTGGTACCCACTGCCCCTGACCCGGTACCTGCTCCCAGAACTTTGTACACCCCCAAGCCTACTCCCAGAACAATGCTTGGTCCCAAGCCCCGTGATTCCCGGCCTACCCCGAGGCCTTCTGACTTTGCCCCCAGTGCTGTGTTTGTACCCATGTCTCTCCCTGTCCTGGTCCCCGTGTCTGTGTTTGTTCCCGTTCCTGTCCCCGGTGGTTTTCCTGTTCCCGTCCCTGTCACTGTGTTTGTGTCCGTCCCTGTCCATGTATTTGTTCCAGTTCCCCTGTCCAGTTTTGTCCAGCCCCCTGTCCAGTCTCAGCCCCGTGTCCAGTCCCAGTCTCCGTTCCCTGTCCAGTCTCCGTCTCCTGTTCGGTCCCCTGTCCAGTCTCTGTCTCCTGTCCAGTCCCCTGTTCAGCCATGTGTCCTGTCCCCATCCCAGTCTACATTCCAGTCTCCGTCCCATGTCAAGTTCCCTGTCCGGTCTACGTCTCCTGTCCAGTTTCCATTCCCTGTCCAGTCCCCTGTCCCGTCTCCGTTCCAGGTCCTGTCCCCGTTTCGTGTCCAGTCTCATGTCCAGTCTCAGCCCCTGTTCGGTCGTTAGTCCCGTCTGTTCCCTTCCTCTGTTCCCTCTCTCTCGGCGCCCCTGGTAGTGGCGCCGTTGAAGGGGGGTTATGTTACAGTTTAGCCCGTGTCTGTCTTCTGTTTCTCCCTCGTTTGGTCTCTTGTGCTCCTGCCCCTCTGTTTACCTGTCATGTTTCCCAGCCATGTGCTTGTGTTGTTGTTTTTGTACCTGTCTCCACCCTAGCTCCGCCCCAGCCCTGCCCTAGCTATTAGTGTTCTCACCTGTGTCTGGTCTGTAACCCCGCCCCCTCGTCATCCTAGCCCAGGTGTTTCTCACTCTCCTCATGTATTTAAGCCCGTCTGTTTGTATGTTCAGTGTCGAGTCTTTTGTATTTTGTATTTTGTATCCTGTATATTTTGTATCCTGTATCCGAGATCCTTAGTCTGTATGTATCCTTGCTGCCCGTATGTTTCCTAGTTTCTTAGTCTGTGTTTCTTAGTTTGTTATCCCAAGTCTTGTTGTTTTGCGTTACCCGCGTTTTATTTGTTTTGATTTATCTTGTTTGTTTAAAAATAAATATCTTTGCACTTACGTCCTCCTCCTCCATCCCTCCGTCTCCCAAGTAACACATAAAGGAACATTTATATAAACTGATGCCTTTTGGACACTAGTCTTGTGGACTGATGTTTAGTTTAGTTCAGCAAAGGTATGACATAAATATGTGTGACTCAAATCCAATTCACGATTTGTTGTAGTGTGAACGTCTAAAGCGTCTTTATGTATCCCTGACAACAAAGCCCCGCCCCTTTTAACCACATCTCCGTCCCTAGAGAGCTTAACTAGAACTGTGAAACTACACCATCCACTGTCCAGGGGGGTTAGCTGAGCACTTAATACAATAAAGAGCTAATAATAAAAAGGTGATACTTATGATACTTGTGAAAATAACTCGATAAACAATAATTAACAAAAGGAATACAATCAAAAGTGACAACAGCACACCTATTGTAAAAGAAAAGTGTATTTAAGCATATATTTTTTTAAGTATACTTAACATGGAAAAGCATATGATTTACTACATTTAAATACACTATGTACTTACAAACATACTAAATGTACCATTTTGGAACAACTTATAGAAAATGAAGTATAATTCAATTGTACTTAAGCTATATTTAAACAGAACATTAGATTAAAGCACATTAAATTGTGCTTTTTTTCATACAATTTTTGTGAGCTTAAGCAGATTTAAGTATGTTTTTCGACACCATTTTTAATACACTTAAAGTATATTGTAAATGTACTACTTTGTGTATTGATGCACATATTGTGTATACCTTAATGCTACTGGAAAAAAAAAAAAAAAAAAACTACACTAAAGTGCACTTTAAGCAGTATTTAATGCCACCGCATATATTTTCTATCAACACAATGTATAATTTAAAGCATATTGTTTAAATATTTAAAAAAAAATACAGAAAAGATCATGTTTAATGTGTATTTTCATAGAGTATATTAAATTGAAAATGCACTTAAGAGTATTCTTTACCTATTTTGAACGTACTTTTAATGCTCGTAAGTATACTTATACTTCTAGGTATGTAAGTATACTATACTTTTTATGCCAGGCATTTTGGCAATCATTTTTGACCAGATCACCCAGGACTAATAACTACTAAGAACACGAAAATACATTTTTAATTTAATATACTTTATGAAAATACACATTAAATATACTTTCTCTGTATTTCCATGAAATATTGCTGTTTTTTTAAGCAATATGCTTTAAATTAGATGTTATAGTTGCTTTTGTTTTTTTTTTTCTCAGTAGCATTAAGGTGTACGCAATATGTGCATACATTTACAATATACTTAAAGTGTGTTAAAAAATCATGTTCAAAAATCACAATCTACTTAAATCTACTTAAGTTTGCACAAGTTACACGAAAAAAAGACCTCAAAAGCACAACCTTTTACGCTTTAAGTTGTATTTAAATATAGTTCAATAACAATTGAAATATACCTAAGTTGCCATATGTTGTTCCAAAATAGTACATTTAGTATGTATTTAATTACATATTTTAATTAAAAAATGTAGGAGGAGGTGAAAGGAGAAGAAAAAAACAAAATAGAGAGAAAAGAAAAATAAAATAAATTAAACAGAATTATGAACTTATGTGCAACTTTACAGAATGATTTTGCGATAGTTTATCTTGTGTTGGATTATTATGTGATTTAGTGTAATGTCTGAATTAGATGTGCCTAAATCGGGTCTGAATCAGTGTTTTTGGTAAAAGTAATGAAAAATGCACTTTTCTTTTACAAGGGAAGGACTAGTAATGTGCAACTGTAAAGCACTCACATTACAAAATGAACCATTCACATGACCCTACACACTGCAACAGTAGCTTCCACGCCTGCATTGAACTGACCACACCTTTTTACACATTACCAGATCACCTATTTAAGGAGGCTTTAGGATTAGTAAAATTTAGGATTAGTCTGATAAAAAGGCTAGTGTAAAAACATCCTAAATTACATGGAAGCTCACAGATATTTCCCCTATTTTTTGATGTATTCACTCACTCTGCTTGTGTTAAAATCTGATGTTTTCCACTTCGTTGCGGTTTGACTTTAACTCCTGGCTGGACACAGGAGGGGGGATTTGTCCCCTGGCTCTACCTCTTAATTCTTACTCAAACACACACACACACACACACACACACACACTGATTATGCACTTATTAAGCCATTAAGTCAATTTTAGCATCATTGGAACCAAATGACTTTCAAAACACCCTGCATTAAAAACTCTCGCTGTGATTATCAGCTTACACACACAGCAAAACACAACCCTGAAGAAGATGCAAGCAGAAATCTAGACCCCAAATCCGAGCTAATACCACTTTATCCGTGTCCTCTTTTCCCCAAATCATTGTCTCTGAGATTTGCATCCTTTATCAGTCTCTAAATTTAGACCTGAAGACTTTATTCAAAGGGGGATTTTCTCCTGTGGATGAATCAGTGATATGTTAATGAGCAGAAAGCTGTGTTTTATAGAGAAATTAAACTGAATGATCAGTCTGAGGCAGTCAGTAGCTTATGAGCACCAGAAAAAAAAGACACGAATGCATAAAGGTTTAGCAGCTGAGCTTGTAAGGAATTCACATTGCTGCAGTTGAAACCATTGCTAGAAATGTTTTAATCAGTCATTACAAACTGGACTCTTAGGGAAAATTATTAAAACAATTATTACCTTGAGTTGTTCTTATCCAAGAAGTACACTGTAAAACATTACAGCCACATTAAGTTATGTGAACTTATTTGTTCTTTTCAATTCCAATTGCCATGACAAGTTTAGTATATTGAAATCAAGTTCCTTCGTTTTACATAAAAATAACTTAAAATAACATATTGTCTTAACTTCCTGTGAGTTATTCAAATTTACCCAAGTTTATTCAACTTACGTTTTTAAGTTATTGGTTAAAAAAAATGAAAGTGTGAATATTTGAAAATTCAGAGAGGTAGAGTGATAGGCAGCAAGTTAGAAAAGACTGGAGTACTTTTTACAACTTTAAAACCGTGGGCACATTGGGCTAAACACTTTTTAACCGACGCATAGCAGTTAATAATAACAAGGAGCAAAAAACTAAAGGGGATTACTTTCAGCTGCGGAGGGACACGCCTATCTCCAGACTCCTTGAGTGCGGCGTGAGTCACCAACACTCCAAAAAGTAATTCTGTGTTTTAGTCAGAAGAACTAATGTTATTAAGTTGAGTGAACTCACCGGCCAGTACAACTCAATTGTTTTCAACAGGAAAACTTAAAAAGGTTTGTTGAGCCAATTAAAAAATGTGATTTCAACCAACTTTTAGCTCTTTCTACAGTGTTGGCTCATTCAGCTTTCCTATTGGTTCCTGGTACCATATATCTGCATATTGGGTGTGGCCGCTCCCTTACTTGCCATCTTTGTGTTGTCTGTTGCCCAAAGCTACCTTATTCTGGGCGTGCACTAATTATAATATATACGTTGATTGCCAGGCCAATATTTGCATATTGGGTGTGGTCTCTCCCTTACTTACCATCTTTGTGTTGTCTGTTGTCCAAAGCTACCTTATCCTGGGCGTGCAGTAATATAATATATGTGTTGATTGCCAGGCCTCAGTGTTGTAGGCTGTAAGAGCACATTAACTTTATTCTGTGTTCGAGTGATCACAGTATGCTGGCTTTGAGCTACAGAGTTCACTCTTTACAGAGTTTACTCCTATACTGCCCCAGCATTATACTGTCAGTATTGGGAGTTAAATAATAACGTTAAAAATGTTGCTAATACTTATGGTTAACTTAAAATGATAAGTTGTGTGAATATTACTGAAGTTTTGCTAGCTTGTAAGTGTGAATTAAAATAAAGCTGAATTGTTAGTTTATTTGACTAAACAGATCATTTTTAAAAAGGACAAATTAAACACTTGAGTTGTTTTAACTCAGTGCATCACGTTGAAACAATAAGTAATGAGTATTTGAACAACTTGTTTAACTTAACATCTTGAGTTGATACAAATGTTTTTATCAAGTTGAGTTAACTCAGCTTTTTAAGGCAGCAGAGGAACTTATGTTGCTGAGTTTAACCAACTTGAAATGTTTTACAGTGTAATGAATCCGCAGAATAGAAGAATGCCCTTCTTTTCCTGCTTTCAAACATACTTTACGTTGACAGGGGTGTCAAGTTATGAAGTAAAAATACTTTCTTACCTTGCTTAAGTAGAAACGTTTGTTTTTCGTTACTTTTGCTGGAGTAATTGTTTTACAGCTTTAACTTCTTATATTTTCACACCATTATCTGAACTTTCTAATCCTTATATTTAAAAAAATAAAAGCCTAGTTACTCCTATTTTATTTTGTAATGGGTGGGGAGCAGTAGCTCTCCAGCCCAGAAGGTTATAGAACCCAAGTGCAGCAGAGCAGGTAAACCCAAGAAAAAAAGGGAAATAATAACAATATATATATATATATATATATATATATATATATATATATATATATATATATATATACACACACTCTACAAAACAGAGGTACGATATGAGTACTTTTTTGTACTCAAAGGTACACTCTTCATAATAGTATCCTCGAAGGTACAATATTTACAGGGTCAGATTTGTTCCCTCTGAAGTACAAAGTCATTCCTAACAGCAATAAGTACAGACTTGTACCATTTAACCAGCCAAAAGGTTCATTTAGTATTCTGTATCACTGTACTAATAAACAATATATAATTTAATTGTACTTTTTTCATTTGAAAGCCAGACAATTTTGGATGATCGAGTTTTTGAGACATATTCAGTTGATGATAATGTTTCTAATCTTTTCTGGCACAAAAAACAGGGGTACAAAAAAAAGGTCTTTCACTAAAAGGTACATTTTTGTACCTTAATATAAGGTACAGCCCCAGCGACAAGCTTTGTACTCTTTTAAGTACAAATCTGTACTTACTTTTCTTAGTGTGTGTGTATATTTTATATAATTCTTATAATTGAACCCCTCAACACAGATGGAAAACAAAAACCCCGAAAACAGGCGGAAAACAAAGACCTGAAAACGGGTGGAGACCCGAGAGTGGGCGGAAACGAACTCGCGCCGTGCATGTGCGATGGGGAAGTAAATAGATCTGGCCAGAGAAGCTTGATAAACCGGGAAAGAGAGAGAAAACGAAACAAGCGGCTTCAGAACTGAATGGGGAGAGTTTGAGGTGGTACGGGGAGACTTTAGATGGTACGGGGAGTGTCAAGGTGGTGCGGGGAGTGTTTAAAGTGATACGGGGAGAGTTTAAGGTGGTACGGGGAGTGTTTAAGGTGGTACGGGGAGTGTTTAGGGTGGTACAGGGAGTGTTTAAGGTGGTACGCACACACACACACACACACACACTGAATAAAGACAGTGAGCAAGGGGGAGCAGAGCAGTGAGACGCCAGCCCTGGCTCCCACAGACTCGAGAGAGAGAGAGAGAGAGAGAGAGAGAGGGATAAAGAGAGAGAGAGAGGGGGATAAAGAGAGAGAGAGAGAGAGAGAGAGAGAGAGATAAAGAGAGAGAGAGAGAGAGAGAGAGAGAGAGAGAGAGAGATAAAGAGAGAGAGGGATACATATAGAGAGAGAGATTTTATATACAGTGCCAGTCAAAAGTTTGGGCAGTTTTCTTATTTCAAAATATACTGCACCGTACAGTAGTAGTAAAGTCATCTAAACTATGAAGAAAAACATGTTGAATTATTTCGGAAACAAAAAAGTGTTAAACAAACTAGAATATGTTTTATATTTTACATTTACACTTTACAGCTTTGCATGTCTCTGCATTTTCTTATAATGAAACTGGCTCTCATCAGCACCGCCCCAGAAAAAGAAGAGCAAAAGTTAGCATCACCCCAGATAAGAGCCACCTAAGTGCTTTATGGTACTGTAGATAAAATTCATATTCTAAAACCACAAAAAAAAAACACAATTTCTATCAAGGAAATCCCAGAGATCTGTTTCCAGCCAGAGCTGAAAAGGTCAGAGCATCCCAGAGTCATTTCGGAAAAGACGAAATTAGACCATCACCCTGTGTACTGTACATTTAACCCCATCCAAATTGATTTACGGCCCCACAAGATCATTTTTATGGCTTTTCTCCTTGAAGTGAACCTGTCAACAGCAGCTGCTGGATGTCACCTTATGTGTAATGAAACTTCTTTATGACCTTTAGTGTATATAGCGTATATTCCATTGGTTATTAAGAGTACTCGGTGGTGTGAAGCAATGAGGTACAAAAAGTTTGTTACCGCATGTAGAAATGTTGTTTATCTTTAGTTTACTGGAGTAATTATTGTTTTACATTTTCATGGAATTATCTGAACTTTCCGGATAAATCTCCAGATAAATCTCTCCATCCAGATAGAGTGAATCTGATTGTGATTGGATGCAGAGAAGTATAAACATATACCATTCTGACACCCAATTGGTTTGTACATGATGCAATCACACAGTCACGCCCGCCCACACACACACACTCCAGCAAGAACATAGCAGATGCATGTAGCCTAGTATGAAGATGATCCGTGCAGAGACTCAAGAGAACTCCAGACAAACTTCAGTCCAACTAAACTTTAACTTTAATATATTTACATTCTACTAAAATACATGCATTTTCAATGAGCATATATGCAGCTGAAACACTAGGTAGCCTGGTGCATCCCAAATTTTTCAACATTTATTAACATTTTTTTAACATTTTAATAGAACATTATAGTCATTATGGCTTTTAGAAAATGTGTTTTGGGCAGGGGGGTAGTGCACTAAAGGACTCTGTGGGGCTGCCTAACCTTTTGTTCTTAATGGCATTTTTCCCCATATTACATTACTTTTATTTGTATACCTTAAAGCAGCACTAGGTAGGATTTCCTTGATTTTTGATCTTTTATAAGAAGTAAAATTACAGCTCGAAACTCACTGCAGTGCTGCATTGAGGTGTAATAGGAGGAATAGCGGTGCTCTCGTGTCTGTGCCGGAGCTCCTCTGAGCTCAAACCAGACTCTTAGTTTTCCGAGGCGGCCACGACAAACGCTCGCGAGAACTGCAACCTGCTTTCCGACCTTTAGTTCTAACAGTTCTACAAGGACTACTGGTTCATTCTTTACAAACTAACATACAGACACTCTGGCAGAAGCTGGAAAGAGACCGAATATGTCTGTGAAAGCCAGAAAACGAGAAAGAGAAACTAATCCATCTGGAACATTTATTACATTCTACAACTGTAGGGGGAGACCACAAGCACAAAATCTCAATCCTACTTAGTGGAGCTTTAAGTAGTTTTGAAACCAGTACTTTTACACTTTTACTTAAAGAGTAAAAAGCTTGTGTTGATAATTTAACTGCTACATAGGTATTTTAAACCATCATCCAAAAATGGAAAAAGTATTCTACAACTGCAAACCT
The DNA here is from genome assembly GCF_023375975.1 of Astyanax mexicanus. Lineage (NCBI taxonomy): Eukaryota > Metazoa > Chordata > Actinopteri > Characiformes > Acestrorhamphidae > Astyanax > Astyanax mexicanus. The sequence continues at coordinate 8,320,565 of NC_064425.1, read as the reverse complement.
ACCCATACATGGTCACAGTCCACCCAAACAGACAGATCGAGGAAGGAAAGCACTGGTCAGAGAAGCATCCAAGAGGCCCATGGTCACTCTGGAGGAGCTGCAGAGATCCACAGCTCAGGTGTTGTCCACTCTACAAATCTGGAAAGAAGAAAACCTTTAGTGAAAGAAAGACATAAGATCTCTGTTTGCAGTTTTCCTTAGGCTATGTAGGGACACAGTAAACATGTGGAAGAAGTTGCTGTGGTCAGATCAGACCAAAGTCAAATGATTTGCCGTAAATACAAAGCGCTACGGGTGGCAAAAAATAACACTCCATCCCCAACTGTGAAACATGGTGGTGGAAGCATCATGCTGTGGGATGCTTTTCTTCAGCAGGGACAGGGAAACTGGTCAGAGTTGGTGGGAGGGGGTAGTGCACTATGGGAAGCTTCAGTCTAAGCTTTTCTCCTTACATTACTTTTACTTTTATACTTTAAGTAAGTTTTGAAACCAGTACTTTTACACTTTTACTTAAAGAAAAAATCTTCAGTTGATACTTCAGCTTCTACAAAAGTGTTTTAAACCCTAGTAGTGAATGTCAATACTTTTCACACCTTTGTTTTCTTTACGATTTCTGATTTCTGAGTTTTTCCTGCATTTATAACAGTTAGAAAACGATGTAAAACCAACTGCAGTAAACAGCCCCAATTCAGCAGCGCCCATTAGACTCGCCACTTATTCTGTGCCTGGAACAACAATCAACCACTTTGCGGTGCAGAAAGCTCTTTTTTCTGACCTCGAAGCTTCGAGTCTTCTGTTTGAAGGGTCTTACATCGTTCATCCCGCATTGAGTGTCGGCGGAACTCAAGTGGCGAAGGGAGGCAAAAGCAACCGAGTAACCTTGGGACGCTTGAGCCAGGCTGCTTTAGATTTACGTCATTGACTAGCCTCTAATAATCGAAGAAAGCAGGGCATTTCTACACACTCACTTCAGAGAATCAGAGAAGAAGCTTTATCCCTCAAAACTTCCAGGAGTTTCACAGACTTGGGTGTTGGGTTTGGCAGGAAACTGCACACAGCTAGAGAGCGTAATAAGCTAGTAAGTGCTGGTTGCCTTTGTTGTCTGGCCTCTGGTGAAGAGTATAGTGAAGTATTGGTGAATTATTGGAAGGTCATACACTGTTAGTGTTGTAGTTTAGTGCTAGTATTTGTGGATCAGAAGAAGCAGTGCTGCTGGAGTTCTTGAACACATTGTGTCCACTCACCTCACCTCACCATGCAATGCTTAGAATGACCACCTACACGAACAATGGGGGGGAGGGGGGGGGGGTGATAATAAAGTATGAAAGTGTGCAAAAACAGATACAAGACTATGGTAATCGTAGAACTACAATGGTGCAATAATATGTATAATAGCTGGCAAAGGTACTTTTTCACAATTTGTTACCTTAAACCAAAGCCCTAAATAAAATCTACTACAATCAATCGCCTTCAGAAGTTACTTAATTAATGAGATAATAGAGTCTAGCTGTGTGGAATTTAGTCTTAGTATAAATATAAACACCTGTTTTCTGAAGGCTTCAGTGGTTTGTTAGATACCACTAGTGAACAAACAGGATCATGAAGACCAATAAACTCATCAGACAGGTTAGAGATGAAGCTGTGGAGAATAAGTTTAAAGCAAGTTTAGGCTAAGAAAACATATCACAAGCTTTGAGCATCCCAAAGAGCACTGTTCATTCCATCATCCAAATATAAAGAAAAAGTGTTGTACAACTGTTTCTACAAACCTACCAAGTCATGGCCATGGTCCACTCAAACTGACAGATCAAGTAGAACAAGGACAGCACTGGTCAGAGAAGCAGCCAAGAGGTCCATGGTCACTCTGGAGGAGCTGCAGAAATCCTTCACAGCTAAGGAGGGAGAATCTGTTCCCAAGACAACTACAAGTCATGTACTCCACAAAAGGTATATGACCATTATGGAAGAGTATAAGAAGAAAACCATTGTGAAAAATGGGAAAACATTAAATCAAGGGTTTTGAGTCCTTTTGCAAGCCACTGTAATGTGGGCAATGAAAACAATGTAGAAACAAGAAAGAATGTGGTCATTCTAATGTTCTTAGTCTTGATGGACACCATCAGTACCATCATTTTCACACTATAATTTCTGACATATTGTGATGCAATTCATCACAGAAGTGATAATTATCATCATACTGTCCTGCTTCATTAGGTGGTTCTTCTGCCACGGTGTCCGAACGGCGTCGGCAGCCAGGTTGATCATCCAGGCGGGCGAAAAAAACTAATCATCAATCAGGGTACTTTTACGACCCGAATTACCCCCGGCGCTCGCGCTCCCGCGAGTGGAGCGTAATATGAATCTGATATTTGTGCAGCGAGAGAATAAAAATGAAAGCATGCGTTCAGCTGAATTAATGAGGCTGCCAGAAAAGCCCCAGACCCTTTAAGCGATTGCCTATTCACCGATCCAAGCGGAGATAAGCCGGGGGTTGGGTTGGGATGAGGTGGAATACGGGGAGAGGGAGGTGGGGGGGGGGCTTCACAGTGTCGCGTTAGTGCCGATGGTTAAACAATATGAATCGATGCTGTCCGGGGAGGCGCTAAATGATGATAAAGTGTAAACCGCGACGTCAGGGTCCGCACGAACGCCGAATCAACATCTCTCCAGTGGCCGCGGGGCCTGGAAATGGGCTTTGATATCTGATGCAAGCGGCCCGGCGTGAAGGAAAGTCCTACTAAGCTGGTCCTCGCACAGCCTAGCATTTATCATGCAGCTGATCGCAGCATTATTCATAAAGCTGCACTGGGTCATTTTCCTTCGGTGTTGCTTTGGGAATGGGTTGGGGTGGGATGAGTTAGGGGGGTTTGGAGGGGGGCGAGTTAAACTCCAAAACTTTCCTCTTATCCATTAAAACATGTGCCATCCTGGCTGGCCACCAACATCAGTAGACGATGGCTGGTACTGGTTTTCCCACTGCGGGGACAAATGGTATTCTACCAATGCATAACAATGCATAACAATGCGGCTCTGCCAGGTCTTATAACACAGTAATTATATCAGACAGTCACACACCCTGATCTCTTTCACTCCAGAAGCCATACGGCTGCTCAAAAATATAATCATTTAAAATGTAGAAGGAAGCAGAATTGTTCTATTTTCCTGGAACTGATCATGTTTCGGTCAAAATTTTACCAAGCACCTTTTTTTTTTTTTTACTTATTTTTGAGTGTATAGACTTTAAATATATTCAAACCTAAGATATCTTTTCAAAAATGGTTAGACTAGAGTGTTTATGAGATGAAAGCATAAGAATATTGATGATAGTTCATTACATGGCTTATTAATTATTACTTTGACAATATACATGGAGAAACAGCATCAGTTGGATTTTTTTTTTTTTTTTGATAATCAATAATCACACCTCTAGGATACATGTAGATACTAAAAACCTGACACTCAGAGCAGCCTATGCCTTTCAGTATTTTGAGGATCAGGACACATAAAGAAAACTATGTACAAAAATGTAAACTTTTTAGTCTAAACAAATAAAAAATGTTTAGTGCAAAATAACTACTTAGTAAAATGTGCAAGTAAAATAAAAACTATATAAAGTAGTGTGCACACCATACCTAGCTTTAGGTTTAAGCTGAGAACACAAGGTGTGATTTTGGACAGAAAATCCGTCCGTAGGATTCTAAGGGTTAAATAAAGGTTGATTGATTGAATTAATCGCATTTGCTAATGCTTTAACATTGACAACCCTATAAATAATAATCTCACACCCCACCACTATGGCTAGGCTAGAAGGAGGCTCGCAGACATCCCCGTGGCTCGTGCTAACTCCGGCTCCTCCCGCTAATTGCAGGCTGAATCTGTTGCTGTTGAATATGCATTAAAACGCCCATCCCCCCCCCCCCCCCACCTCGCTCTGCCTCTCTCCACTGGTGCCTTCATGTGCTTTAATAAGCCCCTGTCATTAGCGGCTGCAGCATTGTTGCTGTCCTATAAAACAAGAACAGGGATTTGGCTTAACTCTGTGAGGGGGGCTGCTGGAGCATTAGCGTTAGCGCCCATCCACTAGTTCCACTGACTGGCAGAGGCGCTAAGCTCTAGATGTGGAGCTAATGCGCTAACCATGAGCTAACATGTGGGATAATGCAGGAAACATGAACTAATGCGCTAACTGTGAGCTAGCGCCTGCTCAGGAAACCAAAACGCCTGAGCTAAGCTGCTGTAAACTGTTTTATGCTGATCTGAAGTGGTGGCATACTAGTCGAAACATAGGGCAGTGTTTCTGATAAAGTGGCCAGTGTGTGTAAAACAGTATAAAACAGTAGCAGGTGTTTTTTTAATAAAGTCCTAATAAAGTGGCCAGTTTGTAGATGTGCAAGATAGTAAGGAGTAGGTGTTTCTAATAAAGAGCCCAGTGAGTTTCAAGGCAAAAAAAAACAGCTGTCGACAAGACAAAAGTGGAACTTGTTACATGTGGTGTAAAATGAACTCGTACTTGGGTTCTGTAGCAGGACAATGACCCAAAGCACACAAACAAGTCCACCTCTGAATGACTTTAAGGTTTTGGAGGGGTCTAGTCAAAGTCTAATTGAGAGGCCCTAAGCTCTTGATGTGAAGCTAATGCGCTAACCATGAGCTAACATGTGAGATAATGCAGAAAACATGAACTAAGGAAACGCCTGAGCTAAGCTGCTGTAAACTGCTTTATGCTGATCTGAAGTGGTGGCATACTAGTCGAAACATAGAGCAGTGTTTCTGATAAAGTGGCCAGTGTGTGTAAAACAGTATAAAACAGTAGCAGGTGTTTTCTAATAAAGTGCTAATAAAGTGGTCAGTTTGTAGAAGTGCAAGATAGCGCTGGCTCCTATTCTAGATTGTTGACTATCCTTGTTTGTGTGCTTTGGGTCATTGTCCTGCTGCAGAACCCAAGTACACCTGAGCTTGAGGTTACGAACAGATGGTTGGACATTCTCCTTCAAGATTGTCTGGTATAGGGCAGAATTTATGATTTATGATCAATTACACAGGAGCTCCCTACCATCACACTACCGGAACCATGTTCACAGTATGATGTCCTTTTTCTCCAATTAATCATAGATTTCATTTTACGCCACATGTAACAGGACACACAACTTCCAACAAGTTCTATTAACCATGAGCTAACATGTGGGATAATGCAGTAAACATGAACTAATGCGCTAATAGGAGGTTCATGCTCATAAATCCTCCAGTATGGCTGAATTAGAACAATTCTGTGAAGAAGAGTGGAACAAAATTCCTCCACAGAGATGTGAAAGACTCGTTGTCAGTTATCGGTCTTGTCGAGGTGTAGATTGGTTTGGATAGAAATCTGTAGAGGGGGCAAATACTTTTTCACAGCACTGTACTCGTATACTGTGTATTGTGTGTATATAAACTCAACATTAACACAGTTTCAGTTCCCAAAAGCATCAATTTATTTGATTTAACACAGCGAAATTCCACGTTTTTCTTCAATATTCCCACAACGTTCCCATCATATGATTTCAATATCCACCCTGGACTGGAAAGCCATAACTGGGACTTTGTTTGGATAACGTCCGCTCCATCTCGGCGAAAGCCACTACATGTGGAATAACATATTTGGCCCGGGATTATAACGCAAACCCACACACACACACACACACACACACACACACACACACACATACATACATTCAATCGGAGCTGGATTTCCTGTAATAAAGTCTCTCAGCACACACGCATGTTTATGTATGGGCTCATTCTGAAGCATAGCGCTGGCTCCTATTCCAGATTGTTGACAATCCTCTCCACTGCCGGCGCCTTGTGAAATATTCATCATGAGGTGTATTCTGTCACTCAGAACCCCCTTCCTCCTCCTTCTCTCCACACTCTTCCATTTTTCTCTCTTTCTCTCTCTCTATTTCTCTACCTCTCTCTCTCTTTCTGCCTCTCTCACACCCGTCTCCAGCAACATCCGCGCGCAAGCATTACCCTCCGAACGAGCTCTGCGGCGCTCCGTATTGCTGAAGTAGAGGGAAAAGTAGTGGCATCTAGCAAGCATCGGCATTTTTCACCCATTCATCCGTTTTCCCTTACCTGGCGTGAAAATGAGTCTTCTTGTCTAACTGGGGGGGAAGGAGGTGGGGGGGGGGGGTAGGGGTGTGCGTAGGTGTAATGACAACTGTACGCATTAAATATTGACTATAGACGAGCAAGAAGCTGACAGCAAAGCTAACAGAGAAAGCTAACGCAAGGCATCCCTGATCCGTTCCTGGTACGATCGATTTCGTTTTCGCTTCCTCGACTGGCAATGCAGAAATACAGTAAAAAAAAAAAGCAAATAGTTGTAGCCAGAAGGAATTGTGAGGGATTGCGATGCTATTCAGAAATAGCCAGGAATTTTAAATTATTTAAAGAAAATTGGTAGCGCTTAGTACCTCATACTTAAAGCCGATGCCCGTAAATTTTGGTTATTTAGGGCCCTCTCTGGTGAGAATGTGTAATTAAACTAAACAAGCGAAAGAATAATTTTATTAATCAACTGGGCGGGTGTGATGCAGTCTCCTTTTCAGAGCGGATGAATCCCCTGAGAGTTTTCACTTCTGAAGTCTCCAATGCTCCACCAGCCGCTCGCGTTCAGTAAAACTCAGCCGGATCTTCTTTTAGAGACTGTTCGTGTGACGTAAGGCTCAAAAAGCAAAAAGCAACCCGACATCCAAGTTTTTAGAATTAACAGATCAGGCTTTAACAGGGATGGTCGTTCCAGCACACTGGGACCATTAAACACAATATTTTATCCATATTCTTCTCCACTCGGAAATGCTCCTGCTTTCTCCTGAATCTATTTACAGTTAGGCCTAGAAGTAGTTGGACTTTGACACAATCTTCATGATTTGAGTTGGATGCATGGATTTGGATTAATTTAAAACCATAGAACAACTGATATGCGATTGAAGTGGCTCAAAAGTAATTACACAAATTATCAATCCATTATCAGTGAAGCAGCTAAAAGCTAAAAGAAGCCGCATTAGGTCAGCTGATGCAGCTGGCCATGGCATAGTATCTGCTAGTGCATCTAAAAAAAATAGAATATCATTGAAAAGTTACTTTATTTCAGTAATTCAGTTCAAACTTTAAAGCTCATATATTATATAGATGTATTAAACACAGAGTGATCTATTTTAAGCGTTTATTTCTTTCATTGTTGATAATTATGGCTTACAGCCAATAAAAAAACAAAAAACAATTGGTACTTTGGGCAGTGTGGGCAGTGTGCCAAGTCCTGCTGGAAAATGAAATCTGAAATCTGCATCTCCTTAAAAGTTGTCAGCAGAGGGAGTCATGGAGTGCTGTAAGATTTTCGGGGAAAACACTTCATGCTTCCCTCTGCTGACAACTTTTATGGAGATGAGGATTTCATTTTCCAGCAGGACTTGGCACACTGCCCACACTGCCAAAAGTACCAGTTGGTCTTATATAATGCTCAAATTTTCTAAGATACTGACTTTTACTGGGTTTTATATATACCTTTTTAGTTTTAGTTTCACATTTTGAACTGAGTCACAGAAATAAAGTAACTTTTCAATGATATTCAGATTTTTTTAGATGCACCTGTATTTGTGGAGGTCAGGGGTTTAATGTCTTTTTGGTGAAATAGTGTTAGTCCTGTCCTCCTGAATAACATTTGAATATTTTCAGAACCAAATATGTAAATGCTTTAATACCTCAACCCGAGTAAACAGTTTCCAGCCTCTAAAAAAAGGAGTAAAAACATCTCAGGGTCAAGATTGAACATTTATGAGCTTGGGGAAGAAGGCGGACTTGTGTTTGTGTGCTGAAGACACACCAAGCAAGACAAGACATTAAGTGTTTTTTTTTTTTTTTAAACGTGTCTTAAAGATGTAAAGCGAAACCGACAGATCAAAATCGGATACATCTGGTATTCCATGCAATCAGGGCAAACCTCCAAGGGCATGGAACTGAATTGCTGAATAGAATGCTGGCTTCAATTTGAGAGTATTTACAGCTGAATTTTGGTTGAAAATATCTTTATTTGCTATGCGCAGACCTGGATTTCACTGAGTGAATCAGGTTTTCGATGTCATTAGATTTAACTGTTGCATTTGATATTTTTATATCAGCATGGAAAAACTGGTTCTCTAAATTTGTACAAGGGGTCTCCAACTCTGTCAACCCTGTAACCCTTCCATCCTGAACATGAGACATACGTTTCAACTGATCAAGCTCACATGGAGACAGTAATTAGATAGATCAGGAGGGATTGATTAAGAGTTGGAGCTGTCCAGGCGCATGGAGATGCATAGCAGAAGATAATAACTGTTAAACATTATTATCCATGGTGTACCAGAAGGCTTAGTGCTTGGTCTTCTTTTATTTTCTTTGTAAATCCAGCTATTGAATCCAATTGTCTCAGAGCATGGTACCTATTTAGAAAAAATAATGCACAAGAGTGAGTACTATAACATGTAACATTGACCGAGTACCGTAGATCAGCACAGCAGTGAATATATTACATGTTACAGAACACACAAACCTCGAGTGTATTATTGCAATTATACCGCAGTTCCATTATCGCTGTTTATTGAAAGATTTTGAGTTAAAAAGGAGAAGAAAATACAATCTGTTTGGTTATAAAAACTCTGCAAGTTAAAATAGTTCAAATCATTGCTGCTCTGTTTGTGGCTGCGCTGTTTGGCTTGTAAGCGCTGCATTGTTGCTAGGTTACCTGTATGCGGTGGAGTAGTACATGGAGAGCATTACCGGCTGATAGAGTGCCTGTTGTATAATGATCTTTATATATTTGTAGCACCAGATGATATCACTACAGTAGACAAGCTTGTAATATGTTTATCCAACACTGTTATCTGGATGCATATCAATTTTCAATAGCTTAGTGAAGATAATGAAGGTAAATTTAAAAACAAGGTAGAAATCTGAATAAAGCTTATTATAAGTGTTGTAATTATTATTTAAGTATAAGCAATAAGACAGTTGCCTGCTTTGAGCCAACAATTAACATTAGGTTCATTAGCAGCTTAATTAGCAGCCTATTATTGGACCAAAGAATAATCAAAGATAAAAAACAATAAGGTGTTCATGTCATTAAAGCACTTAATTATGTGAATAAGAATCACAATAAATCAATCAGAGGCAAAAAAAAAGAGCTAAATCATTTGTGTTCGTGAACAATTCACTGGATTGATAAGAATACCCTGTTAGCACAGCAATAAGAGAGAACTTAAATGTACCTTTGCACCTCTGTAATTTATAGATTTCTAGCTAGCATAGAAAATGCAAAGGTTATGTTTTACCTGGAACCAAAATATTGGAAAATATATACTGTATTTTTCTCATTATAAGGCGCATCGGATTATAAGGCGCACTATCAATAACCGTCTATTTCCTGGTCTATTTTCATATAAGGCACACCGGATTGTAAGGCGCATTTTAAGCAACACTAGTAAGGAACAGGGGTGTCGGCATGTTTTCCTTCTAATTCAGCAGGTCATGGTGGTGGTGGGGTAACTAAGATAAGTAAAGCTAAGTAAACAAAACTGTAATTCTTAAAAAAAAAAAAAACACTTCAATTAAAATCGAAAAAAAGTGCTGCACAAATTTCTCTACTGAAAACTGTATGTTTGGGTGAGTTAAGCTCTTCCATTTATTTACAATAAGATTCGATTTCCAGATTTCTCCAGCAAAAAGGCTGGAGCATTAGCATTAGCCACTAATTGCTAGCACTAGCAGTTAGCGGCTAATGCCACGTTACGCATTGCACTGAGGAACACTGAATGTTCTGGAAAGTCCAAGCGATATTAACAGGGTAAACGTGCAAGCTACAGTCCGATTGTACTCACTTCTGAACAGTAAAAGATTTAGCGCTTAGTGTGCTTAGTAAGCTTAGCGGCTAATGCTAATGCTGCTCCAGCAGTGCTAGCCAGGGTTAGCCGAAGGCTTCATGCCGATACTTTACTGAAACTCCTGTATAATGCTGTACTTCAGTGGAGAGGCTTTACTGCTCCTTACGAACCCAACTGATGAAATTCATACTGTACATAAACAGCACCGGATTATAAGGCACACTGATGTTTTATGGGAAAATAAAAGGATTTTATAGTGCAGAAAAGATGGTATATAAGAAAATAATTGCTATTGACTCATATGGTCCATGCATATGGTCTTATTTTCCAAACACTTCAATATTAGTACAAGAGTAGAACTGCAAATGCCTCAAAATTGGCAAAAATGGAATGGCAGCAGAACTATAACCCAAGATCCACTGCACTGCCAAACCAATTATGGCATTTTTCAAGCCTAATAATGCAAATGTTCTTGACTTGGCAGATTTATTTTTAATTGAATCAATCAATGTAAACACACAATCCCCAAAAATAAGGGTTTTTGGCTCTATAAATGTCGATTTTAAGATTTCTAAGTGGTCCAATGGTTCACCCAATCTAGACAAACAGTAGATGCTCTCCAATTAAATTTGACATTCTGCACTTTAACCTCAGAACTGTTGTTCCAATTCAAATCCAATCTACTGTAGCCACAACAATCTACAGCCACAACAACTCAAACTGTGTCAATGTCCAATTACTTACTGTGGACCGAACTATACAGTATGAACAGCGTTGAGTAGTCCAATACCGGTGGTGTTCTCTTCGCTCATTTGTCACGGAAAGGAGCATCGTCACACTTGTGTCGAAAAGTCCTCATTTCCACAGGTAAACAGATATAATTGGCTATGGTACCTGGCTGTCAACAATTCACCAGAAAACCATCACTGTTTCGAGAGCTCCACGTCTGGAAGCACACCACATTTAATTCCAATCAGCCAGCATTGTGAGCGTCGGAGGGTTAGTGGTGCAGCGCTACAATGGCAGCCTTTGCAATTACCACGCTCCACTCAAGTGCTCTCCGGCATGCCGTAACAAATATGTGTTGCCTGCGTAAGGGAACTGGAGATGCTTAGCAGAGCGAATTATACACTTAGCACCTACTGCTTGTTATCCTTTCACCTATACGGCGTGGGGGTTAGAATCAAGCTAAGCTATAAGTGTCTTTAATGGGCATCTATTTAAAGCCAATGGCTCGGAAATTGTGATTGATTGGAGTATTGTATTAAGTGTTCGGCTTCCGCGTACGACTTCCTCTTTCTCTGGAACTGGAAAGCTCAGCTCTGTTCAGTACTTGTTCTTTGACTTTTTGCCAAAATGTCTAAAATAAAAAAATAAAAAACTTGACTTTGTGGCAGTTTAGTTAGTCACACATAAAATAATAATAATGATAATAATAATAACATGTTCTGAGATAATTCTGAGAATACAAAGAAAGCTTAGCCTTATAATGGTCATCATACCTTCCTGTCAATAGTATGAGTGACTCAAATGTGCCAAATTAATATCATGTTAAAGGTGCCTACTGATTTCCTTAGTATGGTTGAAAAAAAAAAAGTTCAATTCATGAAAGACTTTGAAATGATTTTGAAATGCAAACCTTGCTGGCCCTCCTTCAAACAATTTCCAGCAGAACCAAAATAGGAATGTAAAACAGGGTGATTCTAAAATCCATTAGGGAAAGGGCCACTCATGGGGAAGCTAGACTCAGGAAAGGCGCAGCACCATGGAAAGTGCATCTTGGGGGAAGTGACACTCAGGGGAAGCACCATTCAGGGGAAGTGTCATTTAGAGGAAGCGCCACTCAGGGCAAGTGCCACCAGGGAAAGCGCCATTTAGAGGAAGCTACACCAGGGAAAGTGCCTCTCAGGGGAAGCACCACCAGGAAAGATGCCATTTAAAGGAAGCACCACCAAAGAAAATGCCATTTAGAGGAAGCTACACCAGGGAAAGTACCACTCAAGGGAAGCTACACCAGGGAAAGTGACATTTAGAGGAAGCACCACCAAAGAAAATGCCATTTAGAGGAAGATGCACCAGGGAAAGTGACACTCAGGCGAAGCTACACCAGGGAAAGTGCCACTCAGGGGATGCACCACCAGGGAAAGTGCCACATTTAGGGGAAGCTACACCAGGGAAAGTGCCACTCAGGGTAAGCACCACCAGGGAAAGTGCCACTCAGGGGAAGCACCACCAGGGAAAGTGACACTCAGGGGAAGCTCCACTGAGGGGTAGTGCCACTCAGGGGAAGTGCCACTCAGGGGAAACTCTGCTCAAGGAAAGTGCCATCAGAGAAAGTGCCATTCGGGGGAAGCACCACCAGGAAAAGTGCAACTCAGGGGAAGCTACACCAGGGAAAGTGACACTCAGTGGAAGCTACACCAGGGAAAGTGCCATTTAGAGGAAGCACCACCAATGAAAATGCCATTTAGAGGAAGCTGCACCAAAGAAAGTGACACTCAGGTGAAGCTACACCAGGGAAAGTGCCACTCAGGGGAAGCTCCACTGAGGGGTAGTGCCACTCAGGGGAAGTGCCACTCAGGGGAAACTCCGCTCAAGGAAAGTGCCATCAGAGAAAGTGCCATTCGGGGGAAGCACCACCAGGAAAAGTGCAACTCAGGGGAAGCTACACCAGGGAAAGTGACACTCAGTGGAAGCTACACCAGGGAAAGTGCCATTTAGAGGAAGCACCACCAGGGAAAATGCCATTTAGAGGAAGCTACACCAAGGAAAGTGCCATTCAGGGGTAGAACCACAAGGGAAAGTGCCACTCAGGGGAAGCTAGACTCAGGGAAGGCGCAGTACCAGGGAAAGTGCATCTCAGGGGAAGTGACACTCAGGGGAAGCTACACCAGGGAAAATGCCACACAGGGGAAGCACCACCAGAGAAAGTGCCATTTAGGGGAAGCACCACAATGAAAAATGACACTCAGAGGAAGCTACACCAAGGAAAGTGACACTCAGGAGGAGCACCATCAGGGAAAGTGCCACTCAGGGGAAGCACCACCAGGGAAAGTGCCATTAGGAAAAGTGTCACTCAGGGGAAGCTACACCAGGAAAAATGCCACTCAGGGAAACTCCACTCAAGGAAAGTGCCATCAGGAAATGTGTCACTCAGGGGAAGCTACACCAGGGAAAGTGCCACTCAGGGAAAGAAGAAGCACCAACAGGGATAATGCCACTTCTTAAAGTCATTTTTCTTTATTTAATTGAGTAGTTCTTGCTATAATCTGGATTAGAACATTACTCAAATAGAGCTATTCACTGTATACCTGTAACTCTACCACTTCACAACTTTACAACTGATGCTCTCAAACTAACATTACAGCTCTTGAGCTCAGCTGTTAACTGAAAGCCATTCCAGGTCACTCTACCTGATACGGCTGTCGTCATCTGAGCAAAAGGGTGCTACTTTGAAGAATCTAAAATATGACTTTCGGTGGCTTTAGTATTAATCTACAATACAGCATTTTTAAGTTTTAAGTCCCAACTTTTGACTGGTACAGTATGTGAATAAATCTGAAATTCTCCAGTCAACAAGTGCTGCTGTTTTTTTTACTATTTTTGAACAGTATGTGAATGGGACACTTTTTTTTTTAGGTTTTAGAATTTGGAGAAATTTAAGGATTGAAAAAACAATGTTCAATGCAGTACAAAATCAACATGTAATGGCTGAGTTTGTATAATAAACCCAACAGTGAGTAAACACAACTACTGTATGTTCTGAGGTAAATAATCTTTAAATATAGGTTTCCAAACACTACCTTCTTTGCTCAGAAGTGACACCACCACCACCACCAGCAGAACATACAGCATACAGGGCTTAAAAAGCGTTTTTTCTTCTGTGTGGTTCTGCCAGAGCAACCTTCCAAGCAGGAGATCAGAGAAGCCATCATCATTAGACAGTACGAGTGATCTCTCCGCTGTGATGGACAGGGAGAGTCCGGTGGAACAGAGCGAAGGATAAAGGAAATGTGTTTGCCGCTCTTGAAAGCATTGCTTGCGCTTATCGGCCGTCCTCCAAAGCCTAAATTTCAAAACCCTGAGAGGTTTCTGGTGCAGGTGGGTGCTTCTGTCGAGATTACTGGGGAAGTGTTCACGCAAGGGATGACAAAAAAAAAAGACAAACAGGATTTCAGAGTTTTGACTGGACTTGGAGCACCTGCTGAGAGGACCATTTTTAGTGACCAATGATTGTGAATCTCTTGTTTCAAATGGGTCTTGTTCCGGTGTGTCTAAGAAAATGGCATGGAGACGTAGACCCATTTTGGCACCATGCCACTTTACAATTGGCTCCATTGTATATCTACAATCCTGCAGGTGCAAAACAGTAGCCATGCATTACCTGTGGAGATTGGATCTTATTGATGGCCTTAGCAAGAGAGTGGTTGCACAAAACACAGAGTCATTTTCATCCATCTGCCGGAGGCTACTATTTGCTAACCAGCTACTCTGTGGATTCACATTCATAGGCGAGCTGGACCTGCTGATAATGAGGTACTGTATAACGTCCAGTTTCCACCCACACCATGTCAGCTTTGGGTCTGAATGGGCTGATTTTAGAGCCTGACCGAGGCTCAAATATCTCAAAAAACAGAGAACTGCACTGTTCAGTGGTTCTGCAAACGTATTCATACCCCTTGAACTTTTTTGACATTTTGTCTTCTTAAAACCACAACTTCAACATATTTTATTAGGATTTTAAGTAATAGACCAACACAAAGTACAGAGGAACGATAAGGTACACTCTTCATAATTGTACCCTCAAAGGTACAATACTGGTCTTTACAGGGTCAGGTTTGTTCCCTCTGAAGTACAAAGTAATTTCTAACAGAAATAAGTACAAATTTGTACCATTTAACCTGCAGCCAAAGGGTACATTTAGTATTCTGTATCACTGTACTAATAAACAATATATATTTTAATTGCACATTTTTTATTTGAAAGCCAGACAATTTTGGATCATCAAGTTTTTGAGCCATATTTAGTTGATGGTAATGTTTATAATCTTTATAATCTTTACTGGCACAAAAACCATGGGTACAAAAAAGGACTTTCACTGAAAGGTACTTTTTTTGTACCTCATTATAAGGTACAGCCCCAGCGACAAGCTTTGTACCCTTTTAAGTACAAATCTGTACTTACTTTTCTTAGTGTGTAGCACAAAGGTTTCATCCAATAAAAACAGAAAAAGTAAGACACACAAAGGTATTCAACCTCCCCTATAACAATACTTAGTAGAGCCACTTGTTGTATTTATTTTTGTAAGTCTTTTGGAGTATGTCTCTATCAGCATTGCACATCTAGCTCGGGCTTCATGTTTAGGATCATCGTCTTGCTGGAAGGTCTCAAGTCTTCGGCAGCCCCTTAGCGCTATTTATCTTCCACTCATCAACTCTCACCAGCTATGTTAAAAGAATTTTGATTGTCACTGATATTCGATAATAATGAATTTGTCTGAATTGCAATAGCTAGGAATTCAATTCCACATCCTGTAATTCAAATTCAAATTAAATTCAACACATTGTATGGTGTATTCAATTCAAATTTAAGTGTGTTTATTGAATTGCAAAAAAGGGGTAACCAACATCTCTACTTAAGTTTTTTGTTGTTTGAGAAAGGGAGAGTCCTAATTGGTTTAATTTATTTCAATTTTTTCCTCATTTTTAAATTCAGCTAGTCCAATTGTCCCACCCATTCAGCTGATTGTCAGCTGTATGTCCCCCAATACAAGGGTAGTGAAGACTAGCACATGCCTCCTTTGATACATGTGAAGTCATCTACCCAACCAAAGAGAGCAAGGCCAATTAAGCTCTCTCAGGGCTCCAGCCACTGATGGGAAGCAGCATGACCGGGATTCGAACTAGTGATCTCCCGATCATAGTGGCAGCACTTTAGACCAA
The DNA here is from genome assembly GCF_023375975.1 of Astyanax mexicanus. Taxonomy (NCBI): domain Eukaryota; kingdom Metazoa; phylum Chordata; class Actinopteri; order Characiformes; family Acestrorhamphidae; genus Astyanax; species Astyanax mexicanus. Next base: position 8,304,724 of record NC_064425.1, on the reverse strand, counting down.
TAGACCACTCGACACCCCCATAAACTCTTCTTTTTCAGATTTTTTTTTTTTTTAAGATTTAAGGGTACCACTTTAAAATAAACTACCTTCATAAAGGGTTTATGAATGGTTTATAAAGGAGATTATTAATGGTTATAAATCAGGCTGCAAATACTTTAGAACTCATTCATAAATTGATAAATAAATAACAACATGGATAGAAATGACAATAGTGAGTTTAAAAAAATGGCAAAGTAGGTATTTCACACTCATTTCTACTGTCAAACCTCAGCTATTTCTAGACACTGATGTTACTTTGTGTTTTCCATCAATCAGCATTAAACGTATCATATTAATATATTTGTAAGTATTTTTAACTCTATGAATTATGAATTAAATGACTAAGCAATGCACGGATCATGGTTGCCTTTTTAACTAATTTGTTGCAACTGCTTATCAGTGGTTTTAAGGCATTTACAACCTAAGCAATAATACTTAGTAATCTAGTTTATAAATCATTTATAAGGGTGGTCTTATTTTAACATGGTACCAATTTAAGATATCCATGTTCTTGGATTTCCTGAGTTTACAGGAGTTTCACTCCTTAAAACTTAAACATAGAGATGGATGGATGGATGGATGGATGGATACTTGATGGATACCTGGATGGATAGATACCTGAGGGGAAATTCTACACATCCATCAGCAGGTATGTATAGTTCACAAAGTTACAAAAAGATAAAATATAATGATACATATAAATATAATAAAATAAAAAATAAAATGAAAAGTATAAAAAATGAAAAGTATATAAGACATAGCTTAACTTCAGAGCCAGTATCAACTCAGAAAGATCAAATCTCACCGAGTTAAGACGATCTAAGGGCAAGTTAAGATGATTTGAGGGCAATAGAGCTTTTTTTAAGATACTCAGGCCAGGCTTGGTGCACCAAGACAGTGGGCGGCAGGTCACGGGTCCTCATGCAGAAGCTTATTCCCAATCTCTGCTTTTGCATACTTGGCGTGCCCTCATCTGCTTCTTTGTCAACGCCACAAAGCAGGCAGTCTGCAAACGAGCCGTCAGCTCAGGGCCTTTGAGAGAAGTCAGGCAAATCCCATCTGTTTTCCCATCTCTTCGCTCGTAAATATCACATTTCTGACACTTTGCTGTTTTGTCTAGAGACGCTGTAGATGTAAACTGTTGCAACCTCGCGCCGCCACTGATGATTCCCATTTTATAGAAGTTTACTTAACCGCCTTCCTGCGTTCACTCGGGGTAATCCTGCAGTCTGACTCGGAGGAACAGCCAGGCACTACTCTGTATAAGTTTCAGTTTTTCAGTTCAATCGCCAAATAGTTCTCGCCCACATCATCATTATAATCTTCGGCTGAACTTCGCTGACTCCCGGCCTCCTGGGCAGAGCGTTCCTTTTGTTCTCTTTGTCCACCAGAAGCATGGTATATGTCGAGATTACATTATTGTGCTGCTTTTGAAATGTATGTTTATATATATGTATGAAAATATATAATGTGCATGAAAGCCAGAGACTGCCAGGAATGTTGAAATGAGCTGCATCTGTGAGGATCAGGGATCAGGCCTGTGCTCTTGGGCTCCTAGGCTCAAGCAAATTGCTTGTAAGTTGGTGACCTTTTTAAAAGTGTATGATATATTTTATGTGAAACTGCATCAGGTTTGCACAAATAGAGTTCTACGAATAGATTAGGAGTTTCTAAATGAGTTTCTCTGATTTTGCTATTTATAGGTATATGTTTAAGTAAAAGGAACATTGTTGTTTTATTCTATAAACTACGGACATTTCTCCCAAATTCCGAATAACAATACTGTCATTTAGAGCATTTATTTTTTCCAGAAAATAAAAAAACGGCTGAAACAACAAAAAAAAAAGATACAGAGCTTTCAGACCTCAAATAATGCAAAGACAAAACAAGTTAATATTCATAAAGTTTTAAGAGTTCAGAAATCAATATTTGGTGGAATAACCCTGGTTTTTAATCACTGTTTTCATACATCTTGGCATCATGTTCTCCTCCAACAGTCTTACACACTGCTTTTGGGTCACTTTATGCTTTTCACTCCTGGTGCAAAAATCCAAGCAGTTCAGCTTGGTTTGATGGCTTGAGATCATCCATCTTCCTCTTGATTATATTCCAGAGGTTGTCAAATTGGTAGAATCAAAGAAGCTCATAATTTTTAAGTGATCTCTTATTGTTTCCAGAGCTGTATGTAAACTGTTGATTGGTCTTTCCCATCATTTTGTAAAAAACAGCTTGTTGGTGAGTTTCCTCCCATTAACTGTTTTTGTCAGGTCCTTCCACAACATTTCTATTGGATTAAGGTCTCAGAACTTTGACACCATTATTTAAAGGAGAAATCCAGAGTGAAATTGACTTGAGTTTAGTGAAACATGGTATTGAGTACATACTTTTGTTGAATAGTCCACCGCCTTTCTCCCACAGCAATTTGAAATACAGCATTTTTAGCCGATGCTCCCAATAGGCTTACAATTCTTCTGATAGGGGCATAGCTTTGCCCATGTAAATAATAGGCTTTTTAACACCATTAACGAGCTTAAAGTAGCTCCACACTTTATTAGTAGAATTCTGAGGGTCCTGACATTTAAAACAAGACACTGAGAAGTGCATAAATAGCTTAAAAAAGGACTAAGTAGTAAAATCTTTTGAGCTAAGTTTTTAAATTTGGTGCCTTTATGATTCTGTAGACAGTCACCAGATATTTTTTTTCATAAATAGCTGGATTTCATGCATTTCCAAAGAATGAATGTTGCAATCTTTTCCCTAATCCTATTTATTCTTTCATGCTCGTCATTTGACTTTAATTTCTTTAATTTTGGCAAACAGAGAACTACCTGTGCACTGTTAAAGCTCTTAGTGTCTCGTTTTAAATGTCAGGACCTTCAAAATTCTACCAAAAAAGTGTGGAGCTACTTCGAGCTTGTTAATGGTGTTAAAAAGCCTATTATTTACATGGGCAAAGCTATGCCCCTATCAGAAGAATTGTAAGCCTATTGGGAGCATCGGCTAAAAGTGCTGTATTTCAAATTGCTGTGGGAGAAAGGCGGTGGACTATTCAAGGTGTAAAAATGGCCATTTCTTTGCATGGGTAACTTTATGCCCCTATCACTTGCATTGTAAGCCTGTTGGGAGCATTGGCTAAAAGCTCTATATTTCAGAAAGCTGGGGAAGAATGGAGGTGGTATATTCGACAAAGGTTTCTACTCATAATCATGTTTCACTACAGCCCAAGTCTATTTTACTTTGGATTTCTCCTTTAATTCTTAACAACTGAATCACAAGCCTGCACCTAAACAGGCTAAGCTAAGTCTAAACACAACGGCCTCTAAAAATAAATAAGTTAATTTATATAAAGCAGCTGCTGGATGAAACTCCACACCCAATTTACCCCTGACCTACGCATATTACACACATGGATTTCTGGAGCGCTTCACCGTGGCTCTTCATAAGCGATATCTGCAGGGAGAGAGTGGCAAATCCATCAGAGCCTGAACCAATATAATAGCCTTCTTTAATTGCTATTTACTTTATCAGTTTAGGAGATGGTACGAAACTGTGGTCTCTTTCATCAGCTTTAATTAATCGGGGTGTAGGTTTCATTTATTTAATGGAAAATAACGAATGCCTGTGCAGTTACACTTTAAATGAAGTTAGGAGAGATGGAAGAGAATAGCTCTTAAAGCAGTGAAGGGTTATATATACAATACTGGTCAAAAGTTTTAGAACACCCCCATAGTTTACTAGTCCAGTGGCAGCTCTGTATTGTTTTATCATTATATCAATGACTTTATTACTGTACTTTACCTGTCAGACCTGTAAGAATTATTTCCTTCACTGCTGAAACTGAGACTTACACTTTTTTTTAAGCTTAGCTAAACGCGTTGCCAAGTGGATCAGCCAGACCTGAGTATATTTATAACAACCTGAAAAAAAAATCACCTTCAAAGAGGTAATTTCTCTTTGAAGGTGATTTTTTTCAGGTTATCAAAATACTCATTTTTTTACTATACTAAAATTACTTTTTTCAGTTTTTAATTCAGTTTCCCTTGTACATTTAGATTGCACCTAAAAACTTAAATAATACAACTAAATTGTGGGTACCATTATGTACCATTTCCGTTTTTAGATTGCACCTAAAAATCTTAAATAATACAACTAAACTGGTCAAAAGCAATTGCATTACTTTTGACCAGTAATGCAATTGCAAAGGACAATCTGTACAAGGTGATGGTACAAGTAAGCAAATAAGGCTTGGTGTATGGATAGGATATGGTTGGTTAAGCATTGATGTATGGATAGGATATGATTGGTTAAGTGTTGGTGTTTGGGTTGGATATGATTAGTTTACGTTTCATGTGTATGGGTATGATATGATTGGTTAAGCGTTTGGTGTATGGGTAGGATATGATTGGTTAAGGTTTGATGTGTATGGGTATGATATGATTGGTCAAGCATTGGTGTATGGGTAGGATATGATTGGTTAAGCGTTGGTGTATGGGTAGGATATGATTGGTCAAGCATTGGTGTATGGGTAGGATATGATTGGTTAAGCATTGTTGCATGGGTAGGATATGATTGGTTAAGCGTTTGGTGTATGCGTGGGATATGATTGGTTAAGCGTTGATGTATGGATTAGGTATAATTGATTAAGGCTTGGTGTATGAGTGAGGTATTATTGGTTAAGGCTTGATATTTGTGTAGGATATGATTGGTTAAGGCTGGATATTTGTGTAGGATATGATTGGTTAAAGCTGGGTATATGGGTAGAGTATGATTGAATAAAGTTTGCTGACTTGGTGTTTGGATAAATTACAACTGAATAAGGTTATATAAATGTCTAGGATACATGTAAACCTTGTTTATATTAGGCCCACATGGAAATCTTGACAGACAGATTTTCTGTTCAACGAGCATAGAAAAAAAAAGAACATAAATAATGACAGAATATCAAAGTTCATGCCTATTAATCAGTGCATCCTCTATTGGACGCACAGTCAATACGTTGAACGTTGAACTTGACATTTAGAGATAATTCATAATTTATGATTTGCCACATGGTAAATGATTCCATCCCTAACGGCTGCATAGCAAGGCGTATAGTGTTTAGAGCCCGTAACCCGAACTAGAGCCCTGATCATTAAAATGAAGTAGCAGTCGACCAACTTTGACTGCAGATGCTGAAGCATCGTTTCATTTCAAGTGTGCGGAGCAATTACAGCAGCAATCTCCAGCTTTCAAAGTGCTGAAGTGACATACGCCTTAATGTTAATTAACACAAGCATCATTTTTATGCAGTGCATAGAGCTTCTGAGACCTCACGCAACCTCTTAGGGCGGAAATCAAACACTGTTTCTTTGTGGGAGGGAAATCAGTGTTATATCTGCTGTGTATAGCATTTTCTCCTGTAAGGAAATATTATATTTTATTCTTCTTTTTTTCTTTTATTATTACTATTATTTCATCATCGTTAAAAAAATAGCACTCAAACAGAAACTAAACAGCAGGAATGAAACTTGGTGGGTAGTCGTGCCATGCCACTGTCATGGAGTGAATCAGAATGCCAGTGTTGCTTTTGGCTTGCTGGGGGCAACCAGCAAATATGGGTGTAGAGTATGGTTGGGCGGTATGATGGTAATACTGTATACAGCAGTATTAAACTATTTGAATGGTATTTTAAAATGAGGATGGTAATTTCATAAATATGATGTATGTAAAGTGCCAAATTCTGCTCTCATGAGTCTCATTAAACTTAACATGGCTCTCTGAAAACGAGTGGGGAAAAATATAATTATGAAATAATTGTAAGTTTAGGGAAAAAAGTCTGCAAGATGTTCCTCAAACCTCTACAAATATCAGGTTTGGAACTTTATCTTCTAAACATGATTTGAGCCTCTTTTCAGGGGGAGACACACTTCATTTTTTTCTAGAAATAGCTGTAGTTCATATATCTGACAAGAGCAAGTACTAAATGCTTTATAGCAAAATTACAAGTAAAATAAAATTACATATAAATTCATAATATAAATACAGCTCTAGAAAAAATGAACATTGTTGCTCTATTCCATAAACTACAGACAACATTTCTCCCAAATTCCAATGACAAATGGCTGAAATAACAAAAAAAAAAAAAAGATGCAGAGCTTTCAGACCTCAAATAATAATAATAATAAAAAGTTCATATTCATAAAGTTTTAAGAGTTCAAATATCAATATTTGGTGGAATAACCCTGGTTAATCACATCTTGGCACGTTCTCCTCCACCAGTCTTACGCACTGCTTTTGGATAACTCCCAGTGCAAAAATTCAAGCAGTTCAACTTGAAAAGCTTTGTGTACAGATTAAAGGGTACAGAATTCCTTTCCAACTGTTAAGCATGGTGGTGGTTGCAGTGTGTTGCAGTCAGTGTCACAGGGGATGTTTTAGTGGTGTAGGGAATTGAAGATGTACTTTTTTTCTTCTTTTTCTCACATTCTCTTTTTCTTTTTTCTTCTTCTATTATTATTATTATTATTATTATTATTATTATTATTATTATTATTATTATTATTATTATTATTATTATTATTATTATTAAGTTTTGTGGGGGGTACCAGCCAGCCCTCTGCTCACGGTGTTGTCCTGACAACCAATAAGCAGCGGAGTCTTGTGAAAAGGGGGCAGCAGAGCGACACGCAGCAGCTCTCTCTCTCTCTCTCTCTCTCTCTCTCTCTCTCTCTCTCTCTCTCTCTCTCTCTCTCTCTCTCTCTATCACACACAGTGGTGAGGCAGCGCGCGGGCTGGAGCAGCGTCTCGTGTGCGCGGGTTTGTACCGGAGCTCCAGCGCGCGCTCCGCTCTCAGCGCCGTTAGTTTGTTGGTTTTTTATTGAACTCGGAGCTCGAGCTGCTGCTGCTGCGTGTCCGTGCACGCGCTGAGATCACCGCACCACTTTTCTCGGATCTACCGCTGGCTCGCGCGTTTGTGTGTTTGCCCGTGTGTGTGTGTGCGCGCGTGGAGTGAGCGTGTGTGTGTGTATGTGTATGTGTGCGCGCGTGCGTGCGTGAGAGAGAGTGCGTGGAGATGTGGCGCACGAGCAGAGCGCGGCTGGCCCAGCTGCGCGCGTGCTTCTTCCGACTGCTGTGTCTTCTGCCCGCAGGAGTGTCGGTGCGGAGCGCGGACCTGCAGCGCGCGACCGACAACATCACCATCCGACAGGGGGACACCGCCGTCATCAGGTAGGAGAGAGAGCGCGAGCTCAACTTTATACACTCTGTACACACGCGCACACACGCACACGCGCACACACACGTACCGGGGCAACTTCCAGAAGCGCGCGCACGCAGCTTGCAATGCACATTTCCTACCCGTGCGCACGTGCGCATGCTTTGCTTTAAGGTGCACACCCACCGATACACAGCTTAACAAAACAATGCACACACACACACACACTACTTGACATACTAATAGACATATATATGCACACACACACACACACACACACACACACACACACACACACACACACAATAATGGACACTACTTGACATACACACACTCATTGCTTGACACACACCTTCACATGACAATGCATACACACACACTCTCTTCTAAACAAACTGATACACACCACATGACATAACAATATCCACAGACACACATAGTTCCTAACAAACTCACACAAACACACATACATTAATGGACACTACTTGACGTACACACACACACACACTGGTAGACACACACACACACACACATTGCGTGACAGCAAAGATACACACCCACTGATACACACATCTTGATATAACAATGCATACACACGCACACAACCAAACACAAACACACACACACACACACACACAGACATACACATGATCACACATACACAACAATGCAAATTAACACACACAAACTCACACACACAAACTCATAAAAAAATGCACACTAGGTGATATTATAATACACACACATACACACACTAGCGGACACCACTTGACAGTATTACTAACACACACATGCACACAAACACACACACAGTAATGGACACTATTTGCAAAGGTAAATAATGCACATGCACACACACACACACACACACACACACATACAAACACACACACACACACACACACAGTAACGCACACTACGTGACATACTTATACAACCACACATGCACCACTCTCTACTCAGTGTACAGCCACTCACACACTTCTTATCCGAATAATACACACTGCTTGATTCTATAATACACACACACACACACACACACACACACACACAGTAATATACACTATTTGGCATACTAGTAGATAAACTCACACTTATTAGCAAAGCTAAATAATGCATGTACGCACACACACTTCTTAACAAATTCACACACACACACACACACACACACACAATAATGCACACTACTTGACATACTAATACAACCACACATGCACCACTCTCTACTCAGTGTACAGTCACTCACACTCACATGCACACTACTTGATTCAGTAATACACACACACACACACACACACACACACACTGCTTAAAAAAGTGTTTGCATGCACACAAACACATGCACCACCACTTTCTACTCAACATACAATCTCTCTCTCTCTCTCTCTCTCTCTCTCTCTCTCTCACACACACACACACACACGCCATCTTAAGTGAGTGCACCTTTCCTTGTACGACACTTCCAAAGCACACACTGTTTCAGAGCTAAAGTAACTTCTCAATGTCCCCAAAGGGACCTTTAAGCAGCTAAGATCATCCTGACCAGAGAGAGAGAGAGAGAAAGAGAGAGATAGAGAGAGAGCAGTGTGATGCTCCCTCGACCACTGAAGAATCATCTCTCTGTTACATTGCATCTATTTCACTCTGCGTCTATGTTGAAACAAAAGCTAGACTGGGGTGTGTGCTCCTAAACCGGGAATTTTGAGGCAGCAAGGGAGCCGCCAGAATATCCACCAGTTTAAATGGCAGCGGCATTCACACACCTCCCTGAATTAACAGTGAAAACAGCCAAAAAATGGGCAATAAATAAGTGCAAGATGGCAAATGGATTGAGCGTAATGCGCACGAGGTGGAAGGTAGTATTGAAAACTCCATAGTTTGCTAGCAAGTTAGTTAATAACTAACTTAGGGACTGTAGAAAAATACCTCGTAGTTTGTATAGCTACAGTCCTCCACAGGCTTCACTGAACTGAACATCTGTCCAGGTAAATAACGTGGGCACAGCATCCTTCTTCTAGTTTCGCATTTCAGCCAGTCAGTGTCTTAAAGAAAAAAAAAAAATTATAAACTGTTCTGAATTTACTTTTGTATCCATGTTAATCTGTAATATTAACTTCAGACATAAAATTAATGTTAATTCATGCCCAGCTATGGGTACAGCTATGTTGTAAGACAAGGCTCCCCACGGTAGGGTATTAACTAGCTAGCTTTAGCTAACCTAGCGAAGCAGGCTACTCTAAAGAGCTATGGCTTGACCGATGTTACACCTCCCCCCGCCTCATGTAACATTGTAATATAAACAGTTAATGGTTAATCAAGTCATAGCCAGAGATCTGAGTTTAGCTAGTTTGTTGTCTCTCTTTGCTAACGTTCATCTAGCTAGATTGGCTGGCTGGGTAATATTAATATGGCTAGCATTAGCTAGCTAGCTAGTTAGCACAGCAACAGTAACATACATCTTAAATTGAAATGACCAAGTGCCATTGTGCAGGATCTTTGGAGAAACTATGGAAGGTCTGACCTTTTTATAAGATTTCTTTCCTTTCGAAGAATTGCATTTGTGATTATTTTGGTAGACGATGGTGACATTGGTGAATATAAAGCATATTAACCCTGGTTAGTTCAGAGATAGACCTTCAGTGATCCTACCACCCCCAAGTATCTTAGTCACTCTGTTTTTTATCACACTCTGATTGGTTGCATAGCTTATGATGTACTTTAGCCACACCCGTGAGTGGCACAAGACAGTATAGTAGTATGTGTTTCTAATAAAGTGGCCAGTGTTGTGGAATTACTCATTAAAAGAAGGAAAACAACATATGCCTTTGATTAACTTTTGTTTTGAGAGCAAACATTACGTAGACAATCATACAGAGTTTGACAGCATATCACTTAGTTATGACAGTTACAATCTTCAGTTATGAAGGCGGTAAAGCTGATTATGTTGCCCATAGCAACCGTGAGTTTCTGCGAACGTGTTAAATTGCACATAAGCTCAGGACACGATCGAGACATGATGTACTATAGCTGTCTGACGGGTCTGCGGCTAGAAGTGTTATATCTTCGCCTCAGCTGTAAGCAAATTATTACGATAAATAAACTAATAAAAGCATTAGACATCAAGCTAAAAAAATCAATAATGCCCCCACACGAGTAAGTGGAAGCACCAGACAGTCCTGTAGGCGTTTCCAATAAAGTGGCCAGTGTGTGGAATGGCAATATAGTGCAGTAGGTGTTTCTAATAAAGTGGACAATGTAAGGAAATACAATATAGTACAATAGCTAGTAGGTATTTCTAATAAAGTGGCCAATAAATGAAAGCAAAAGAGAATCTTAGACACTACGTGTTTCTGGTAAAGTGGCCAATGAGTTGAAGCACAAGAGTACAGTAGCCGGTAGGTGTTTCTAATAAAGTGTCCAGTAACTGGAAATCCCTTGATAGTACAGTAGCTCGTAGGTGTTTCCAATAAAGGGGCCAGTGTGTGGAAGCACTAGATAGTACGGAAACCAGTAGGTGTTTCCAATAAAGTGGCCAATGTGTGGTAGCACTAGATAGTACAGTAGCTCATAGGTGTTTCTAATAAAGTGGCCATTGTGAGGAAACACAAGATATTACAGTAGCCATAGGTCTTGGCGTTTCTAATAAAGTGGCCAGTGAGTTGAAGCACAAGATGTGTGGAAGCACTAGATAGTACAGTAACCAGTAGGTGTTTCTAATAAAGTGGACAGGGTGAGGAAGGGCAAAATAGTACATAAGCCAGTAGGTGTTTCTGATAAAGTGGCCATTGTGAGGAAACACAAGATAGTACAGTAGCCAAAGGTCTTGGTGTTTCTAATAAAGTGGCCAGTGAGTTGAAGCTTAAGATGTGTGGAAGCACTAGATAGTACAGTAGCCAGTAGGTGTTTCTAATGAAGTGGCCAGTGTGTGGAATCACTAGATAGTACAGTAGCCAGTAGGTGTTTCTAATAAAGTGGACAGTGTGAGGAAGGGCAAAATAGTACATAAGCCAGTAGGTGTTTCTAATAAAGTGGCCATTGTGAGGAAATACAAAATAGTATAGTAGCCAGTAGGTGTTTCTAATAATGTGGCCAATGTGAGGAAATACAAGATAGTATTGTAGCTAGTAGGTGTTTCTTATAAAGTGGCCAGTGAGTGGTGGAATTACAGTATATTGTTTTCCATGTTACTTTTTTTATTTGTAGCATCTTTATTTCTAACACACACACACACACACACACACACACACACCCACACACACACATACACACACACACACACACACACACACACACACACACACACACACACAGACACACACTCTCTGCTTGTGTAATGCATCCCCCTGTTCATGTTCTTGCTCCAGCTGTGCTGAGAGGCTGGGTAATAGAATGGTGACTCTGGAGTGACGTGGATGAGTTACGGGTGGGCCGCCGTGTTTAAAGCCCACCAGTTCCAGAGGGACAGTAGCGCTGGTGTGTGTTTTTTGCGGATGGGTTTCTGCGGGTGCTTAATCGAGCGGCGAGACAATGCAAGCTGTCATCTAAAGCCCGGCTTATAGCCCTGATTTGGGGGCGTAGTAGGAGGGGGAGCAGATGTCCAAGATCATGTGACTCCGCCCCCTTCGTCTGGATGACCGCTTTCTAACCTCAGTGGGTCTCCTTGCTATTCTCTGGAGACGACCAATTAGGGAGGGGTTTGTGTACTTTGATGTTGTCAGGTGACTCATTATTTACAGTATCTAAGCTTTAATACATACAGGCTGACCACTTTATTGGAAACCCCTACTTAATATTTTATCTTCACATTGCTAGTGTCAGTTTGATTTATTAAGTTACCCATTGTTGAAGTTTCCAATATAGTGGCCAGTGATTAGAATCACATTGCTGATATTTCTTTTAAAGTGGCCTGTGATTAAAATCACATTGCTGATGTTTCTGATAAAGTGGCCAGTAATCCAGTAATTAGAATCGGATTGTTGATGTGATTAGAATCACATTGATGATGTTTCTGATAAAGTGGCCAGTAGTTAGAATCACATTGCTGATGTTTCTAATAAAGTGGCCAGTTATTAGAATCACATTGCTGATGTTTATGATAAAGTGGCCAGTAATTAGAATCACATTGCTGATGTTTCTAATAAAGTGGCCAGTTATTAGAATCACATTGTTAGTGTTTCTAATAAAGTGACCATTGATTAGAATCACATTGTTGATGTTTCTGATAAAGTGGCCATAGACTAGAATCACATTGATGACTTTTCCGATAAAGTGGCCAGTGATTAGAATCACATTGTTGATGTTTCTGATAAAGTGGCCATAGACTAGAATCACATTGATGACTTTTCCTATAAAGTGGCCAGTGATTAGAATCACATTGCTGATGTTTCTAATAAAGTGGCCAGTGATTAAAATCAAATTGTTGTTGTTTCTAATAAGGTGGCCAGTGATTATATTCAGATTGATGATGTTTCTAATAAAGTGGCCAGTGAATAGAATCACATTGCTGATGTTTCTGATAAAGTGGCCGTAGACTAGAATCACATTGTTGATGTTACTAATGAAGTGGCCAGTGAGGTGAAGCACTAGATAGAAGCAGGTGTTTCCAATAAAGTGGCCAAAGTGTCAAATTACAAGATAGTTGGTGTTTCTCATAAAGTGGCCACTAAATTGAAGCATAAAACATTAGAGTAACTGTTTCTGATAAAGTGGCCGGTGAATGGAGACACAAGACAGTAAAGTTGGTATTTCTAATAAAGTCAGAGTAGCTATTTCTAATAAAGTGGCCAGTGGGTTGATAGGCTGGTTGATGTGTTTTCTGGAGCATTTGGTTTCTGATTGGTGCTAATAAATGCAACCTTGGCACAAAAGGATCTTGGGAGCTGTCAGAAAGCAGTGGAGTGTCTGACACTGTTTTGACAGATCAGTGTCTTTTATCTCTTCTGGCTTTGTGAGCTCTGAAATAGTAATTATAGCACAGATAGTCACTGCTATAAAACGAGGGCGCAGGCTTGTTCAGCACACCTATTATATACAGAATGTTCAATATATACTTCTTTAGAACTTTACTGTTGTTTGCCTGGTTGATATGGTAATATGTTTTATCACAATACTATGTTTATCTCGATTGCAGTCGAAATGAAATGTTCAAATGCATCAGTATCTACAGATCCTTAAAGTGGACATATTATTTAAAACTCACTTTTTGTATGCTTTTGTATTTCCACTTGGCTTGACATTTCGGTCATTTTGTTTGAGAACCACAGAAAGCACATATCAGGACTAGCCAGCAGACTTTGTCTGAGGGAGGGATCTGTAACTACTGTCTATGGCAAATCAGCAGTTGAGGGAGATAAGAGTAAGTACATTCATATAATGAGTTTTGTGTTTCTATTACAGTTAAGCATGAACTAGCTTGTTAGTGTTTTGACATTTAGCACAAACATGGGGCGTGGCCTTCAAAGCTTATTTGCATAGAAGTGACAGAGCCCTCAAAGGCTTATTCTGAAAGGAACTGAACTGGTTAGAATAGAGTTGGTGAGATCTTTATCTTTATGTGAGAAGGATTTTGTATAGAACATAGACCTATTCTAACAATATTACGATTATGTTCAGAATATCATGAAACATAAAACAAGATGCATATAATGAAGTCAGTTAGGCAAGAGTAAATTTGACCAATCAGTTGTTTTGTCACTTAAAGGTGAACAAAAATAAATAAATTAAGCTTCAGTGAGGTTATATTTGCAAAACAACTATTATTTCTTAAATTATCTTTACATTTCTACATATTAGGTCATGGTCTTACTATATTTTCTGTTTGCAGTAATATATTATATTATTCTACAGACTCAATATATAATTGGTATATAACATTAAGTCCAATCCTATGTCCAATATATAATCTCCTGGGATCACTGTAATCTCCTGTTCTTAATATAGTACATTATGGCCTTGTTGTATATTCTCTAACAGTATGTGTAGATTGCTCAAATGTATGTATGCAAATAAGGTTCCCAGGTTCCCTCAAAACTATTCCGTAATCTTTATCTAAAGGTATTATTGAAGATCGGAGGAAAGCGCAGTGACTCGGTTTCGATACATCAGCTCACAGATGCAGCCTTGTACTGATCAACATCACCCTTTGAAGTGATAAGGGGAAAGAGCGCCATCTACCCACCCACAGAGAGAGAGCAAGAATATTGTGCTCTCTCAGGGCTCAGGCAGCTGATGGCAAGCTGCATGACCAGGATTTGAACCACTGGACCACCCAGAGCCCAATATAATATCTTAGTTTGTGCATAAAAAGTTATGTAGCTTCTGTGTATTATATTGCTTTATGGCCACCAGAAACTTTTTTTTTTAGAAAATGTGTGGCTTCCAAAAATTACGTCATAAAATATATATTTTATATACTGTATAATATAGACCATACATGAACCCCTAAAAACGCTAATCCACCATGCTCTACAGAAGGTCCCCCGTAACTCCTGCAGGTATTTCTCCTGTCTCTGTCTCTGTCTCTGTCTGATCACAGTGAGGATGCTTTTGCTGGTGCTTTAATCCCTTCACCACGTCTACAAATGCCGAATGACTGAATGGGCCCTAATTAGGTGGCTGCCAGGACGGCGAGCAGCCCTACATTTGGATTCCATTTATTGACAGTTATGTCATCTCCGCTAATCGGCTGCAGACGTTCTGCGAGCCTCATTAAAGGACGGGTGGCCGCGGCTCATCTTGCGGTTTAGTAAGAGGCTTTTCACCAGTCCCGGCCAGAGCTCTCGCGTCTAATTCGCCGAGATTCACAGTACGTGCTCGGCTGATTCGTCCTAACTCGCAAACCAGACGCCATTCTTCTCAGAGGTGTAGCTTCCGCTAGCAGCAAAAAAATCTCAGCCGCTGTAAAAGAGCCCTGTTTTATATCTTTTATAGTTTTATTATTCGTTTTTTTTTTTCAGTCTAATACATTAATTTACACCTTTATATAATTTTACAGCACAAAATCTGCTGTGGCTCTCAAGTACTAGAGGATAACAGTCCTCGGATCGTTTAGCATCTGCTTCTGTGGAAAAACAAACAACATCTCATGAAAACAGTATATTATTTTTAATGGCATTAATGTATTATCTTGTGGCCACAATGTAGTATCTTTTTGGCACAATATATCTCTTTGTATAGTATATATCTTCTGTATGTGTCCTCAATATGTTGTCTTGTGGCCTCTATAATATCTAATGCCCACATTATTTTACCTCGTGGCCACATTATGTTATCTTGTGGCCACAATATAGTTTCAATTTTTTTTGGCCACAATAGCATATCAATATCATTATCAAATACCTCTTGTGGCCTCTCATGGCCACAATATAGTATCATTTGACCTCATAACAACAGTACACCATCTTGTGCCCTCATTATATGTGTGGCTCTGCCCCTATATTATCTAATGGTCACATTATGGTACTTCGTGTCCACATAATATTATCTTGAGCCCTCCTAGTATTTTATTGTGGTCACAGCATTTTTTTTGGCCACGATATAATATTCTTTTGACCTCATGGCAACAATACATTATCTTGTGCTCTCACTATATGTGTGGATCTGCCTCTATATTATCTAATGGCCACATTATGGTACCTCATGGCCACATTATATTATCTTTTGGCCTCCTACTATTTAATTGTGGTAACAGCATTTTTTTTTCTCATGGCCACAATATAGAATCCGTTGAGCTCATGGCAACAATACATTATCTTGTGGCCTCAGTATATTAACTTGTGACCACAGTAAATTTGCTTGTTTCCTCAATATACAGTATTATATTGTGGACAGAATATATTACCTTGTGGCATCAATATTATTGTACGACTTTAAAATATAATGTTGGCCACTAAATATTATCTCATGATCATGTGTATTAATTTTTTTAGCCACAGCAAAGTGTTAATATATATATTTTGATGCCTTAATATTTTTATCTTGTCGCCATAGCATATATTTTCTTTATTTTGTGATCTTAAGATCTTAAATATCTTGTGGTCACAATTTATTATGTCTTGGCCGCAATCAATTAAATCTTCTTCACCCCAAAAAAATGTATGTACTGTAGCTTTGTCTTGTGGGGGACCGAATATTATCTCATGGCTTGATCATGTGCATGATCTACTATCTTGTCATGACTACAATATAATGTCTTGTGACCTTAAAATATTATATATTACCTTGCAGCCTCAACAGATAAGTATTTGTGACCTCAGTAAAACATCTTATATCCTTAATATATATATATATATATATATATATATAAAATACATGATATAATTATATTTTTACTGTATATTATTTTGTGACCTTAATATATTATTTTATAAAATTGCACAATGTCTCTACAGAGGAGGCACGATTCAGTCAGTGAGAGTAGATGGCCTATTTTTTTAGCTTTGTTTTCTGTGTTTTTTTTTAGTCTAATAAATAAACTTACGCTCATTTCATAGGAAAAGTCTACTGTGCTCTCGAGCTGCTTTATCATCCGGTGCTACAGTAAAAAAAAAAGAAAGAAGGAAAAGAAAAGAGAGAAAAAGCTCTCTAAACATCGCGTCTGCGTTTCCAGTAACGTGCGCGGTCCCTTTGCAATTACAGTCTGAGTTCAAGGCCATAAATCTTGAGGAGGAAAATGAGAAACTTTTGGAATTCGGAGCACAACAGAAAGTTGAAAAAGCTCCACGGGTGCAGTTCGTGAGTCTATATATCAAACTTCTGGGGGCAGTTGAAGGATTAGCCTTTGCCATTCAAATGCTAATGAAAACGCTTGAGCGGACGAGAGAGGGGGGCTCGTCCGGGATCGCCGGCTTTTCTTCCTCTGACATTTATGGGCCTTGACGCTCCTCCATGTAACAAATGGTAATGCCGCAGCTCTGTGGAGGTTTTGTTAAACACACGATTCAGTTCGGGGGCTCACGTAGCCTCAGGGCACTTCTGCATTCACAGGAAGTGGCAATGATGATGAAAATGAGCCAACTTTTCGGTCAGGAGCAGGAAGGAGGAGGGCGCGGAGGCTGTGGGAGGTAAATCTGTCAGGCACAGTGGACGGCCGTGTGGACTGGACCCTGACCAGCAGCCTTAGGCAACTGTAAGGGTATCCAGACATTATAGACAAATTTCAGATCCTGTCTTTTGTATTTTGTCTTTTTTGTTTTTGTGTGGCAGATATTAGACCTTCAGTAATATAATTTTGTGTATGTTGTAGGGCTGCATGATATTAGAAAAAAAAATTACATTGCAAATGTTCTTTTTTTTTCGACGATATATATCGCGATATTAAACAATGCAAGGCCCATGACATCATCAGCTCCGCCCCCACCCAAGTGCGCGCTGTCTCGCACTCCAAACCCGAGAAAAACAGCAAAACAACAGTAATCGGCCCTTTAATCAGGCATTTAAATGGCATTTTAAAAGGTAAATAAGAGCATTTGTTTTTTCTGGGATTAAAAGCGTGAATTCAGCTGTAACTGGAAAAATCTGCACAAAACTGTGCTGGACTGAGGTGCACAGCTTTCCACACGTGACCACATTTACAAGCACGTGCCCAACCATGTGGATAAAGGCCATGTGGTTACCTCATGTTTAAGGGGGGTACACTGGTTCATCAAGTTTATCCAGTATACCGGAGGGAAAATTAAAGTGTGTTTTTTACATACTGCCATACCTCTAGAGGCGCTGTGGAGTGCTGTGTAGAACAGCACCGCTAAAGAAGCACACTGGCAGAGGTCTCTAGTTAATGCTAGCCAGTTAGCATAACAAGCTAACACACTGGAAGCTCAGCTCTGTGGAGTCAAACGCTCATCTCGCTCTGTCCTGCCCGGAGAGAAATGAGTACAGCACTTTATCTGAAGAGCTCCTGCTGCTGTTCCTTATGAGTGTTTTAAAATTGAAAAACAACAGCAAACAGCAATTATTTGATCAGAGAAGAGACCCTTGTAAATATATTAATGCTGTAGCTTGAAGGATCATTTTAATGCACACTGAACTTTTTAAAATGTTGAGAAAGGCTTGTGTCATCAGGCGCTAGATATCATAAAAAAAATGTTTTTATCCATTTTGGTAGCACCTTAGAAAGTGACACTACTAAGTGAAACTACACTATTATGGTTGTCAATTCCTTCTCCAAATCTGTGGATGCCAGTTTCTTAAACAATGGTTGCCAACTTCATCTCCAAGCATACGGATAAATGACTCTATCCTTGCCAATTCCAACCACTTTATAAAGGCTATGTTTGTCAATTTTGATGGCAACTTAGAAAGTCACACTTGCCTTAGTACCTCAGAATCTGCCAACTTTAAACCTGTGTAAAACAACTCTAACTCCAAATCTATGAAGGTCAATTTCACCTCCAAATGATGGATACCTGACTTCCTTCTTGCCAACTCCATCTCTGACTCCTTCTTCTAGATATCTGATGTATCACTTCATAAAGGCTGTGTCTGTCAATTTTTATTGCGCTTTAGAAAGTGCTAAAGTACTTACTTTAGAAGCTACACTAGAATAGATGCCAATTCTAAACCTGTGGATGCCAACTCCGTCCCCAAACTCTTTATGCTAACTCCAAACCTAATGATCACAACTCCAGCTACAAGTGTACAAGAGTACCTGACACAGTCCTTGCCAACTCAGACTGCTTACTTACAATATATAATGTACCACTTCGTAAAGGTTATGTTTTTTAATATTAATGGCACTTCATAAAGTGACACTTTCTGAAGTACCTCAGAAGAAACCTTAGTGTGGTTGCCAACCCCAGACATATTACATTGCATTGCATTGCCACGGACAGTAGGTATAGATCCCTCCCTCAGACAAAGTCTTCTGACTAATCCTGCTGTGTACTGTCTAAGATTCTCAACCAGAAAATGTGTTTATAGAAGCATATAATAATTCCTGACACCAAAATCTTTCAGCTTTACAGATTTACAGGAAAAAATCCTAAAGCTCATCTTGGTGCTGAACACAGGACCTCCACATATGGATTTGTTGGTTCTTTCCACCAAGACAAAAGCAGGACTCGTTATTAAAGATGATCTGCTGTCATTCTGAGATGCTTTATAGCAGTTTGAAACAACTGCTTACCAACTGCTTATCATCACTGTCACTATTTTTTTGTTGTTATAATGAATGTATAAACTAGGGGTGTGCCATATCGCATCGTACGCGATAATATTGCGAACATTTTTTAATATTGTGAACGATATTATACCCTGAAATATCGTGCCATATCATCCACCCCTAATTATCACATCAGGGTACTACTTTTATGCTGTTTTTAGCAAAAGGAAAATTCACACTGTTCTCCTTTCCCATTATATATCTACTAGAGACAGGTTATATCTGTCCATTATAATTTATTTTGCTTTAATCCTGGATATATGGAGATATTTGGAGTGTAGTATTGGTATCACGACATTCTGGATCATTGACTTCTGTTACAATCTGATTTGTAACTTCTTGTATTTTTTAAATATCTCAGTTAGGGATGTGCCATATTATATCATATGCAATAATACAGTTTTATTCTCATTTTGTTTCAGTAGGGTATTCTTGAAATAATTATTGTTTATATGTTTATGTTTTCAAGAGCTACATAACATGAGTAGTGCAGTCATATGCTATAACCAGCATCAACGTTCAATCCAATCAATCCAAGAATGGAGAATCAAGAATGAATCCAACATTTTAGGTCAATACTGCTGACCAATTACAATTTCTAATGCAGATTGGAACATTAAAACACTCTTAACTGCACATTTCAGTCTGCTGGTTGAGAACCTCAGACAGTACATAGCAGGATTAGACAGCAGACTTTGTTTGAGGAAGGGATCTGTACCTACTGTCTGAGTTTTGTGCTTCTGTTGCTGTTAAGCATAAACTAGCTTGTATGTGTTTTGCTTTATAGCACAAGTCAACAGTAGCGTATATATATATATATATATATATATATATATATATATATATATATATATATATATATATATATATGGGGCGTGGCCAGCAACAGCTTATTTGCATTATATATCTACTGGAGACAGATAATATCTGTCCAGCATCATTTATTTCACTTTAATCCTGGATATATGGGGATATCTGAAGTGTAGTATTGGTATCACGATAGTCTATATAATTGACTTCTGTTAGAATCTGATGAAAATTCTTGGATTTTTTTTTATATCTCAGTTAGGGGTCTGCCAAATCATATCGTATGCAATATTACAATTTTATTTAGATTTTGTCGCAGTAGGGTATTCTTTAAATTTTTATGATTTAATTGAATGTTTTGTCATATCGCCAATAATATCGTTAACGCAAAAATACCATGAAATATCGTGATATTATTTTAGGGCCATATCGCCCACCTCTAGTATAAACCATTGTGATGTTTTGAGCCCCTCATCATCACTCATACCAAGGAACGCACTTTGATGAACATGAATCTGTTGTGAGTGTTGAAGCTACTGTAAATAAACCCAGCTGATTAGCATGTTAACACGCATGCATTGGCCATCCCTTCCCTGTCTTGGGACTTTCAATCACTTACCACATCCCAGTGCACGTAACGTACAGCGCCTGTCTTCATTACACATTCATCTGGAGACTCCTAAAACAATTAGCATGACATCTGTTAACGTCGTACCTGGATACCAGCTTTCCCTTGTGGTATCCCTCCTTTCACTTCCATTCTTCCTCTGAAAAGATATCGTACAAATAAGAGGGAACGTCCAGGTTCTAGTCAGGTTGTTGAAATGCATCATCAGCCAAAGCTATATATATGTACATTATAAGTACATTATCTGTCTCAATGACATTTTCTGTATAGGTGCAGAAATAATTGCCACTGACATCCTGTTAACAAAATAACTATAAGTCAATTATGTAATATACAGCTCTGAAAAATAATAAGAGACGCCAAAAAATGATGAGTTTCTTTTAATTTTACCAAATTGAAATTCTCTAGAATATAACCAAGAGGAAGATGGATGATCACAAACCATCAAACCAAACTGAACTGCTTGATTTTTTGCAACAGGAGTGCAGGCATAAAGTTATCCAAAAGCAGTGTGTAAGACTGGTGGAGGAGAACATGATGCCAAGATGCATGAAAATAACTGTGATCAAAATCAGGGTTATTCCAACAAATATTGATTTCTGAACTCTTAAAACTCTGAATGTGAACTTTTTTTTTTTGCATTATTTGAGGTCTAAAAGCTCTGCATCTTTTTTGTTATTTCAGTCATTTCTCATTTTCCGCAAATAAATGCTCTAAATGACAATATTTTTATTTTGAATTTGGGAGAAATGTTGTCCATAGTTCATAGAATAAAACAATATCAATGTCAATTTTACTCAAACATATACCTATAAATAGCAAAATCAATCCAATCCAAGAATAGCTCAAACATTTTAGGCCAATACTGCTGACCAATAACAATTTCTAATGTGGATTGGAACATTAAACACTCTTAACTGCACATTTCAGTCTGCTGGTTGAGAACCTCAGACAGTACACAGCAGGATTAGTAGACAGCAGACTTCGTTTGAGGAAGGGATCTGTACCTACTGTCTGAGTTTTGTGCTTCTGTTTATGTTAAGCATATAATATATATATATAATAATATATATGGGGCGTGGCCAGCAACAGCTTATTTGCATAAAAGTGACAGAGCCCTTAAACAGCACATTCTGAAAGAGGGATTGAAACTGGTTGGTGTAGAATAGAACTGGTGAGATCTTTTTATCTTTATGTAAGAGTGATTTTGTGAAAAAGAACTACGTGAACATGTTTTGTATAGTATAGCCCATAGACCTATTCTAGCGTGTGTAAAATCAGGTATAATGTGTCTGCTTTAATACCCTCAAATAATCATTTGCTTCATTTATTTGTCTTTATTTGATGTTAGTAAGCTGTACAAGTTTACTGCACAGCTAGACGCCTTTATATCTGCAGTATATTTGAATAACGGCACCAATTCTAGGTGAATAGCTGTGTAATGGGAACAAAACCTTTTGCTGTGATTTTCAGGCACAGTGGTGCGCTAGCTTGTATTGGTGAATCTAATTAGCTTTTAGTTTACATAAATTTTCATACATTCATTACCTGATTTTTTTTAAAGTCTACCCTAACTAATGAAACTAATTAACTTAGCATCTGTTTTCTAGCAAATGCTAAAGCTCCAGCCATGAGCTTCACAAACACCACCAGAGAAAATGCATTGCATGTGTTTTCTAGGTTATTTTCCAAGTTATTTACACAATAAACCATTAGGAGATTAATGACATTAGTGGACCCATTCATGGTGCTGTAATATGCAATCTGTAATACAGCTCTGGAAAAAAAAATATATATATATATATTAGACCACTTCAGTTTCTTAATCAGTTTCTCTGATTTTGCTATTTATAGGTTTATTTTTGAGTGAAATGAACACTGTTGTTTTATTCTATAAACAACAGACAATATTTCTCCAAAATTCCAAATAAAAATATTCTCATTTAGAGCATTTATTTGCAGAAAATGAGAAATGGCTGAAATAACAAAAAAAAAAAAAATGCAGAGCTTTCAGTTCAACAAGTTCATATTCATAAAGATTTAAGAGTTCAGAAATCAATATCTGGTAGAATAACCCTGTTTTTAATCACAGTTTTCATGCATCTTGGCATCATGTTCTCCTCCACCAGTCTTACACACTGCTTTTGGATAACTTTATGCTGCTTTACTCCTGGTGCAAAAATTCAAGCAGTTCAGTTTGGTTTGATGGATTGTGATCATCCATCTTCCTCTTGATTATATTCTAGAGGTTTTCAATTTGGTAAAATCACAAAAACTCATCCTTTTTAAGTGCTTGCTTATTTTTTTTTCCAGAGCTGTATGACTAAACTTGTTAGTCAACTTAATGCCATGAACGAAGTTACTTTTAAAATCAAGTAATCAATAAAGTAGCTAAATTACTTTTAAAGAAGTAATAAGTAATCAGAAATCAGATTACTTTATTGAGGTAACTTTGTCATGACGGCCGATATCAGTCATTACTTTCTTGCTCCCGCGCCAGACAGCTCTGACCAATCAGAGGAGACAATGTGCACACGTGGTTTATTGGTGCGCAATTTAGGTTTATATGTCTGTGTGAAACCAAACCAAACAGAGGGAGAAACGTTTCAAGTAAACAAACTCATCAACTGATCCGGACCATAGAAACTTTCACAACTACAGGTGTGAAAACGCTCTTTTATATGTCACCGGGGAAAAGGACGCACACCAAATGACAAAAGAACTTTTTTTGGGTATTTTATTCTGATTAAATTGTACTCAAAACAATAAAAATAAAAATGAATACACTGTAAAAAACCCTAACTAAGAACACAGTACAGTATTTGTTAGTGGCACTAATTACAGAAAATAGATAAATAACATTAATACCACCTTAATACCATTAACAGAGCTCTTTTTATATTTGTTTTTAAGCTCACCTCGATTTACTCAGCTTTACTCAACAAGATTTGAGCATTTCATCGAGAGAACTTGGACAAACAGCTTCTGTAACCCAGAAAAATACAAGGCTTGAACACGAGGAGCACACTACCCCACAGAAACAATGCCATCTGCCCGCATCTGGTTGTGATTCATTCAAAATACATGTTTAGAAAAGCAATATAGGCATCTACTACTGTTATAGGCCAACTAAACCTTATATTGTTCAGTATTTCCTGATTTTTACCTCTTATTTCATTAGGATGGCTCTGGATGGATCCTAAAATGGAGCACCACCATTCACTGCAGCTTGAGCCTCCTTCTCTACCATGCTCTTAGCTCCTCCCTTTCCTCTGTCAGGGTGACAACACTTCTGATTGTGTTTCTTAAAGTTATAGACACACACACATTTTAAAGGTGTATTCTCAATTCACCACCTGGCTACATATACTCAGCAAATTAAGATCTAATTCAGTAAAGTAAAAAAAAAAAAAAAAAAAAAAAGTTTCCTCTATCCAAGTTCTCATGCATTCTTTATTCCAGCGCGCCACATCCAGGGCTTTATCTCCCCTCAAACATACAAATATATACTAGTATTTTAATTGACACCGCTAATATAAATATGATTGCATTGTTTTACATTTCTTACATTTGTTCTTTTATTTACATATATTTAAAAATATCCACTATAAAAAAACTTGCATCTTAAGAAGAACAAGTGCAACTAATCAGATACAATTTTTGAATCGATTGACACCATTAGTTTAATATAAAAACTCATATTACAGTAATGATAGCATTACTAATTCTTCTTTGCTCATTTTTTTTTTCCAAGTCTTTTTTCAAGTTGTTTCTGAATAAAACCACTTAAACAGAAATACTGTACATTGTCTTTCATACAGTCTAGTAACAGTGGACCTGAAGGCAGCATTAAAACGAGAAGATCTCGCTCTAGAAACTACTACACATTACTGTAGCTGGAGAATTAGCCTGTTTACAGCAGAATCAGTGATGCATCTCATTTTTTTTTTGCCTCTTTAAACTCTTTTAACTGCCAAAAAAATAGAAAAAAATGAAATTTCAAAAGGTGTCTCCGGACTGCGCCTCGTCATTAGCGATGCATTAACCCTCACCCGCGAGACCAGCGATCGCTTATCGCGGCCCCGGTGCGTGCCGCGTGCGTCGCCCGTCTTCATTAGGGATTCATTTAGCGTCTGTTGGAACAATTAGCGTAGCGTCTGAGCGCGCCGCACTCCGCGTGCGCCGAGGGTGATCCGGAGCACCTCCCGTTACGAGCCTGGTTTCCCTCTAGAGCAGCCGGATTAATTATGAGAGCTGTTTATCGTGCTTTCTGAAACAATGGGGCCTGCCGCACACTTTGTTTATCTGTGCCCGGGCCCGTCGCGCCGTGTTTGTTGGGGTTTTGTTGGGTATTAAACGATAGCGGCTATCTCCCAGATTCTCCATCTAATTTTTGGAGCCGCTCCCGTGACTCTGTGTTCATTAAATGAGGAGTTTATAGCTCCCCCAAACACACACACACACACCCCACCAGGCCTGTGTAGCTCTATGCAGCCCCCAGCCCCACCCGCACTCACAATGCCATGCTTTTAATTGCTTTCTGTCGCGTGGCGGGTGCTGGAGGGGCGAGAGAGAGCGACAGCGCGAGAGAAAAAGAGAGAGAGAGAGAGAGAGAGAGAGTGCTGTAAAGCAACATTGGTTTATTAAAACATTAATGACACGTCAGCTGTGATTGCTCTCCTCCAGGTCACTTATCAGCTTTGCTTTTCCTTTTTTTTCCCCTCTTCCAGCAATTTCTCACGCTGGCTATTTTTAAAGAGGAGGAAAAAAAGAAAAAAAAAAAGAGTAAATAAGTGCTAATGTGTGTTTTTGTGTGTGTGTGTGTTTAAGAGAGTGAGAGTGTGTATATCCTTGTGGATGTGTGCCAATATGTGTGTGTGTGAATATGAATGTGTGGATGTATGTCTATGTGTGGGTTAGTAATTAAGGGTCTAGGACTGGTGCTGGGTTCCATTTACCTTTACCATTTACTGTACGTATGTATATATATATATATGATACAACATAATACATGAACTTCAGATAGTGTAGACTGATATAAAGCTTAGTATACTTTAATCAAATATTTGATTGAGTTTATTTGAATAGTTTTTTAAGGTTCTATCTTCTGCTCTTTCAGTGGCCCACACTCAGAGCTGACTACCGGGAATTGTACAATCCATTCCTTGTATGTGTGTGTGTGTGTGGCTCTAGAAAAAAAATAAGAGACCACTTAAAAACGACAAGTTCCTTTAAATTTAACCAAATTGAAAACCTCTGGGTATATAATCAAGAGGAAGATGGATGATCACAAACCATCAAACCAAGCTTATAACATAAACTTAGCATAAAGTTATCCAAAAACAGTGAAAACTGAAACTGATTCAGAAACTGAAGTGGTCTCTTGATTTCTTCCAGGGCTGTATATGATTACATAAGAAAAAGTATTTGCCCCCTTACAGATTTCTTTTGTTTTTCTATGTCAAGTCAAGTCAAGTCAAGTAGTTTTAATGTCAATACTGCATGTGTACAGGACATACAGAGAATTGAAATTACGTTACTCTCCTTCCCAATTTTACAGCAAGTACAGATAATAGATATAATAAAGGAGAATGGGAGACACTATGGGTACAATACAGCAGGGACACAAATAGACATACATGAGACACAAACAAGGTGCAGTAGTGTGGGGGAGAAATAGATATATAAATATAAGTAAAAAAAAAAAATATATATATATATATATATATATATATATATATATATATATATATATATATATATATATATATATATATAATATAAAAGAGTGGGAGACACTATATGTACAATACAACAGACAATAAACATACATAAGACAGAAGACAGTAGTGCAATATTGATGTTGATTGAGATGGGATGACAGTATAAATAGTATATAACAGTAGTGCAAATATGGTATATAGCTTAAGGCTGGTAAAGTGAATGAGTGTGTAAAGTTCTTAAAGTTCACAGTTTTTGGGGAATTAAAGTGCGATTTGACAGTGCAAGTATAGCAGTAGTGCAGGTATTGGGTGTGTAGTGCAAGTCCGTTTGGAAGGGACCAGTACTTTGAGTATTGTAGTGCAGAGTTTCAGTACCGTATTGGTGGGGGGGTCAGGATGCTGAGTGAGTGTGTGCAGGGGGCAGGATTGGGATGGGGGGTAGAGCAGGAGGATGGGGGGTAGAGCATATCAAATGAAGCAGAAAAGAATATCTCAAAAAACACAAATTTCTAAAGCTTTTGGACTTCAGAGAACCACAGTGAGAGAGAGCTATTATTCACAAATGGAAACAACATGGAACACTGATAAACCTTCCCACAACTCATAAAAAAAAAAAAAAACACAAAACCATGGCTGAACAAATCACACAGAATTCAATGTGCACCTCAACTCTCCTGTTTCCACCAGAACTGTCCATCACCACAATAAATTACTGTGGTCTAAAACCAGGTGTTTCTGTTTCATTGTCCAACCCCTGTACATGTATGTATGTATGGATGGATGGATGTGTGTATGTATGGATGGATGGATGCACTCTACAGTATATTCACGTATACATGTGCTCATACATATGCATATGTTTATGCATGTATGTGTGTGTGTGTGTGTGTGTGTGTGTGTGTGTGTGTGTTTGGGTGGTTTTCCTCTAAGCCCATAAGTCAACAGCTCCTCATGCCCTGCTGAATATGAGCATTAGAGCTGGCGGGAAGTGATGGATCTCTGATGCTTCTCCTCCTGCATTTGTTTGCCTCTCTCTTTTCTCTCTCTCTCTCTCTTTCTCTCTTTCTCTCTCTCTCTCTCTCTCTCTCTCTCTCTCTCTCTGCGTTGGCCGGTGTTGAGGGGAATTGTGCATAAAAATTCAGCAGCAGTGTGTTTGAGGGTTAAGCGAAGGTCGGCTTGTGTTTTTATATCAGCGCTGTCAGAGTGGCGCGGCACAGCTTCATCAGAACTCGGCCGGCCCGGGTTTATCTGAGCAGGGTTCGTCCACCAGCCTTGTCTGCATCCTGGGTTTTTTACTGAGGTCCAGGGCTGAGCTCTGACCTTTAACCCTGGATCAAACTCTGGGAACGGACTTCTGTAAACTTTGTGTGTCCGTTTACAGTGTTTGTTTAAAACGACCTCTAATGTTCCCTCGGTTTTTTGTTTGGTTTATTAGGGATGCACCGAATATTTGGCAACCAATCGGCAAACAAATCAGACAGAAATAGCATAAACATTTTCACAGAAAATAAACAAATTTAGGTAACACTTTATAATAACTTTCATTAATATCCCATAAATTAATAATTAATAACTGATATTTTTCACATTTTAAGAAACTAAAAAGTTGCTATCACATGTGTAAATACTAATGAACGCATTGGCAACATGAACTGCATTAAAATTCGTATTAACTAGCGATTTTCAAATTTAGATGAGCTAATAATTTGCTACCAATTTTAATATGAATATCCATGCTGATAAATAAGTGTCTGCTTTGTTCACATCTACTGATTATTAGTTATATATTAATATATTAATGAAAGTTATTATAAAGTGTTACCCAAATTGCATTTAAATCATATTGCAATGTTTCTGCTAAAGTAAGGGTTTATATAGCAGTGGTATCAGCTCCACCCCCTTCTCATGGATGGATGGAGTGATAGATGGATGGATAGAAGCTGTACAGGGCTAGGATAGTAACATTAGCTGAGCTAACTTAGCCTTTGCATTTGTTTTTGTTTTTTACCAAAGGACTGTGTAGCACTACTGAGGCAATCTTACAATTAAAATTGCACTGCTTAAGTAAACTGTTTGTTAAAAAAAAGAAAAAAAAAAAAAAAAAAAAAAAAATATATATATATATATATATATATATATATATATATATATATATATATATATATATATATATATATTTGCCAGTATGACAAAATATTTTATGTTTTTCAATTAATTTCAATAATATACTAATGCAACAAAAGTTTTATTTAAAATAAATGAGTTTCATGCATTCAGTAGAAACAAAAAAATAAATAATAATAGTGTAACAAAATAAAAAATATGTAATAGAAATAAAGCAACAAAACATAATTCTACCAAAAAAATGAAGTATATCATAACAAATAAATACAGTAAATAGCAAAATAAGTACAAAATAGACTTTCAGAAAAATGCTTTCAAAAATCATCATCATGCATCAAACTATATAATTTGTTCAATGGTTAAAAAATGAATGAGAACCTTTGAAAGATACATTACATTATTCTGTTTTTAGCCTTCGACCAAGTTTTTTTTTTGTTTGTTTCTGCCAAAAAAAGTAATTTGGGTGCATCCCTGTTTCTTGTTCTTTTTTTTTTCTCTTTCTTTCAGTTTTGGTCTCTATCCACATCTCTTGGTGCCTCTGGATTCCTCTAGATGAGCAATTATAAAGGATGGTATTTGGCCGTCAGTCAGCGCTGCTGCCGCTGTTTAACGTCCCGTTCGTCGACGCGCTTTCTGGAACAGCTGGCTCACGAAATGAGCGTGAGCTGCGGCGGGATGCTCCGCGTTTTTACGCTCCTCCAGGGGTTAATTGGCGCCTTTGAGAGTCGCCCAAGCGTGTCCGCGGTCTACGCCTCCGAAGAACAAACGCAGAACTCTATGATGAAACCCAATGAAAGTGTCGATGCGAAGCGCGGGGATGGAGGTGTGGCTGCTGAATCCCAAACGCAGTCCGATTAAACTCGAAATTCACCAGCGATGATGGAGTTTAAGGATGACGGGCAAGTTCTTCTGCTTATTTTCAGAGTTCATGAAGCAAAACCAAAGAATTTAGCCGAGCTCCTGATTAAGTAGATGATAGTATGAATTATTTATTAATTACTAATACATTAACCTGGGCAATGTGATATACAGTCCCCTCCAAAAGTATCGGAACAGTGAGGACAATCCCTTCATTTCTGCTTAAGTAAGTTTATAGTTAGAATAGCACTACAAAAATACATTAATTACTAAAATTGCACTGCTTAAGTAAGTTTAAAATTAGAATAGCACTACAAAAATACATTTATTACTAAATTTGCACTGCTTAAGTAAGTTTATAGTTAGAATAGCACTACAAAAATACATTAATTACTAAAATTGCACTGCTTAAGTAAGCTTATAGTTAAAATAGCACTAATAAATACATGTATTACTAACATTGCACTGCTTAAGTAAGTTTATAGTGAGAATAGCACTACTAAAATACCTTTATTACTAAAATTGCACCGCTTAAGTAAGTTTATAGTTAGAATAGCACTACTAAAATACATTAATTACTAAAATTGCATTGCTTAAGTAAGTTTATAGTTAGAATAGCACTAGAAAAATGACCCCCAGACATCACTAATCTTCTGCATTTTTTCTCTGTGAGGCTTTTCCAAGCTGCAGTGGGTTTTGGGTCATTATTTTGTTGCATGGTGAATCACTGATCATCAGTAAATTTTACATTTTATTTGTAAATCAAGGGAGAAATCAGAGTCTGGAGGAAGAGTGGAGAGACACACAGTCCAAACTGCTTAAGATCTAGTGTGAAGTTTCCACCAATCAGTGATGGTTTTGGAGAGACATGTCATCTGCTGGTGTTGATCCACTGTGTGTTATCAAGTCTAAAGTCAGTGCAGTTTTGTTTTCCTGAGAAAATCTTACAGCACTTCATGCTTCTTCCCTCTGCTGATGACTTTTATGGCGATGCAGGTTTTATTTTCAAGCAGGACTTGACACACTGCCCACACTGCCTGAAGTATCAATTGGTCTTATATAATATTCTAGTTTTCTGAGACACCAATTTTTGGGTTTACATTGGCTGTAAGCCATAATCATCAACAATAAAAGAAATAAACACTAAAAAAAAGTCACTCTGTGTGTAATCTACATCTACATCTACTGCATATAATATACGAGTTTCGCATTTTGCTGCACCTGTATGCAGAATGCAGTGACTAGAAACGTTCCAGTGATGGATGGATGGATGGATGGATGGATGGATGGATGGATGGATGGATGGATGGATGGATGGATGGATGGATGGATGGATGGATGGATGGATGGATGGATGGATGGGTGAAGTAGAGGGCGCCTGAAAAACTGTGTCGCAACAGATGGGATACATCCAGTAATAAACTGGACCTAGAAGTCTACTTGGAGTGACAGGGTAGAAAACTCACTTTTTCTGTAGCTCATTAAACCTCTGTTATTATGAAGCAGTTATTTAGAGTGTTGCTGGAGAAACGCATTAAAATAAGTACATCCGTTGAAGCCCATGGTCAAGTGGATAAGTGCATGGACAAAGAACCTTCCAAACAATTTATATTCACATTATTTTCCTGAAGAACCCTTGAGGAACCTTGAGTTTGACAGCCTGAAGTCACTGTGTAATAAAACCGGATGCCTTTCCCTGCTTTCCTTCAGTAATTGAAGAAGTGGCGGGCCCTTCTTAAATAAATTAAAACCCGTATTTCTCAAAAATGTGTCTCCCGAGTTGCATCATGCACCTGAATCTGAAACTCTGAGATGGTTTGTGTTTTTTTGTTCTTTTTTCTTTTTTTCCTGCAGTTTAATTTCAATGCAGTTTATATATTTTTTTTCTCTCTTTGCTTCCTGTCCTGAGAGCAGTGTTTTGGCTGCTCTGCTCTGCTGTTAAATAAAGCATGGAGAAAGGAACACAGCGACTGGCTCTGCCGCTAATGGGGTTTCTCCCATTAGTGAGAGTCTGCAGTCCGTAGAGGTGTGGAGATCCTGCTGAATATTTCAGCTTTTTAAGCTGCATTAAAGCAGATCTGTGCCATTGTTCTGAAGTTTGCTCTCCTGTTCAGAGTTGGAATGAGGGGAGAGTTGTCCATAGTGGGATGAGGTAATGTTCTGAGCAGTGGAGCTGAGCGGGGACGATGTGGTGAAACAATGCTCTGTTAAAAACAAAGACCTTTAAAGGAGAACTCCGGAGTAAAATGGACTTTTGTTGTAGTAAAACATGATAAAAAGAACAGTTTGTCCAAACACCCTTCAGACTAGGTGACACAGGGCATAATTTACCCAGATAAATCGCTTTTTCCACCGTTATCCAGCTCAAAGTAGCTCCACACCTTCTTGCTAGAATCTGGAGAACCATGACATTTAAAACGAGGCATTAATAACTTAAAACGTGCACAAGAAGCGTATTAAAAACCA
The DNA here is from genome assembly GCF_023375975.1 of Astyanax mexicanus. Classification (NCBI taxonomy): domain Eukaryota; kingdom Metazoa; phylum Chordata; class Actinopteri; order Characiformes; family Acestrorhamphidae; genus Astyanax; species Astyanax mexicanus. Next base: position 8,272,730 of record NC_064425.1, on the reverse strand, counting down.
CTGTTTACATCCCATAACACTAGCTAACACTGGTTGTATATATATTTTTTTCATATTTTGTGTTTTTTTCATATCTTATTACATATTATTTCATATACTTTTTAATATATTTAATTTTAATCCAACCAAAAAATGGATGCAACCAAAGTCAAAGAAGTCAAATAGCCCCTTTTCTTTAAGTCTACCAATTAAAGTTTGTTTCCAAGAGCTGTATGTCCAATTAAGGAACCTATAGGGTACAAACCCATGATGCATATCATGTTTTATTTTTTTTTTTTTAAAATGCCTTAACACTTTTGCCATTTTTCCTCTTTTTACCCCTCAGAAATAGCTAGAAAGAAAAGTTTTCAGCTCTTTATTAAAGATTTGCGGGGTTCCAAGAGTTTATTGCAGAGTTAATCTGTGTGATTTTTGTGCAAATATTCTTACTTCCCTCGCTAGTAAAACATGATTAAAAATACTTACTTTTGATGAATAGCACACCTCCGTTCTCCCACAGCATTCTGAGATACAGACATTTTAACAGTTTGTCCGAACACCCTTTAGACTGGGCGACACGGGGCATAATTTGCTCAGATAAATCACTTTTTTCCACCGTTATCCAGCTCAAAGTAGCTCCACACCTTCTTGCTAGAATCCAGAGAGCCGTGACATTTAAAACGAGGCATTAATAACTTAAAATAACACACAAGAAGCTTATTAAAAACCACTGTTTACATCCTATAACTTGGCTGAGTTTTCGCAGTTTACCAAGAAAAAAATCTATAACAAAACTACAGTTTAAAAATGTTTATTGAACATTGGTTATTGCACAGCAGACAAACCACAGACAAAGGCACATGTTGGTATCTAACAGAAACACAGATAACGTAACAATTCTAGCTGTAAGAAACCAACCAGGGAGTTTGGATGCAAACACAGCTAGGCAAAATCGTAGTCAAGGATAAGCCAAAAGATCAAAAACCAGAAAAAAACAGTAATAACAAGAAAAAATGTGGCAATATCTTGCAACTAGGTAGTGCATGAGTACCAATGTATATAGTCCTGTAGATGGGTAATATCCCACAGGTGTGTGGGAGGGGAGGAGATAGAAAACTGATAGCGAACGCTTTATTTGATTAAATGTACATCAAATTTGTATCATTCGAGTGTAAAAATGAACTTAAATCTGCCGTATGCCTGCCATCCCTCACTGCTGGCTGTGCTGTTTAGTTTTTTTTAGTAAAGGCAACTAAAAAAAAACAAAACAAAACAAAAAACATTTGGTTGCTTTAACACATGAAACCTGAAACAACCCGTGAGGTTGTTTGAACTATAATAAATAAACTATAAGAAATGATTCCTCCCCTGTCTCTGTCTGCCCGTTCTTGAGCTCCTTATCTCCTTTTATGGGCATTTGGCCCACCACTTCATGGCTTGGAAAATATCTGTTTTTTCATATCTTATTACATATTATTTAATATATTTTTCATACAGCCAAAGATCCAAAAATTCAAAAAGCCCCTCCATGACATTACACCATCTCATTACACTTCATTTTCCAATATATATATATAATTTTTTTTGGCCCGCCACATCATGGCTGCCAAACACTTAATTGCTGACCCCTGCTGTACACAGTTTATATATATATATATATATAATTTATTTATTTATTTATTTATTTTCCCATATTTTGCGTTTTTTCATATCTTATTACATATTATTTCATATACATTTTAATATATTTAATTTTAATCCAACCAAAAAATGGATGCAACCAAAGTCAAAGAAGTCAAATAGCCCCATTTCTTTAAGTCTACCAATTAAAGTTTGTTTCGAAGAGCTGTATGTCCAATTAAGGAACCTATAGGGTACAAACCCAAGATGCATATTATGTTTTACTAAAAAAAAATGCCTCAACACTTTTTCCATTTTCCCCTTTTTACTCCTCTGAAATATAACAAAATCAGAACAGCACAGCAAGAAAGAAAAGTTTTCAGCTCTTTATTAAAGATTTGGGGGTGCCGGGAGTTTATTGCAGAGTTAATCTGTGTGATTTTTGTGCAAATGTTATTACTTCCCCCGCTGTACTCCGGATCCTAAAGAGGCCGCCTCTTATTGGCTTGGCAGCGATGATTAATTTGCTTTGTGCTGCGGCAGATTTCGTGGGCTGAGTTTTGGCACGGCGCTATTAATTTTACATGCCGGAGGCGCGTCGCCGCGTATCAGCTGAATAGATTCGTCCAGGTAACACGTTAAGGCCTCTATCAGCTTCTGCTTTACAGCTAAATTACTCCATCACTGTTAACCTACTCAGGCCATTAGCATGTCAGCGGGCGGGCCTGTGCTTAAGAGAACTTGTGGCCAGGAAGTATTCATAGGTATGGGTTTCTTCCTACCTTTCATAAACAGCGCTTTGGTTTGGGTGCATTTATGAAAACCTTGTTATAGGTGGTTCAGTGTAGAACATTAATTGCCCTGCTTTAGCTTTATCTATAGTCAAGCTGTCAACTGTGCATCGTGCATCCTGATTTAGGGCGTGTCAGTGTGTCTTTGCTATCGTAATGACAGGAAAAGTACACCTTGTGTGGCTCAAAACAGACAAAATGCACGTATTAGTTCTCTTAGTTAATCTAACATAAAATAAACCAATCAACTTGTCACTTGCTTACATTCCCTTTAAGAGCCAGGTGCACTCTATCTTTGTCGGATTGCTGTTTTAACGGTGCAGCTACCTGGATGTCTCCAGCATTTATCAGCAGAAGAAAGAACATGATTGTTCATGCTGTGACCGTGCATCAGAATCTCATTTATGGGGGAAAAAAATATTTTATTTAGTATTCTGTTTATTGTTGATGTAACAGTGGGGTTTGTGCACTGCTGCACATGCCTATGTTGCCAAGATAGCAATGAACGTCTGGCTGTTGTTGTTAGTCTAGGTTGTATTCAATCAGTAGAGCACCTGTGTTTTCTGTAACCAAGAAAGCAATATGCCAGAAACTTTCCTGAACCATCAGCGTAGATATATATATATATATATATATTTACAATCACTGTTGATATTTAAACGATTAAGGTACAAGTTACAAGACGGGTTACAAGACGGGGTGTTAACGGGGTATTAGATAGCAATGAGCAGCAGTAACAAAACAGTTCTATTTTAAGTCAGAGAATTTCATAAAACACATAAAAAAAAATAATTGCTCAGATTGAATCAATATCAATGTGAAAAAATGTTTTGAACGGTGGAAAGACTTTAATTTTGTAGACTATATTACTAGATATCTTGTTTTAATGATTCTATGAAGCAAAATAAATGGTCCCACCACTGTTAAAAATCAAAGAACGTTTTTAAACACTACTGATAATAAATATGCTTTTGCTTAGATTGTATCATTGTCACAGGTAATTACACCACCTAAAGAGCCTTTCTTTAGATTGGACATTAGGGAGCCATTCTTGTAAATGAGATGTAGGATTATAAATAATCTTTATGCAGTACTACTGTACCACTTAAAAAAGGGCTCTTTTACATAAAGGGTCTATAAAACGTCTATGTGGGATTTTATTAATGGTTAATAATTAGGTTGTAAATAGGGTGTAACATTAATAAGTAGATACAACACGTAAAACATCTCCTACTTAGTTTTTTTTTTTTAATTAGTCAGCATTAAAACATCTAATAAAATAATACAGAAAGTCGGTTTACTTTTATAATATTATTTTATGTTAATATACACCCCACCATTATGATTATTGAATAAGTGAATAATTTGGGTAGTTATAGTTAATAACAGATATGTTATCCGCTATTTTATATTTTATATTTATATTTTTTTTATACCTTTATATGTACAGTTTATAACATAGCATGGTTTATAAGGTATTTACAAACTAAATAAATTCAATTACTTTTCATATATATTTAATGTGAATTTAAAGGGCACTTTTTACAGATTTTTGTTTTTTTTTACAGATAAAATATGTCTGTGTTCTACAAAAAAAAAAACATGCTTGTGAAGTTCTTTACGCAAAATGAGCTCAATTCTTACAAGTTTCAGTCTCTTTTAGAATGAGCGGTTTAAGGGCTCTGTCTCTTTTATGCAAATAAGCTGCTGCTGGCCACACCCCTCACATGTTAGCTTGTGGTGAGTGGCAAAATGCAAACAAGCTAGTTCATGCTTTACTGTGATAGTAGCACAAAAGTCTTTATTTGAAAATACTCCCTCATCTGCAGACTTGCCATGGACAGTAGGTACAGATTCCTCCCTTGGAAGAAGTCTGTTGGCTAATCCTGATGTGTGCTGTTTGGGGGTTCTCTTCAGCTGATGTAGTATATGGGGCTTCCTTTATAATCTATTTATGAACCCTTTATGAAGGAGCCTTATTATAAAATGGTATTTGTGCTACTTTGTTAATTTGAGGATTGGTTCCAGCAGTAGCTAAACAAAGTACTGTCTAAAAATGCTGCGTAGTGATTTAATGCACTTTGTTCTTACATTGCTTTTGTCTCATAAACTAGCAGAAATCAATGACTAACACCGGCTAAATCACTGAAAGACCCACGCGGTACAGTACAGAGCGGTACAGGCAGCCGCCACTAATAAATCACCTGCTTTGTGAGGCCAGACCCAATCCAGTCCGGTTCCCGAGGAAGTAAATTTAACCCAGCTTTGTTCAGCACCTGTGTTTTTAATATATATTAGAAAGCAGTGGAGGTTAAAGCCCTGCCCAATTATGAGCCGCCTCCTGTGTGGGGTTAGCCGCGGGGAGAGATTTATTAGCTGGGGAGCGCGGCTGAAGCACTCACACTAATAGAATAGTCGCCAATCTACGCTAACATGTCTTGATTGATAGGGTTGGGGTTGGGAAGATTGTAGGCACTTATCTAATTTGTAATGTGGGCTTGGCTGGTGGTATTAAACGTCACTGCGCGCTGTTGAGATCTCGGCTTTTAGGTAATTTCTCTTTTTATAGAACCTTTAAATGCCTTAAAAATGCTTTGTAGAGCACCGGAAATGTTTCCAGCATCGCTCAGAATCAAATAATCTTTTTTATTTATGTATTTCTCATTTTCTTCCCATTTTCCCCAAATCTTAGCTAGGCTTTTCTAACTGCTGTTGATGCAAGAATTGCCGAGTAGCATCACAGCGCACTCGGAGGAAAAAGCACAGCAACTCGGTTCTGATACCTCAGCTCACAGATGCAGCCTTGGGCTGATCGACCTCACCCTAGGAGTGATGAGGGGAAAGAGCACCATCTACTGTACCCACCCAGAGAGAGAGCAAGGCAAGCAGTTAGGCTCTCTCAGGGCTCCGGCAGCTGATGGCAAGCTGCATGACCAGGATTCAAACCAGCGATCTCCCGATCATAGTGGCAGGGCTTGAGACCACTGAACCACTCGGCGCCCTACAAATAAACTTTTTAAACCATAGGAGCCCATATGCATTTCTGAGTACGCCTCTTAGTTTTATGGATTTTTTTGTAGCCTAGCATCTCAAATGGTTATTTGAGTTGGTAAAGTTATTTACAGAATCTGTTGGTTTACTAAATAACTCTTCTAGAACCCTTTATTTAGTTACAGAGAAGGTGACCCTGTGCAAATTATCAAAAGTGAATTAAATGGGTTCTTAACATTGATTGATTGACAAACGTTGGTAAATGGTGTTATGAAGCCAATTTTTTTTTAGTTCTGTACACATAATTCTGAATTCTGTATACAGGCTTTTTTAGTAGGGGTTCTTTAGTAAGGTAGTTGGCAACAATCGAAGAACCATTTGGACGTTTTTAACGATTTTTTCTGCTTGGTTAAAAGGTTTTTCCACAATGCATAAAACAAAATTTTGATATATTTTGTTAACATTGTTAAAAATGTTCTATTTTTCTCTGATAAGAATGTTTGTCTTACTAAGAACCGTGTAAGTATACGATTATTTTGTTTAGTTTAGAAGTAATGATCTTAAATCAGTCTTACTTAGAATTTTCACCTTATTTTAAGTAATTTGAGTCAAAATAAGCGCAAAAAGTCATTCTGATTCTTTAGTCCAGATAGTCCCATCATAAACAGATACGTTTGCTTGATTTAAGTCTTACTTGACTTATTTTGAGACCTTTTGATTGCTTATTATAAGAACTCTTACACAGAAAATCCTGCTTATGCCATTGGTAGATTTTTTTTGCTTAACATAAGCATATACGTCTCAATTTACTTTACTGTTTTCTCTAGTTTTTTTTTGCAGTGCAACTGATGGTAAAAGCCTTTTCTTGGTGGGTTTATATAGTCCCTTTAAAAATTGGTTCTATAGAAATTTGTACCAAGCCTTTTTTTACACTTAAAGCCAAAGTTACATTACATTACATTACATTTGGCAGAAGCTTTTGTCCAAAGCGACTTACAATAATGATAAATATAGGTATAGGTACCAAAGTATAGGTAAAATCAACTGGGACCAGGTTCCAGATCAAGAACACCTGGTCCTCAGGGCTTATGATTTATGAGTTATTAAACAGAGCTCATAATAAGCAAAACTGAATTAATTGACAGAAGAACTTTATCTTTACGCTCCTTTTTTGATTTAGCAGAGAGCAGAGGACAGCAGCAGAGTTCAGAGCTTTATGTTTCCCGGTTTAATCCCCCGGTGTGTTTTATCTACGCCTCTCTCAGGATGTTGGCCCAAGAAGTCGTCAACTTGATAACGTTTCACCTCCCATTAGAAGTCCATTAAATGCCCAATCTGGAATTGCTGGAACGTGACCACATTTTCCCCCAGGCCCAGAGCCTGAGCCATCACGATTTCTGCAGCGGCGTCTGGAACCGGCTACAGTTTCACTAGAGCCGAGTGAAGCACAGGAAGCGGGCAATAAATCCCACCTCGTCACGTCTCTGTGGTTATTTGGTTATTAGCTGTGGTTCCGCTGCTCCGGGTGATATTGTAGCTAAGAGTCTGGAGCCAGACGAGGCCGACTTTGCAGTCTGGGTCTGCAGTGGGGTGAGTGTAGACTAGCATATCAATTTTTTTTAGAATTTTTCATATATTTAATGTGGATTTACACAAGTTAGAATACATATATGTTCTTTACAAAACTTGTTCATAAAGTTCCTTACACAAAATTGCTCTCACATAAAGAAATCTCTCTATATCCTGCTCTATTCTACACTAGTTTCAGTCCCTTTTATGCAAATGAGCTATTGCTGGCCACGCCCCATGTTTGTGCTGAGCTTTTACCACCCATAAGTGACTCTGCTGTGAGGTTTTCTTATTGTGATGTCACAGTAAGGGAGGAGCCATCCTAATGGCTCATAGAGGCAAATGATTCATCACACTAAACTCTAAGCTCTTTTAGTGTTTGGAGTGTTTATAGGGTCAGTCAAGACCCAAGTGTGTCTGCAGTATAAAAAAAAAAAAAAAAAAAAAAACATTTTTAGGTGACTTTTTAGATAGACTTTCAGACCAATTACCACTTGGGAAGTAGAGTCACACTTTAAACAAACCAGAGAAGAAAAAAAGAATTGTTGTGCTGAAATGCATCTGGGCTAACTAAGTCAAGTAAAGCTAAGCTAAGTAAACAAAACTGTAACTTTTTTTTTTTTAAGTCAAACCAGCGCTGGATGTAAATCTACACAGATGTATCTCCAGAAAACTGTTTATTTGGATGAGTAAAGCTCTTTTGTTTATTTCCAGTAAGCTTAGATTCCTGAATTTCTCCAGCACTAAGGCTGGAGCATTAGCACTAGCGGCTAACCGTTAGAGACTAATGCTAATAATACTCCAGCAGTGCTAGCCAGGGTTAGGAGCAGGCTACAGGCTGAGAATACTCACCTCCGAACGGGGAAATAGTGAGCGTGGTTAGCAGCTAATGCTAATGCTGCTCCAGCCCTGGTGCTGGAGAAACTTCACTGACACTCCTGTATAACGCTGTACTTCAGGGGAGTGACTTTACTGTTTCTTAGAAACCTGACTGGTAAAAATCATACATAAGATGCACTTGATTAACATTAAAGGATTTTAAGTGCGCCTTGTAGTGCAAAAAATACGGTAATATAAAAAATAGAGAGACTCCGCCCACATAGCCGAGGATGACAGGATGTGGTAAAGTTCTTTAGTCTGATTACTAAACTGCAGTGTGAAAATGAAACTTCAGGTGTGAAAAGATCCTAGGAATATCATGATAATGATCATATCCTGCGATATTGTTCCCCCCCTACTTAGTACGGACTTTCAGGGTTGTTGTTTTTGTTGTTGTTTGGTGCTGCAGTCGCCTGAACTGCCCCCCACCCCCCACACCCCCCTCACTGGGTCTCTTTAATGCGCTGGTGACTGGATTTAGCATGCAGCCTCAGTTTAGCTGGAGCCTGGATGCGGCTACGGGGCCGAGTGAATGAGCAAATTACGCCCGACTACAGAGGATGCTTGTCCTTCCAAGACTCTGAGCCATCTGTGTGAGTGTGTGTGTGTGTGTGTGAGAGAGAGAGAGAGAGAGAGAGAGGGAGAGAGAAGAAAGTGTGGAGAGAGAAAAAAAAAAAGGAAAAGTAGCAAGCTAACCTTCTGTGGCCTGTTAGCATTTCCAGTCCTTCTAACCGTCCCTGCAGGGCTGGGCTAGCGAGTGACCTTATTCAAAGTCTATACAGACACAGACACACACACACCGCACACACACACACACACTCTGTCCGCATTAACACAACAGCATGGTAATCCTCTCACGGCCTGCTGCGAACACAGGCAGGATTTTCAAATCAATTTCATTTCGCTCATCATGCCCTCCAAAAGCAGAGCCAGGAGAGATGGTGGGGGATGGGGGGAGGTGGCGGGGGGGGGGGGGGTGTACGAGATTGAGCCATGCCCATCGTCCCGCTGCTATGTGCCCACACGCCCACGCTGCCCGTCAGACTGCCTGCCTGCCTGACTGACAGAAAAACACAAATACAGTACAGACCAAAAGTTTGGAGACACCTTCTCTTTTTCAATGCGTTTTCTTTATTTTCATGACTATTTACATTGTAGATTCTCACTGAAGGCATCAAAACTACGAATGAACACAAGTGGAGTTTTATGTACTTAACAAAAAATAATATATTTATATTCTAGTTTCTTCAAAATATCCACCCTTTGCTCTGATTACTGCTTTGCACACTCTTGGCATCATTCTCTCAATGAGCTTCAAGAGGTGGTCACCTGAAATGAAAAGTTTTCCAACAGTCTTGAAGGAAGGAGTTCCCAGAGGTGTTTATTAGCACTTGTTGCTCCTTTGCCTTCTTCACTCTGTGCTCCAGCTCACTTCAAACCATCTGGATTGGGTTCAGGTCCGGTGACTGTGGAGGACAGCTCATTTTTTGTTAATTATATAAAACTCCACATGTGTTCATTCATAGTTTTGATGCCTTCAGTGAAAATCTACAATGTAAATATCAGTCATGAAAATAAAGAAAACGCATTAAAAAAGAGAAGGTGTGTCCAAACATTTGGCCTGTACTGTACCTTATATGTGTGTTACTAAGTAGCACCTTTTGCTTAGATTGGACAGTTTTGCACATCTTGGCTGGATTGTCTCAATAAGCTTTATAAAGAAGAGTCACCTGGAATTCAGGCTTTCAGTTAACAGCTGTGCTGAACTCGTCAAGAGTTAATTACTTGTTGAATTTCTTGCCTCTTAATGTGTTTGAGAGCATCAGTTGTAAAATTGTTAAGAGGTAGAGTTACAGGTATACAGTGAATAGCTGTATTTGAATAATGCTCTAATACATATTATAAGAAGCAAGAACTACTCAACTAAGGAAAGAAAAAAAAATGACTTTAAGGATGAAGATCAGTCAATCTAGAAACATTTCAAGAACTTTGTAAGTATCCTTAAGTGCAGTCACTGCAAAAACCATCAAAAAGGTTATGATGATGAAACTGGCTCTCATCAGAGCAGCCTATGAAACTGTAAGTTTTCCTTAATAGCCTGGATGACTTCAGGATTAACTTTCTACTGGTAGGCTATTGTACATAGGGCTGCAACGATTCGTCGATATAATCGACAATGTCAATTATTAAAATTGACATTATTAAAATTTGTAACAGTACTGCATTACACACAGTGCTGAGGACAGAAACACAATGGGTTGATGGGTAAATGGCTCACTCAACTTCAGTTTTTCCCAAGTTTAAACAACATCTAGACATTTTAAATGCCTTTTAAATCTCATGTTCAGTTGTTTCTATCATTTTTAGAGATGGAGGACATGGCAAAAATAATAATCGCCGACTAATCAACTAATTGACTAATCGACTAATCTAAAAAAAAAATCAGAAGATTAGTCGACTATAACAGGAGAGTTGAAATTTCAGAGTTAAACAGCTGAGAGTTGATTTTCACTCTCAAAGTGTAATTTTAACTCATTCAGATTTAAATGGGGTTCAGTGTTGGAGTTATTTGACAGAGTTGAATATTTCAGCGTTAATCCCACTAAACCCAATAAATACTGGCCAACTCCACAGAGATTTAATTAAACTCCGCCCAGTTAAACACGTTATTTGCATAATGGGTGTGTCCCCCAGATCCTAACTTACTATCTGTGAAATCTTGCCCACCAGGTCTACCTTCCATTGGGTATTGTGTTATATTTTGTTTAATGGTTGTTTGTCTAGCCAATATATTGTAGGCTATAAGAGCAAGTTACCATCCTTTGTACAGTAAATTGTGACAAAGTGTTGGTAATGCACCTACCAAAGAAATACAATGGAAAATTACATGCTAACCTGTCCTGAATTATAATTAAATAATAATAAAAAAATATTAATACTAATCTTCTTCTCATTTATATATATTTTTTTAACTCTTGCCAGTGTTAGTGTAACAATTTAGTAAAGTGAAAGTGTTGATTTAACTCCAAAGAGTGTGGACCTATATAAACCCTGAAAAAAGAGTTAAAATCAACTCTGTGGGATATTTTAACTGCAAAATTAGGAAAATAAATACTACAACACAAGATTCAGATTGTAATCTATCTGTGTCAGCTTTTGAGCTCAATAATCTCCGGGGTTGTGGAGCTGTCCATGGTTCTGAAACGAGACATCGCACACCAGTGACGAGAGAGAGAGAGAGAGAGAGAGAGAGAGAGAGAGAGAGAGAGAGAGAGCTTTGAGAAGAAGAAGAAAGGCCAAAGGAAAGAAATAGATTAAAAGGGATGACATATGCTGGCCCTGACCCCTCCACTGACCTTTCTGAACCTTCAGCTTCACTATTCTCAGAGAAACCAATCTCCGACTTTCTCCCACTCGCCTGCTCTCTCGACAGAGGAATCCGTGTAAAATCCTCCGTCACTCGCCGCCACTAGACACAAACGCTATTTTCCTCACCTTTCCACCGACTGAGCTTCTGCAGGAACCGAAGCCGAAGCATTTCTCTCAGCCTCCGACACCAAAATACAGATTTTACTACCGTTTCTTTCTTCTTGTCAAGACTAACCCATTGCCCATTGCTTTTAAACCCATTCCCTTGAGATATGACTCTCACCCTATCTTCCTCTGGCCTTTCCCCCCATCCGTTTCTCCATTTTCCATCTTTCCTTTCAGTACTCTTTCATCTTGTCCTCCCTTTCTTTTTTTTTTTTTCTTTTTTTACTAACACCCGCACCCTATCCTTCCTCTACAGCTCAATGTTAATTTCTTTATAGAGGCCTTAAATCAGCAGTCCCTACATTTCTTTCCTTTTAAATTGAAAACTCAAAAAGTGTTCTTGAGTTGGGAGAGAATAAAATAATATTCTAATATATATTTATGGTATAATTAATGGTAGCACATCATCTTTAGTACTTCAGTACTTCAGTAATTAAGTTCAAAATGTGAAATTCCTAAAGTATATAGGTGTATTGCACACAGAGTGATCTATTTTAAGCATTTATTTTGTTTATTGTTGATTAATTATGGTTTACAGCCAATGAAAACCCAAACATCAGGGTCTCATAAAATTAGAATATTATTTAAAACCAATTGGTACTTTTGGCAGTATGGGCAGTGTGCCAAGTCCTGCTGGAAAATGAAATCCACATCTCCATAAAAGTTGTCAGCAGAGGGAAGCATGACTTTGGAATTGATATAACACAGTGGTCCAACACCAGCAGATTTTATGCCATTACCATGAGATTTTCTGAAGATATTCTAATTTTATAAGAGACACAATTCAACCAATTGAACGCACATAGCAGGTGGTTACATTAACCTTTACATTAAAAGTACTCTTGCACATGCCACATTGATGCAATTACACATTCTCACCAGAGAGGTCTCTAAATCCCCATCTCCCTAAAACTTAAGGACTGTAACTTTAATAAATAGAATAAATATTGATGGTGATTGTTATAAATATCATATTCTCACATTCCTAGCTAAGACACATAGCATAAAAAATTTAAATAACAACTGCCGACGATCTGAAAAAAATGAAGCTTGCAAAGAATGCCTGAAAAGTAGGAAATGCTATTTAAAAAAAATATTAATAATTACCGGACTTCAACTGACTGACAAACTTCCATTAAGAATTCCCAGCTAGGAAGAACTGTAGATTAATGTGAGATCTGTGAGAAGCCAGAGGAAAATAGAACTCAGGAAAATAGCTGTTCATACGCTGGTAAGAAAGGCAAGGCCAAGCCCTATACATGGCAACAATAGACCTCAAAAAAGGTTCAGTTCAAAACTCACCATCTGTTAAGCTTGAGGTTGGATGTATATATTACCTTATGGTTCTACAGCAGCTATTGGCACAGGAAACACTGCCCACGTAAATAGAAGGACTCTAATCAATAGTCTAATAATAGCATAAACATTTAAATAATTTTTTTTTTTATATAGCACTTCAATCGTTGATGTCCAATGAAAATATTGGGTTGTTTTTTGCTTTTTTTGTGGATTTTAACCCATCAGCTGTCCTTCACATTGTCCTAAAATTTCATGAAGAATGGACCAATAGAAATGCTCCAAAATGACTTTTACATTGATGCCCACAATTTTTCCTTCACTTGTAAAATTAGAATTGTAGAGGTATGTTTGTTACGATGGATTGAATGGACCATATCATCCACAGAAAGACTTATCTAAGAACTGGGATTGGTGGGAAGCCTCACAACACCAATTATCTTTGGTTGCACAGCTCATTTGCATATTTGATCGATACCACTATCACTATAAATTGCATTGAAACTCTTGGCTCTACACACTAGGCACTAGAACATTTAAATATCCTTATTTCTTTTTTGATTGCACTTATCATATCATCGCTGTCCAATAAAAAAACATTTTTTTTGTGTGGATTTGAGCACAGCAGCTGTCCTTCACATTGTCTCAAAATTTCATGAAGAATGGACCAATAGAAATGCTCCAAAGTGACTTTTACCTTGATGCCCACTGTTTTTCCTTCTCTTGTATAGATGGAACTGTAGAAGTATTTTTGTTATGATGGATTCAATGGACCATAGCATCCACAGAAAGACTCGTCTTAGATCTGGGATTGGTGGGAAGCCTCACACCACCAATTGGAATCTTTGGTTGCACAGCTCATTTGCATACTGGAGCGATACCACTATCACAATAAATTGCTGTGAACCTCTTGGCACTAGACACTAGGAACTAGAACATTTAAATGTCCTTATTATCTCTGTCCAATGAAAAATATTGGGTTGTTTTTGCTCTTTATTTGTGTATTTGAGCACAGCAGCTGTCCTTCACATTGTCTCAGAATTTCATGAAGAACAGACCAATAGAAATGCTCGAAAAATGTACATTTTTAAATTTACTTTTACATTGACGTCCACTGTTTTTCCTTCTCTCGTAGAGTTGGAACTGTTAAGGTATTTTTGTTATGATGGATTCAATGGACCATAATATCCACAGAAAGACTCATCTAAGAACTGGGATTGGTGGGAAGACTCACACCACCAATTATCTTTGGTTGCACAGCTCATTTGCACATTGGAGCGATACCACTATCAATATAAATTGCATTGAACCTCTAGGCACTAGACACTAGGCACTAGAACATGTAAATGTTCTTATTTCTTTTTTGACAGCACTTATCATATCATCGCTGTCCAATAAAAAACTTTTTTTTGTGGATTTGAGCACAGCAGCTGTCCTTCACATTGTCTCAAATTTTCATAAAAAACAGACCAATAGAAATGCTCCAAAATGACTTTTACCTTGATGCCCACTATTTTTCCTTCTCTTGTAAAGTTGGAATTTGTAGAGGTATGTTGGTTATGATGGATTGAATGGACCATTGCATCCACAGAAAAACTCATCTTAGAACTGGGATTGGTGGATTTGGTTGCACAGCTCATTTGCATATCTAAGCGACATCAGCTATCAATTATCCGACAATATTGTGCAGAAACCTACTTTCCACTCTCCAATTCCAATCTCTGCAATCTCCACCATCCCTTTTTCTTTGCCTCCACCATCCCCTGTTCTCTCCTCTATCATTTCTTCTGCCTCCCTCCCCACCCTCTTTCCAGCACCAGCCTTCGCAATTTCGCGCTCACTGAGAGAGCCGTCTAATACGCACCATTACCCCACTACGTCATGCTAAACTAAAACGGGATTAAAGCTTAATTACACCTACCCACGCTCCAATTACCCATCTCAGCCTGGCTACACGGGCATGATTCACCCACTGTACCGCCCGCGAAGCCGCTGCCAAATTACTCCCAATATCTCACACTATCGCTCAGCAGATAAAAGAAATAAAAAAGAACAAAGAAATAGGTGTTAAACTTTTTAACAGAATAGCAATGAGACAGCAGCTGAGCTACGCTACGCTACAAATCGAGCTAGCTGCTTCCGGCCTCTGTTTTTTCCTCCAGGACTACTGAAGCCATTCTCACAAGGTCCTGAAGGCCACGGACCTGCACTAAAAAAAATTATGAAAATGCAGAAAGTTTCTTTTTTTTTAAAGTAAATTTAATTTCAGACTTAAATGTTACATAGAGTAAACGTTTAGTAAACTTTTCTTAATTTATTTTTGCTGAATCAATCCTTTCTTTTAGTAACCTTTACGTAATTTCTGCATACAATATTACCTAATTACAATTACTTAATTTATACAATATTACTCAAATAATTTATGATACATAATATATTATAATTCCTGAAATTTAATTATTTTTAGTTACAACACACATATTACACTGTCTCTACACATGGATGGGATATAATACATTCTTTTTAGCATACTAAAAAAAATATATATATATAAAAAAAAATAAAACATAAACAAAAGTATTTGAGTAATATTATATAAATGAAGTAATTGTAATTAGGTAAAGTTTACTAAAAGAAAGGATTGATTCAGCAAAAATAAATTTAGTAAAGTTTACTAAAAGAAAGGATTGATTCAGTAAAAATAAATGAAGTAAAGTTTACTAAAAGAAAGGATTGATTCAGCAAAAATAAATTTAGTAAAGTTTACTAAAAGAAAGGATTGATTCAGTTAAAATAAATGAAGTAAAGTTTACTAAAAGAAAGGATTGATTCAGTAAAAATAAATTGAATAAAGTCTAAAAGAAAGAATTGATTCAGTAAAAGTAAATGAAGTGTCACGTCTTAGTCTTGTCTCATGTCTCTGTGTGTTATTCCCACGTGACCTGTGCCCCTCTGTGTCTCCTGTCAGTAGTTTTTTTATCACCTGTTTCTCATTTGTAGCTCCGCCCCTTCCCCAGGTGTTTCCAATTCTAGTGTGTTTCCTGTTTGTTAAATAGATCCCCTGTGCCACTTGTCCTCCGTCGGTCTTTGCACCTTCCCCTGTTGTTTTGTCTCTCTCAGTGTTCCATAGCTTCTCTCAGTGTTTCCTTGTCTTCTATAGCCTTAGTCCTTTGTTTCTCGTTTATTTCTTGTTTTCACGTTTATAGTTTTATTCCTTGTTTATTTTTCTAGTTTATTTCCCTTGTATATATTCCCTGTTTATTTATTGTCTTTTTCTCTAGTTGGTTTAGTTTATGTTCTCTGATTTGTTTTGGTTAATGGTTATTTGTGTATCTTTGTTTCGTGTTACTTATTCCTTGTTTCTTTGTTATTTATTTAATAAATTATTTATTTATTTAGCCCTTGCCTGCACTTGTGTCCGCTTTCCTCGTCACCCTGCCTGGGTCATCTGTGACATGAAGTAAAGTTTAATAAAAGAAAGGATTGATTTAGTAAAAATAAATTTAGTAAAGTTTACTAAAAGAAAGGATTGATTCAGCAAAAATAAATGAAGTAAAGTTTGATAAAAGAAAGGATTGATTCAGTAAAAATAAATTTAGTAAAGTTTACTAAAAGAAAGGATTGACTGAAGTTCAGTTCACTTATTTACTCTATGTAACATTTAAGTCGAAATTGAAATGACTTAAATGAGTTGAAATTACTTAAATGTATCTGAAATTAAATTTTATTTAAAAAAAAAAGCAAATGCAGAAAGTAACAATACTTTTTGTAAGTACATTTTACTCATCATTTTTTTCAGTGTGGCATTAGGCTGGTAATGACTTCTGTATTCACAGCTCAGTAATGCCAGAAAGGTTTTTGTTAGCGTTTGTTAAATACTGTAAATGATTAGTTTAGAATAGTTACTCTACCTCAGTAACTGCTGTGATTATATATGTTACAGTATGTCACACATCTCTGCACCTTATCCCCACTATACACTTTATTATACCGTATCGGTACTGCACTGTCCTGTCTTTAAATTGTCTCGTCTTTTGTATTTATTGTATTTATTGTTATTTAGTGTTATAATTTTATAATTTTATGTTGCACTGTCGTCACTCCTGCACTTTATGTTGTCTATTGCTTGTTGTTCTATGTTGCACCATGGTTCCGGAGGAACGTAATTTCATCACACTGTGTACCTGTACTCAGATGTAATGACAATAAAAGCCTCTTGACTTGACTTGACTTGACTTGACAAATGAGAAATTACACAAAAATAAAGCTGAAGCCCTTTGGTTTCCTTTAAGCAAATTGCATTGAACCTCACGGCACTAGACACAACAGACACGGTCATGCTAGCTTTATTTCAATCACTTTGGGCCACTGGTTTTGATTTTGAAGTTGTGTGGCGAGATTGCTGAGTGAATTCGAATGCTGAGTGCTCTCAAGGCCGTAGCTTTGCCTGGAGTGGTGTTAAAAGGGCCCTTCACAGAGAAATGCTAACTGTGCTAACCACCAAAAATCAAACAAAACCCCAATATGGTTGGGTTTCACAAAGAAAAACAGTGGCGTGAAAGAGTTTTTGCTTTTTTGTCATACTGAAAATTTTCTGAGAATCAAACTAACTTTAATATCAGACAAAGACAACCTGAGTAAATCTGAAAATCACTTTTTAAAAAAACATATTTAAACCAATCTAGCCCTGTGTGAAAAGTTGTTTTCCCCCTAAACCTAATAATTTAAGCAATCAAGCTTAGAAGATAACTGGCAACCAGTCTTTCACATCTCTGTAAAATAATTTTGTTCCACTCTTCTTTACAGAATTGTTTTACTTCAGACACATTGGAGGGTTTTCTCCACCATGAACTTCCTGTTTAAGATCATCCACAGCATCTCAATCAGACTTTGACTAGGCCACTCCAAAACCTTCCTTTTATTTATTAAAAATTTTGAGCCATTCAGAGGTGGACTTGTTTGTGTGCTTTGGGTCATTGTCCTGCTGCAGAACCCAAGTACACCTGAGCTTGAGGTTACGAACAGATGGCCGGATATTATCCATCAGGATTGTCTTGTAAACAGCAGAATTCCTGTTTCCGTCTATTACAGCAAGTTTTCCAGGTCCTGAATCAGCAAAGTAGCCCCACGTCACCATACTACCACCACCATGTTTTACGTTTAGCTTGATGTTCTTTTTTCTGACATTATGTGTTCATTTAATGCCAGATGTAACAGGACACACACATTCTGAAAAAGTTCTACTTATAATATAAAACCTTAAAATATAAGACGTAAAAATTCCTTTAAAATCCTTTTTTTTCTAATTTATCTGTTATCTGTTTATAGCCCACAAGAGAAACAGCTGGGCTTTCTCAACACAACTCTAACAGAAATCTAACAGAAATCGAACTAATTTGTTTTTGCATCAGATATATTTGAATTTGTGGATGTGAATTTTTGTATTTGTAAAATGTATGAAACAGATTTTTTTTGCAAATTTGTTTTCCTGAATTTTAAATCAATGTTAGCACCACCTGAGTTAAAAAAATACAAGTTAAACTAAAACTAAAACTAAAAAGTTAATCTAGTGTGTTTCCATAAATTGAGGTAATTCAAGTATACAGAATTCAAATTCAAATCCATATGTCAGATTTTAAGCAGCTCTATAGGATATTAGAGATGTTGGAGGTGTTTTCTTTACTTAAAGCGGTAAGATCATGCTGATTTATCTACTAAACAAACCCAGGCTAAGACCCGGACCGGAAGCAGCTCTGAGGGAAAGCAGGTTTCATTCACACAGCGTTAGATTGAGCTTTTGTTAGAGCTAATCCTCACTCAGTCGTAGTGGTTGTTTTCTATATGGAGCTTTAGCAGAGAGGGATCAGATAGACTTAACCTTCATTCCAGATGCTTCCAGATGAAGAAAAGGGAATTGATACTGTCAGGTTCAATTACCCTCACTGACTACTTTCACCCAAGTGGCCAGTTTATCAAAAATCCCAACCATGTGCTTCTAATTTCTTATCAATTTATTTGAAAGCTTTGTATTTTGATTCCAATGCCCAGTTTTTTAGGAGCCTAACCCTGTATTTAAACACACTGGCCACTTTATTAGAAACACCAACCATGCACACAATAAACTCCAATCGTGTGCTTCCACCCCAATGGCCAGTTTACTAGAGACTCCCCGTCTTATGCTTCCACCCCAATGGCCAGTTTATCAAAATCCCCAACCATTTGCTTCTACTTTTAACCCATTTATTGGAAACTCCAACCTTGTACTTTCAATCGCTGGTCAGTATATTAGAAACACTTTTGTCTCTGGATATTTTTTTGAAAACCCATACTACCTTGTACTTACACTCACTGGCCACTTTATTGGAAACTCCAATCTTTTAATTCCACTCACTGGCCACTTCCACCTCAGTGGCCAGTTTATCAAAACCCCCAACCATGTGCTTCTATTTTCTAATCAATTTAATGGAAACTTCAACTTCATAGTTTGACCCCTATGGCCAGTTTTGTTCAAGACTGTATAAGATTGCCCAATTACCAATTTACTAGAAACCCAAACCTTGTTTTTTCACCTCAATGGCCAATTTACTAGAAACCCAAACCTTGTGCTTCCACCCCAGTGGCAGGTTTAGTAGAAACCCCAATCTTTTGCTTCCATTCCAATGGCCAGTTTACTAGAAACCCAAACCTTGTTTTTTCACCTCAATGGCCAATTTACTAGAAACCCCAATCTTGTGCTTCCACCCCAATGGCCAGTTTACTAGAAACCCCAATTTTATGCTTTCCCCCCAACGGCCAGTTTATCAAAAAACCCAAACCATGTGCTTCTACTTTCCAACCACTCTGACCTTGCACTTCCAATCATTGGACAGTATATTAGAAACACCAAACTTGAACTACCACTAACTGGACTTTTTTTATTGAAAACCCATATTGTCTTGTGCTTTTTCTTACTGGCCAGTTTATCAGAAATTCCCAACCTGTCCTTTAATTTTCTAATCAATTTATTGAAAACTTCAACTTTGTAGTTCCACTCCAAGGGCCACCATATTAGAAACCCCAACCCTGTACTTCCACTTACTTGCCACTTTATTAGAAACCCCAAACCTTGTAATTGTACTAACTGCATTTTTAATTGGAAACCGCTACTGTCTTGTGCTTCCAGTCACTGGCCACATTATTAGAAACCCCAGCATTTTACCTTCACTACAGGGGCCAATTGATTATATACCTTACACATTAACTTCCATTCACTGGCCAGTTTATTTTATATTTATATATATAAAAAATATATATAGGCTCAGTATAGACATCCAATGTTTTTTTTTTATATCTAGCCTGGATTTAGCTGTATTTCCTTTCAGAAAATAAACATTTAATATGAAATATGCCTTTTTAAAATTAAAAATATGACTCAGAATTTGCATATTTGCATTTTGGGTTTAAAATAGATTCTATTGTCTATATAGATATCTATTACAGAACAGTAGCACAGTAAATGCTGTGTTTGCATCTAATCAATCTGGTCTTCACTGCAATGGTTTATCCATCCATTCTTTATCTATCCATCAGCATCCATCATCCCTCCATCATCATCACCATCCTTATCATCATCATCATCGTCATCAACATGTGTGAGTCTGTGTGTGTGGGTGAGTGAGAGATTGAGAGAGGGAGAGTGAGAGAGAGAGAGAGCTTCTGGCATGTATCCTTGTCTGTTCTTTGATTAAAGTGGGAAATTTATCCTGGATTTGGGTCAAGAAGTGGGTTGCCCCAATTTTCCGCTCGTTCAGAGAGCGAGCGCCGGCCGATCGACAGCTCCGCTCGGCCTTTCTTTCCCTTTTTTCTCTCCTCCCCGTCGTCCGCCCAACATCGGAAACCTCTCCAGCAAACACCGCGCGCTGCTTTCAAGTGCTTATTATTCCGCGCGATAGTGCCACCGGAGTGCTTTGTAAATACGAGCATGCTCATTGGCTTTTTACGAGGCTAAACCAGGGTTTAAAGTGAGAGCCAGCCACTCGCTCGGAGTTGTTTTTTTAGCGCAAACCGTTGGAGAGGCTAGAATTCACCCTGGAAAGAGAACACAAACACATTTAGCGGAAGGTTGTGTTACAAAAGAAAGAGGAAAAAAAGAAGCGACAGAACTCTTGTGTTGTGCAGAGGTGAGGTCACCGGGGTTAGCCAGTGCTAGTTTTTGAACCGCTAGTGTCGCACCCTTCTGTTTTAATGTAGTGGCTGCATAATTGCATAATTACTGTGGTTTTGTTACATAATGAATTACAGTTTTCAAACATAATGAATTCCCTCTGTTTTTTTTTGTTGTTTTTTTTTTGGAGACTGCAGCGTTTTACCACTTGATCTGACTTTTTTTTTCAATGTCGAAATAAAAATTTTATTCACATACAGTACAGGCCAAAAGTTTGGACACACCTTCTCTTTTCAATGCGTTTTCTTTATTTCCATGACTATTTACATTGTAGATTCTCACTGAAGCTTCAAAACTATGAATGAACACATGTGGAGTATAAAAATATATATACAGTATATTCTAGTTTCTTCAAAATAGCCACCCTTTGCTCTGATTACTGCTTTGCACACTCTTGGCATCATTCTCTCAATGAGCTTCAAGAGGTTACCACCTGAAATGGTTTTCCAACAGTCTTGAAGGAAGGAGTTCCCAGAGGTGTTTATTAGCACTTGTTGCCCCTTTGCCTTCTTCACTCTGTGCTCCAGCTCACCCCAAACCATCTGGATTGGGTTCAGGTCCAGTGACTGTGGAGGACAGCTCATTTTTTTGTTAAATAACAACAAATAATAAGATTTCAGACCTTAAATAATGCAAAGAAAGCAAGGTTATATTCATAAAGTTTTCCATGCATCTTGGCATGTTCTACTCCACCAGTCTTACACACTGCTTTTGGATAACTTTATGCTACTCACTCCTGGTGCAAAAAGTCAAGCAGTTCAGTTTGGTTTGATGGCTTGTGATCATCCATCTTCCTCTTGATTATATTCCAGAGGTTTTCAATTTTCAAATCGGTATGTGACAAAAACGATTGATACTGTTTTATTGTAACATAGGTGCTCTAAACTAAGAATTTTGCTTTTGAAATTCTGTGAAACTGGGACGTCTTTCCTTGGGGTTGAAATCAGGTGCATAAAAATGTCAGAAAAAAAAAACATTTTTCGACACATATTGATGTACTGTAGATCACTCATTATTTCTTTGTTCTTTTTAAAAGGATCACTTTTATCGTAAGTCTTGCATTTACATTATGATGGTAGATGGATGACAGCAAACCAGAGGTTCCATTTTTATATCTTAAATTTTATCCCAAGTGGTAGCAGTGAAATATGCATAGAACATGTCAACCTGTGAAATTCAGCTTTTCCTGCATTTTCCATGATTTTATTCTGGAAACAGAATGATGCTGAATGCTTATGCAGTAATTGAAGTCCAGGCTAAAAGGCTATTGCCATGGCAACATTTACATGCCTGTATGCCACCATTGATTGTGTAGCATTGGTGATTACACCGATTACAGATTACCCCTCTGTAATTGCCCCTGCTATACTGTATAGCATGGAACGACGTTTTTATCAATGCCAGCATTTAAATGCAGCACTTAGAGAAGACTATCTGTGCGTTGTAATGGGATAATCATAACAATAACTCCTGTAATAGAACTCCCTCATTAGTAATTACGGCACTATACAGGGAGAGAGTAGTGTGTAGAGTGTAGTTTACCTCTGAGTGGAGGTATAAACACAATTAATTCCAAGGATTCCTCATTGATAACCAGGATTTGTGTTTGAGAAAAAAAATATTTGACAATTATTTAAAGTACCAGTCAAAATTCTGTGTTTTTTGTAGATTAATATTAAACTCATCTGAACTATGAAGAAAACATATGGAATAATAAAAAACAAAAAAGGGTTAAACAAGCCAGAATATGTTTTACATTGTAGATTCTTCAAAGTAGCACCCCTTGCTTGGATTAGACAGTTTTGCACATCTTGGCTGGATTTTCTCAGTCAGTTTTATGAGGTAGAGTCACCTGGAATTCAGGCTTTCAGTTAACAGCTGTGCTGAACTCATCAAGAGTAAATGACATTGTTTTTTTTTAGTAACGGTCTAAAAATGGAGAAAGTTCAGCACTGTTGCTAGACTAGGCGTCTCCCTAGGCGTGGTCGTCCTGTAAAGATGACTGTAAGAGCACAGCACAGATCTGCAACTATAGGAAATGTTATATTGAGGTTATTTCTATTATATTATTTCTATTATATTATACTATTATATTTCCATTGTTAGAGTCACTTAGACATGCTTTTCTTCACTTTGTAATTGATGAGATTAAAAATGACCGGCTTCCGAGCAGCCCTGGCATTTCTGCGCGTGCAGGTGTGGCTCTATTCTTAGCCCACGCTGATTAGTATTTTGATGGCGCTCGCTGTGATTAACCCAGCTTTTCTTCACTGCCGCTGTCTGTTGTGTTTTCCCTCTGAAGATGTATTGCCTTCCACCGCATGTGGTTAGTGTTCATATTAAACCCCACTCACAGTGTCAGGCAGCCCACACCTTCATTACGCTCCTCACTGAAGAGCATCTCTCCGTTAGAGGGAAGGACTACACACAGACAGAAAACACAGGCTATTTATGTCCCTTTACAAATCGATGCGTTTGGATACGTTTAACATATTTTTGAGTGTGCATACAGTATGTGTGTGTGTTGCCTAAGATTGATGTCAACAACTGGCATTGTGGGAAAACTGCAGCTGTGAATGAGTAGTCTGGTTTGATCACTGTCACATCTGGATCCGCCGCAGTTAAGTGGTGCAGTCGGATCGGTCACGGGTTCAGCAAAGCAATCTGATTGGTCACTCCTGTCAGGGCTGATGGAGGTCACACTGCTAATATAAAAAAATATTAAAAAAAGAAAAAGAAATGTACTTTTTGATAATATTGAAAAACTCTGCCTTTTCTTGACTTTCCTTTATTGAGCAGAAGTAGGACTGAGTTGCATGGGGGCCCAAAGAATTAATGATATTAATATCATTTAAGGATCACAATTAAAGATTGCTAATTAATGTAAATTTAATTTTTTGTGTTAATAATTAAATAGCTGGATTGATGAATGGAATTGTGTCTCCTAGGCTGGCTGGCTGGCTGGCTGGCTGGCTGGCTGGCTGGCTGGCTGGCTGGCTGGCTGGATGGATAGATGGATAGATGGATAGATGGATAGATAGATAGATAGATAGATAGATAGATAGATAGATAGATAGATAGATAGATAGATAGATAGATAGATTTAAGGCGTGTCCATGTGTCTTTGCTATCGTAACGACAGCGTGGCACAAAAGGCATATACTAATTCTTTTAATTAATTATGGGTGTGTTTTGAGCGTAACATGAAATAAACCAATCAGCGGCTCACTTGCCATTCCCTTTAAGAACCAGGTGTGCTCAGACTTTGGCAGATTGCAAATTTTTGGCTATTTATTTTCTCGGTTGTGCCCTATCACTAGTGATCCCACAACACAAGGAGAGTGAAGACTAGCACATGCCTCCTGATGCAGCATTGCCGAGTAGCATCACAGTGCACTCGGAGGAACAGACGCAGGATTTTAAAGCAGCCACAGGAGGCTAGTGAATAGTGCACAGTAGTAGAGTGGTGTGAAGTCAGATGCGAGTGCCTGTAGTGCGAGACCTGTAGTAATCAAGCCTTAAAGGAGAAGTCTAATGTGAAATGGATTTGGGGTGTAGTGAAACGATGTATGTTAACGAGTATGAACCTTACAGTGCTAGTGATGGGGGCATAGATTTGCCCATGCAAAGAAACGCCTATTTTACACCATTAACAAGCTCAAAGTAGCCCCACCTAAAAAAAAACACTATTATGCTGACCTTTTGTATCTACTGTAACTGTAGACTAACCTTTATATATAAGGGTGGTTGACATGACGTGGCCTTTTTTGGGTCCAGTGTGTCAAATATATGTAAATTATAGAAGACTATGTCAAAAACTCTGATGATATTGTTCAGAAACTGCTGTTTTATATGAATTTACAGAGTTTGTAGGATTAACATTTTTTTTTTCCACAATTTTCAGTCAAACCAGAAAAAGCTCATATGGCATTTTGTCCCATTATTATCACATTATACCCATTTTTAATTTAATGCATAATAACATTCATGTCGCACCATATGGCAAGACTAAACTAGTGAATAAATGTAAATTTCAAGAAAAATCTACAATACCATATACATATTTGAATATATAAGTGTTGGTAGAATATAACCCAGTGATTTCCGTGACTTAATTTGGAGAGCTGCCTACATACATAGATATAGTTAAAAATCTAAAGTTTTTATTATTTTCCCTACATAGTAAATGGATACTGAAGTGATCCAGACTATGAAGGAACACATAAGGAATAATGTAGTAACTTAAAATTGTAAAACAAACCAAAACACTCTTATATAGCTCTTATATGCGGAGCTGTTAACTTCCTTTTTCTGAGGCTGGTAACTCTGGATCTTATCCTGTACAACAGAGGTAACTCTTGTTCTTCCTTTTCTTTGGCGGTCCTGATAAGTGCCAGTTTCATCATCATAATGTACATAATAATGGTCTTTGCAACTGCACTTGAGAATACTTTCATATATATAAGTTCTTGATTTTTTATTTTTTTATTTCCAGATTTACCAACCTTTATTTCTTAAAGCACAACAACTGCAAAGGCAAGTTAGTGATAAATGATAACTTTTCTTTCTACAAACCAATTATTGTCAAGTATGGAAATACTCAGCCCACATACAGGGGTTGGACAATGAAACTGAGACACCTTAGTGATTCATTTTAGTGTGGGAGGTTTCATGGCTAAATTGGAGCAGCCTGGTGGTCAATCTTCATTAATTGCACATTGCACCAGTAAGAGCAGAGTGTGAAGGTTCAATTAGCAGGGTAAGAGCACAGTTTTACTCAAAATATTATATTGTAATGCACACAACATTATAGGTGACATACCAGAGTTCAAAAGAGGACAAATTGTTTGTGCTCGTCTTGCTGCCTCATCTGTGACCAAGACAGCAAGTCTTTGTGATGTATCAAGAGCCACGGTATCCAGGGTAATGTCAGCATACCACCAAGAAGGACCAACCACATCCAACAGGATTAACTGTGGACGCTGTAAGAGGAAGCTGTCTGAAAGGGATGTTCGGGTGCTAAGCCGGATTGTATCCAAATTCAATGTGCACCTCAACTCTCCTGTTTCCACCAAAACTGTCAGTTGGGACAATAAATTATTGTGGTCTAAAACTAGGTGTATCAGTTTCATTGTCCAACCCCTGTAGGTAATAACAACAGAACATAGAAAAGTTCTGTCGTTTAGTAGCTAACTAATCTGCAGTGTGATACATTCAAACAATGAACTCATGACAAAACTCATGAATCTACTATTTGATTTAGATGAGATAACCCTAATTGAATATCCTGCAGCCTTCAGCTTTCACAATTAGCATAGTGAACCGCATAGTTTAGCATCTTCTAAGTGCCAACGCACCTAATTCAGCTCATCATTTAATTAACAACTTGGGTCTGGCATGTTGGAGCAAATAATCCCTCCAGGGTTTGAGCTTGAGAGCATCTCTTCACTCGACACCTTTCGAAAGGCAAGTCTTCCCACGGTTTCCTGGAAGAGTGTGATTAATAAGGAAGTGCCAATCTAAAAGTCCCAAAATCCCACAGAAAACAGCTGGAGCTTGTTTGAAAATTAGCACCTTGATTCAGTGTCTTTCCGCCCTTGGAAGCGAGTATCCTGTCGGTATTATCGCTCAATGGGAATCAAGGGTAGAGGTGTTGTCATGAATGGAACATAATGGTCTCATTAGGCTCAGTAGCTACAGTCATTAGAATCTCTGCTTTGGTACTCTTGCTTTTACCACAAGGCAACAAATTGATATTTTTTGAGAAGGTCACCATCTCTACTCATGTACTTAAAATTATTTCCAATATTTATCTGGATATTCCTTGTTTTTTATTGCATTTCTGCTGAAAGTGATTCTAAGACTAGCGAGCATTATCTAATTATGGTAAATCTGGCGTGGTAAATTAACATTATCATTAGCTTATCATTAAAAAAAAGTACTGTAGTCAAGACAAATGTCCTTGAGACAAGCCTCCAAGACAAGTTTGAAACTATGTTTTATCAAGAAGCCAATACTAAAAGGACAAAGCATGAGATTGAGACTGAATCAAGAGTCCAAATAAGACAAAGACCAAGATGAAGATGCTAAAAACTTTGTTGAACAAGGAAGAAAACCCAAAAGACTAGTTTATTCTAAGTCTAATCAATTGAGCACTTTCTGTTATATTAACAGTGGACTAATTACAGATGTATTATTTTGGAATGGGGTAAGGGTTAAATAGGCCATTTATAGGCCCCAATTGGATGGAATTCTAGACATGTGGTCTAGATTGGACACTGGTAAGATTAGGACTGGCTGTATTAAAAGAATCCCAACTTAGTTCCATTAAAAAAACACATATTCCCAACTATTCAGAGTCCATGCCAACTTGGAATCAACTTAACCATTGTTAAGCCCATGTGAACCCTATATTAGCATGTTGGGGGGTACATGGTGGGTCCAGCCAATTGCCTGATGGACCCATTTTGACCTTGTCCGAGAAGAAAAAAAAAAAAACAATGAATAGAACCATTTTCTCAAATCTTGTAAAAGTGGGCTTCACTGGTTCAATCCTCTGGATTAACAGGAAAGAAAACAAGCAGTTCTTGTGTCTTAACAATCATAACAAGGTGCCCTTGATTGATTAAAGCAACTAATTCCTAATTACTCCCTGGGTGCTAAGGTGGGTGCCCTCTGTTTTATGTGTTTTCAGTGCCCTATTGAGTCTAATGAGTGGAGTGAATTTTGTGTCAAAGCAAAAAAAAATCAAATCAAATCAAAAGGAAAAAAGTGTATGTTGCACATTTTTGCAGGCCTAGGTAACTAGAGTACTTTAGGCATGAATGTTTAGCACACCTCACTAAAATGAGCTTTTTGATGGCGTGAAACACCATGTAATATGATATAATAAAGAAATATAATGTTAAACATAATGTTTGTATAAAATTGAATTGGAAAAGTATCTGCTGTTGCTTTGCACTGGAACCCATTCAACTCGCCATGTTTGAAAGAATGCCGTCAGTCCAAAATCTGGTGACCAATCGGTATTCAAGGAAATGCCTTCCTCTAAGTCCCACCCACCAGAAACAAAAGTCTTCAGCAGCAAAATCCACAAATATCCACAGAAAATCAACAAAAACACAAAAATAAAAGAAAACAAAACTTGCAAAATCCAAACTGAAATCATTTATTTTAAATAACTGCAAAGAATAATAAAGTAACCAAGTATATTTAAAAATATATATATATTTGCCATAGTTTTTTTTCTCTTTTGAATTTGCAACATACAATTTTGACTCCATACTAGTTTCTAATGTGGGTTTACTGGTTTAAATGGGTTAAAGGAAAGTTCAAATAAAGGTAAAACAGAATCCAACCTTTACTTGGTGCGTAATGGCTTTAAATTCAGATTTCTTATTTTTTTTTATTAGTTTAATTATTATTTAATTCTTTTCAGTATTTCATATGTATAATAAGACTCCAAGGTTCCAATGTTTCTTTGTTTTTTGATGGTGTTAAGCAATGGCAGTAATAATAATAAGTAAAAAAAAAAAAATAGCAAATCTGTTTTATCCAGTGGTGACCAATGGTGGATTGGTTCATGTTCTCCTTTTTTTTTTCTCTGTATATAAGTTATCCTTAAGTATAAGGATTCTTCCTCTTGATCTGAGGGTTTGTTTCCCTCAGGAGAAGCTCTGAGCCGAATCTCTGTAAAGCTCCTTTACAGGGAACATTTGTTGCGAAAATCGCTATATAAATAAATTTGAATTGAGCTGGAGAGTATTTCCACAATTTGAGCTCCGAGCCCACAACAATCCAGCCGGCTATAAGAAGAGCCTTTAAGCAGGTCTCTGTGCCTCTCTGGCATGGCGAACCTCGGAGGTTAGACCTCTGTGGAGGAAATGGGCAGACCTGGCCTGAGATCAGAGCTGAATGTGTGCGTGGCGGGTGCGGAGCCGGAGCTGGAGCCGGAGCAGTTGGGTTTGCTCGGTTCCAGCAGGGTTAAGTGGATTATAAAGCCCTATGGTTATCCTGTCAGCCATGACTGACTGCGCCAAAGAGGATTTCATCAGAACGCTTATTCGCTCGACGCCGCATTTGCAGGCTTTATTTCCCCCCTCATGCACGCACCCAACAAATTATTACCCTCGTCTCGGTGAACAGCGTCATATTAGGATATTAGGGGGTTACGGCTTTTATTTATTTATTTATTCGCTTGCTTATTTATTATACTGTGCGTGAGCAGCGACGGTGAGCCGGCGTTGATGAAGCGGAAGAGGATTATGATCTCCGTCTCTCGGTAACCCCCGACGCCCAACGCTACCTGAGCCTGAGCTGTTTCTTAAGCCGTGGATTTCAATCACGGATCAGCCGGCGGAAGCCGCCCGGGCCTGGAAGAGGCGGAGACGGAACGGGCGCGAACGAGCGTGCAAATTCGATTGGGGTTCTAATGAATGGTTTCTCCCTCCCTACCGATTTGGCCACAACTCGTGCAATAACCAGTTTAACAGTGTGACCAATGGCCTGCCATGGGCTGTTTCACGCTCGAGACTGAGCCAGCTGTGGCTCGACTTTCCTCTTTTAGCCAATTAGAGGCTCGGTGATGCGTTGGGTCGTTCTTTGACTTTCTCAAGGTGTTCCTCAATTGGAAAGTGTTTTGTTTGTCTTGCTCTTCTATCTTTATTTCTTATTTAAATCCATCCCAAGAAGCTTGAGTTGCTAGAATCCCATCCCAAAATATTCATGCAGTTACTGCAGATTTTATAGTAGAGCTAGAAGGTTGATAGGCCGTCCAATAGCGTCCCAAACAATTGCAATTGCACTTTCTGTTGGAAATACAATGTAGTTGGACATGGCATAGCATCTCTACAGTATGTGAACGAGCATTCTATTACTGAAATATGCCTTTATATAGGACCACTGGTCTATTTGTACAACCTTTGGACTGGACTGTCAAAGTGCTTGTAATAAAGACCAACAGTGACCTGGCATCGTACGAAACTGTACCCCACAACATGGCACCAGGCCTTCTGGACATGCAACACCTGACAACAGTATGCCCGTAAAAACCTTCCAAGTGCAAAAAATAAAAAAAAACCTTCGATCCATTTTCTGTAGATCATCTGAAAAAGTTTGGGTTTAGGATTAGCCAACAGACTTTGTCTGAGGGAGGCATCTGTAACTACTGTCTGTGGCAAGGCAAGTCAGTCTATGATGGAGATCTTTCAAATAAGAAGAGTTTTGTACTCAGTGTAAACATGGGGCGGGGCCAGCAACAGCTTATTTGCATAAAAGTGACAGAGCGCTTACACTGCAAACTGCTCATTCTGAAAGAAGGAAAGAGGAAATCAGGTTTAGCAGCTTTAGCTCACTTTTCACTGCTGTCTACAAGGAATGTAAAAATGTAAAAAAAAAAGGCCGATAGTAGTAAAAAGCAACCTAAACTATAAACATAAACAGCTCAATCAACCAAACACACACACACACACACAAAGACACTAATGAGAGTGATGCGATTAGTAGCACTTTAATTTTGGCGAGTCGTTTTACAGGAGGATTAGGGAAGGCTGTCAGAGGCAGGAGTGTGTATGTGTGTGTGTATATGTGTATGTGTGTGTGTGTGTGTGTGTGTGTGCGTGTGTTTGTGTATGACGTAAGGACCGTTCCCTTTCATGCTCTCATCTGGAGCTCAGATTATCGCTAATCTGCCGGTCTTTAATTTTACTCTTGTCCTGGGTCAGGCCCGCGGCTGTGGAGCCGAGCGCTAAAAAAAGGACGAGTACAAACTGCCAGAGTGATGCTGCTGCCTAGAGAGCTTCTCTCAGGCTTTAACTCGATCTGTTATGAAACAGTCTGGATTGTTGAATAAAGAACGTCTGGGTTTAATGCATAACCTGTGTTTTTTGCATACTCATCGTATCATAGACTCACAACCAATCACAACCAATTTTTTTTTATATAATTTTATTTCAAATTTTTCCCATTTTCTCCCCAATTTACACGGCCAATTACCTAACCCACTCATTAGGACTCCCCCTATCACTAGTGATGCCCCAACACACCAGGAGGGTGAAGACTAACACATGCTTCCTCCGATACATGTGAAGTCAGCCACTGCTTCTTTTTGAGCTGCTGCTGATGCAGCATTACCGAGCAGCATCACAGCGCGCTCGGAGGAAAGCGCAGCAACTCGGTTCCGATGCATCAGCTCACAGACGCCCTGTGCTGCAGACATCACTGTAGGAGAGATGTGGGGAGAGAGCGCCATCTACCCACCCCGGAGGGAGCAGGGCCAATTGTGCTCCCTCTGACACCGGCAGCTGCATAGCATAGCAAATCTGTATGAGCGGGGGTTCGAACCTGCGACCTCCCACTCACAGTGGCAGTGCTTTAGACCACTGAACCACTCAGAGCCCCAATCACAACCAATTTTATCTGATGTATACTGGAGGGGAAATGAAAACCGGTATGCATTTTTTTAATTTACCGCCACACCACTAGAGGTGCTGCGGAGCACTGTGTAGAACAGCACCACCAAAGATAAAGCAAACACAGCTCACTAGGTAATGCTAGGCATGTAGCATAACAAGCTAACAAACCGGAATGACTGTAGCTCAGCCTTAAGGAGTCAAATGCTCCAACCTTCCTGAAGAAAAAATGAAAAAAGCACTTTATCTGAGGAGCTCCTGCTGCTGTTCCTCACTGTATGAGAGTTTTTTTTATCCAAATAAAATAGAAAAACAACAGCAAACAGCAGTTATTCATTTAAAAAAAAGAGAA
This sequence comes from Astyanax mexicanus, assembly GCF_023375975.1. Classification (NCBI taxonomy): domain Eukaryota; kingdom Metazoa; phylum Chordata; class Actinopteri; order Characiformes; family Acestrorhamphidae; genus Astyanax; species Astyanax mexicanus. The sequence continues at coordinate 8,241,107 of NC_064425.1, read as the reverse complement.
AGGGAATTTGAATACTTTTGCACGTCACACTTTCCAGATTTTTTTTCACAATTATGTGCTACTTTGTGTTGGTGTATCACTTAAACTCTCAATAAAATACAGCTCTGGAAAAAAAACAAAAACATAAGAGACCACTTCAGTTTCTGAATCAGTTTCTCTGATTTTGCTATTTAAAGTTTTATGTTTGAGTAAAATGTTGCTGTTGTATTCTATAAACTACGGACAACATTTCTCCCAAATTCCAAATAAAAATATTGTCATTTAGAGCATTTATTTGCAGAAAATGACTGGAAATGGCTGAAATAACAAAAAAAGATGCAGAGCTTTCAGGCCTCAAAAAAAAGTTCATGTCCATAAAGTTTTAAGAGTTTAGAAATCATTATTTGATGTATTAGCTCTGGTTTTTAATCACAGCTTTCCTGCATCTTGGCATCATGTTCTTCTCCACCAGTCTTACACACTGCTTTTGGATAACTGTCTGCCTTTATTCCTGGTGCAAAATCTCAAGCAGTTCAGTTTGGTTTGATGGCTTGTGATCATCCATCTTCCTCTTGATTATATTCCAGAGGTTTTCAATTTGGTAAAATCAAAGAAACTCATCATTTTTAATGTGGTCTCTTATTTTGTGTTGACACCACTATACAATCCCATGCAAAGCCCATGTCCACAAGCCTTTCCTGAGGATTGGTTGGTCCATTGCTCCATTACTCCAAGCTCCGCCCACAAAATAAACTGCCTGTAAGTGTGAACGCATGGGTATCAGTGCTTCCAGACCTTCCAGACCTTCACCTGCACCTCTGTTATGAAATAATCTTCGCAATTAATATCTTGTATCTCCAGTTCTTAGCTAACCTGTGTTGATGAACTGTACTTAAGGTACAGGATGTGATTGTGTACAGTTAACTTTTCCTCCTGCTGTCTCTTTAAAGCGCGAGAGCAGTGCAGGCGAAGGCCGGGAGCACATGCAGTACATGCAGACGAGCTTGCGGGATGAAAGCCGGATCAGTGGGCTGTAAAGGCCAGATGCTGTGAATTTAAATCCGGCTCGGACTCAGGCAGCTGCAGGCTTGAGCGGATCTTCAGCTGCTCGCAGAGCGGAGCTGCCACCGTCGCTGCCGCCGCCACCGCCACCGCCACCGAGGCTCAGCCTCGCGCACACAGACCCGGCACACGCCAGGGTCAGACTCAGTGCCACCGAGCGGCGTTTGTGTGAGCAGGTGTGGCTGAATGACTGCGACTGTGTGCAGTGTGTGTGTCTGTGTGTGTTGCTTTGTGCAAAGAATCACTTCATGGCTTCTTAACTTCTTCATTTGCGGCCTCTTTAGCGTCGATGGTGTGGATTAGCAAGTAAAATTTTAATGTGTCTCTCTCTAATCAGAAAAACTGTTTGTGTGAAGTTTACTTGCAATAGAAGAGAGAAGAGTGTGCAGCTGCCGAACCCTGTGGTTCACTTTTTCAGTTTGTGTAACATTTAATTCACGCTGAATAGTAAATTTATCAAGTACATTCACACGAGTACAATACACTAAGCAAAGCTTGTGCCTAGGAATTAAAAGAATAAGGCATGGAATAAGTGGAATTATCATTAAAATGAGTTCAAGTCAGGTCATTTTAGAAAAATGCTAAAAAAAAAAAAAAGAGTATTCTGGAATATTAAATAAGACCAATTGGTACTTTTTGCAGTGTGGGCAGTGTGCCAAGTCCTGCTGGAAAATAAAATCTGCACCTCCATAAAAGTTGTCAGCAGAGGAAAGCTGAAACATGAAGTGCTGTAAGATTTTGCGGGAAAACAAAACTGCACTGACTTTAGACTTGATAATAAAACACAGTGGATCAACACCAGCAGATGACATGTCTCTCCAAACCATCACTGATTGGTGGAAACGTCACACTAGTCCTCAAGCAGTTTGGACTGTGTGTCTCTCCACTCTTCCTCTAGACTCTGCTCCCTTGATTTACAAATTAAAATGCAACATTTACAGATGATCAGTGATGGTTTGGAGAGACATGTCAGTCATCTGCTGGTGTTGATCCACTGTGTTCTATCAAGTCCAAAGTCACTTCAGTGTCTACCAGAATTTGAGATGCACTAGTATAGAGGTGCGTAGATCTAGAACGTAATGGACACGTGGAATGGTAGCGTAGAATATCTGTGTAAAACTCTCAGGATGGTAGATCTAGAGCTTGGTGGACCTCAAACCTAGTGGAAAACATTCAGGATAGATGGCATAATGAACTTACACAATATAGTAGATCTACAATATGGTGGAATCCATACAAGATAATGAATATGGAACATGGTGGAAACTGGAGTGAGATACTTAGCAAACTACTCGACTAATTAAGAAAAATAATTTAAGGTAATAACTTAAGGTCAGTCAGTAAATTTGAAAAAATCTGAAGAACCTTGAAAGTATCCTCAAGTGCAGTCGCAAATACCATCAAAAATGTTATGATGATGTTATGATGGCTCTCATCAGAGCCGCTCAAGGGATTATAAATAGTTTACAATTAGTTTATTAATGGTTACTAATTAGGTTGTAAGCGCCTTAAAAATCATTAATAATCAGTTATAACACATACGTACAAAGGGCAACAATGACCTGTTGTTTGCCAAATAGTGAACCCACAGCCATCTCTATATTGTTGCCCTTTTACGTATATGTTATAACTGATTATTAATAATTTTTAAGGCATTAACAACATAATTAGTAACCGTTAATAAACTAATTGTAAACCATTTATAAACCCTTTATAAAGGTAGTCTTTTTTTAAAGTGGTACCTATATTTTAATAGAACATGCTGAACTTCAAAAGGGTAAAAATGGTAGAATGTCAGAAGATGATGGCAGATGTAGAACATCTATAAAACACTAGCAGGATTGTAGATCTTGACATCGATGAACTCTTCAGTGAAACAAGCATAAAAAGTAGATATAGAACATGACGGAACACATAGAGAATAGTAGATATATATGAGGTTGGACACGTCCAGAGCAGTGTATATAGACCAGGGTTGACGCATGCAAGATGAGAGATATAGAACATGATGGCTCATATATAAAGGATGCGAGAGCTGCTGGATGATGTAGAGAAATATTCAGTAGAAGTTGAGTTTTTGAGTGTAGGACAGGTTTGCAGGAGCTGGTGACAGAACTCTGAGAGGGAAGTGATGCTAGACTAATCATAATAGACTGTGACAGTTTCTAAGCCGAGGTAGACCCCTCCAGCATGTCCACGTGTCTGGTGTAATCCCCCCGTGATTTACCACCCAACCTGCGCCGTGTTTCCCCATCACGCCGCATTAGGAATCCACGCTTTCATTGGATTGCCGGTCCAGCTACCTGCTGGGAGTTTAAAGATTCAGCCCTGCTTTAAGTGTTGCCTTTGAGATTTCTCCATTTTTCAGTAATGCTGGAGTGTTTCATGCTGAGAAGTCTGAGAAGAAAAGCCCTAATCCATGATGCATCTCGTAGCATGTCTATTCAGTGCGCCTTCTAGTTAAGAAACCTATAGAAGCCACAGATGGAGTACTTTAAGTGCAGCTCCACTTTGATGTAGGTAAACATATACAGATACAGCACGGTTCAAAAGTTTAGGAAATGTTTATTATTGGTAGAGACGGACAGGCAGACGTTTCCTTCAGGTTTATTTTACAAACAAACTTGAAGAAGGGTGAAGAAGCTTCAAGAAGGGCATCTGTAATGTTCTGCATTGTCTCTCAAGATGAAAGGTTACTTAGTTACGATAAAAACACATTATGGATGATATATCAGAGACATTATTTTGATAAAAGATATCACTGTAATTTTAATACCATTAAATGCCTCTGACATAATGATAATATAAGAGAGCAATCACACAGTGTGTATAGAGTCGCATTATTAAATTATTAAAGCATTGGTCATTTAGCATCACTGTCTAATCTCACTATTATATACAGTTCTGGATAAAAAAATAAGAGACCACTTAAAAATTATGAGTTTTTTTCTTAGATTTTACCAAATTAAAAACCTCTGGGATATAAGAGGACGATAGATGATCACAAGCCATCAAACCAAACTGAACTGCTTGAATTTTTTGCACCAGTAGTAAAGGCATAATGTTATCCAAAAGCAGTGTGTAGGACTGGTGGAGGAGAACATGATGCCAAGATGTATGAAAACCAGGGGGATTAGAAACCAGGGTTATTCCACCAAATATTGATTTCTGAACTTTTAAACCTTATAAACTTTATGAATATGAACTTGTTTTCTTTGCATTATTTGTTGTCTGAAAGCTCCGCGTCTTTTTTGTTATTTTAGCAATTTCTCATTTTCTGCAAATAAAAGCTCGAATAATAATTCTACAGTATTTGTATTTGGAACAAATACAACAATATTCATTTTACTCAAACGTATACCTTTAAGTAGCAAAATCAGAGAAACTGGTTCAGAAACTGAAGTAGTCTCTTATTTTTTTCAGAGCTGTATGCTACAGCTCAAATAAACACAATAGACAATATAACCATTATCAAAAATATATATTGAGCTCATGTGCATTAATTGTATTAATAAATTGATAATGTGATTATCGTGACAGGCCTATTCTTTTTTTTTTTTTTTTAGGAACAACCACATTAGATTTGCTGATTGATTCTGAACTCTTGAAAGGGGTTAATGCTGTGTTACTCACTGTACTGGGCAGAGTTATGGACTCTTGAGAGGGAAATCTGGTTAGGGTTCTGGTAATACTCACTGTACTGGGTTAAGTGATGTACTCTTGAGAGTTGTATCTGGTTAGGGTTCTGATAAAACTCACTGTAATGGGCAGAGTGATGAACTCTTGAGAGAGGTATTTGGTTGGTGTTCTGATAATACACATTACTGAGCAGAGTGACATACTCTTGAGAGAGGTATTCAGTTAGTGTTTTTATTATACACACTACTGGGCAGAGTAACGTACTCTTGAGAGCGATATCCAGTTAGGGTTCTGATGATATTGTACAGGGCTAAGTGACATACTCTTGAGAATTGTATCTGGTTACTCACTGTAGTGAGTTAAGTGATGTACTTTTGAGAGGGGAATCTGGTTAGGGTTCGGATGTTTCTATTGCTGGAAATGCACTGAGCAGTTCAAAAGAGGTACTTTAAAACTTCAGTGGTCTGAAAATGCCAATAACATCATTTATCGCAATCGAAAGAAAACTACACTCAATCAGGCTTTGCAAACTTTTTCCTGCTACTGCAGATTATTTATAATTAAAGGATGATGGAGGAAAAAAACACCCCAGAGCAAAGTCTCCGCTGTGATCAATTCTAAAAAGTCTCTCGATGTGAGGATGAGAAACAGCTGTGACAGATTGCACTCGTTTAGAGACGGTGTTAATCTTCTATTCCGATCCTTTTATTTTTTGCCTCTCTGCTCCTTCACCTCCTGCGGGCCCCCGCGGATCGCTAATTGACTGTTATCATCAGTCTGGAGGATCCATTCTCGCTCCGCTTGGCCTGAACTCTCCCACCTGCGGCCTGTAAAGGTCACCAGCGGGTCGGCCAGTGCTGGATCCCAGTGGGGCTGTGGGATTTTACAGTGGACCCTGGTGGACGAGGGGGAAACTGTGCTGATATGTTTACTGCCAAGTTTCACACCTGTGGGCGTTAAAGGTCGGGAGCAGGTCAGCCAGGTTGGATTCATCAGCGGCTGGACTGAAGCCTTTCCCATAGGGCCTGAACGTCTGGCAACCAGTGTCTCACTGGACGAGGTCACAAAGGAGATGATTTGACATTAACTGACCCTTTTAAGCTTCTGAACCCAACTGGTTGACTTGCTGTTTAAAATCATCATTTTATGCTGTTTATAATTTTCTGAAAATAGTTTTTATGTTTGTTTTTATATGTATTGTACACTATATTGCCATAAGTATCGCTCACCTGGTTGCTAAGGTGTGGTTACATGGTTGTTAAGGTGTTGCTATACTTTAGATGATGGTTAATATGATGTGGTGTAGCTATGTGGATGTTAAGGTGTTAGCTGTAGCTATGTGGTTACACAAGGAAAACCTAATTAAATAACGCCCCATTATGTGGATAGGTGGTTGCTGTGGTGTTAAGTGGATGTTAAGAGGTTTATTTACTACAGCTAATGGTTGCTAATGTGTTGCTTTACTTTAGACTATGGTTGCTAAGATGAGGTGTAGCTATGTGATTGCACAAGGATAACCTAATCAAATGACACCTGCTATGGTGTTACAAAGTGGTTGCTGGCATGTTGCGTGGTGGTTGTTAAGGTGTTGCTATACTTTAGTTATTGATTGCTAAGGTGTAGCTAGGTGGATGTTGAGGTGTTGCATTACTTTAGCAATTTTTAAGGTGTAGCTATGTGGCTGCAAAAGGAAAACCTATTCAAAGGTTTTTGTGGTGGTGTTACAAAGTGGTTGCTGAGGTTTTGCGTAGTGGTTTTTAAGGTGTTGCAATACTTAAGCTGTTGATTAATAAGATGTAACTAGGTGGTTGTTAAGGGATTGCTTAACTTTAACAATATTTTTGTAAGTGTAGCTATGAGGTTGCACCAAATGACCCCACATTATGTGCCTAAGTGGTTGATTTGGTATTACAAAATGAACACTGAGGTGTTGCGTGGTGGTTGTTAAGGTGTTGCTATACTTAAGATGTTGGTTACTAAGGTGTTGCTAATGGGGTTGCACAAGGAAAACCTAGTCAAATGACCCCACATTATGTGGATATATTATTGTTGTGTTGTTACAAAGTGGTTGTGAACACTGAGGCATTGCTTGGTGGCTGTTAAGGTGTTGTTATACTTTATCTGGTGGTTGCTAGGTTGTAGCTATGTGGTTGCACATGGAAAATAAAAAACAAAGGACCCCATGTTGTGTGCCTAAGTGGCTGATGTGGTGTTACAAAGTGATCACTGAGGTGTTGCTGCGTGGCTGTTAAGGTGTTGTTATACTTTATCTGGTGGTTGCTAGGGTGTAGCTATGTGGTTACACGAGGAAAATTGAATCAATTGACCCTTCCTTATGTTGGTCATAAAGTGGTTGCTGTGGCGTTACAGACTCGTTGCTGAGGTGTTGAGCGTGGTTGTTAAGGTGTTGCTACAAATGACCCCACAATAGGTTGTTTTTGAATCTGTCACAATAAATTACAGTGTAACTAAATGAAAAAATTAAGAAAAAATAAAAAATGCTATTAAATGAGCCACTAAGATTAGCATGATGCTATTCTTGAGGTAGCATTGTTAGCATAGCCGTTGCTAAGGGATGTAGGATGTTGGAACAGTAGGCTTTACTGAGCTCAGCATCATTTATAACACTATAATATCATCACTGTGTGAGTTATCGCTGCGTATAAAGCCAAGATTATTAATATAAACAGTGTACACAGTGGAAGTGCAAGATCAGCACACCTAGATAAACAAAGGTTGCGCCAGAATTCACACCCCCCCAAAGGTCACCCCGAGCTCGGCCCCCCGCCTGTGGCTCTGGAGTAACGCTAATGAAAGCTGGGTCATGCTGCTCTCTCTCCCCGCGGGCTGGAGGAGCTTTAGGAGAGCAGGTCGTTCTGCAGAGCGAGGATTATTACACACCAGGGCAGGGTGATGGTTATTACTAGAGATGAATAGCTAGTTTTTCGCAACCAAGTACGAGTATTTTGTGCATTTTTGTACTTCCACTTCCACTATGGTTGGTGTGGTGCAGTGGATAACACCACTGCGTGCCAGTGAGCTACCAAATTATGTGGGAGACACAATAGCAACCATCAGCTAAAGTATAACAACACCTTAACAACCACCCAGCAACACGTCAGCAACCGCTTTTATAACACACCAACCACTTATGGAACATAATGTGGGGTCACTTGATTAGGTTTTCCTTGTGCAACCACCTAGCTTCACCTTAGCAACCATCAGCTAAATAAAGAAGTAAAGTAACACCTTAACAACCACAAAGCTAAACCTTAGCAACCATACGCTTAAGTATAGCAACATCTTAAAAAAAAAACACCCTGCAACACCACTGCCACCACTTATTCACATAATGTGGGGAATTTGCTTAGGTTTTCCTTGTGCAACCATAGCTTCAACTTAGCAACCATCCGCTTAAGTATAGCAACATCTTCAAAACCACTTCGCAACACCTCAGCAGCCACATTGTAAAAACCACTGCCACCACTCATCCACATAATGTGAGGGCATTTGCTTAGGTTTTCCTAATAGCTAAAATAAAGCAACACCTTAGCAACCAACAGCTAAACTATAGAAACACCACGCAACACCTCAGCGACTACCTTGTAACACCACAACAACCACTAAGCCACATAATGTGTGGTCATTTGATGAGTTGGAGTTGAAGTACAAAGTTTAGTGTGTTTACAGACAAAGTAAACACTGCACACACCGTCCACTTTGATAGAGTGGCTGGACGAACAGTGCAGAAATTACAGTTTAATCTGTGGTGTTGCTAAGTGGTTGATCTGGTGTTACTATGTGATTACTTAGTCATTTCTAAGGTGTTCCTAGGCTGTTAATAAGGAGTTGTTAGGTGGTTTCAAATATGTTGCTATGGCACAGCTGTTGGTGTTGCTGAGTGGTTGCACTGGTGTTACTAAGTGGTTACTAAGTTGTTTCTAAGTGGTTGCTAAGGTGTACCTATTGTTATGCAATTAGTTTGTCGCTAAGAATTTGCTAGGCTGTTAATAAGAACTTAGGTGGTTATGTGATTGAAAATATGTTGCTATGACACAGCTGTTGGTTGCTAGGTTGTTGCTAAATCATTTCTACAGTAAAGGAGAAGGCTGCTAAGGTGTTGCTCTGGTGTTGTCAACTGGTTACTAGGTTGTTTCTAAGTGGTTGCTAGGGTGTGCCTAAGTATTTGCTAGAGTTGATTGGTTGACAGTTTTTATGTAACTGGTTTGTCCCTAAGGACATTGCTAAATTGTTGCTAAAGTTGAATCCTTAGGTGTTTCTGAGTGGTTGCTCTGGTGTTACTGCATGGTTACTAAGTTGTTTCTAAGTGGTTGCTAAGGTGTGCCTTGGTGTTTGCCAAAGTGCTGGCTGACAGTCGCTATGTAACGTGTTGGTTCATGAGGTTAATAAGGATTTGTATGGTAGTTGCAAGATGCAAGTTGCTCAAGTGTAGCAAGTCTAGCGATTTTTTCTTATATTTTTGGCCAAATATTCTTGTTTACCAAACATTCTCAATTGCCAAACAATCTGCACATCTCAAATTAAAATTAAATAAAACTTTAGAAGAAAAAACAAAACTCCAATCACGCTAATTAGTCTCCAGCTTTTCCATAAAACACTGTTCTTGTAAGTAGGCATGTCAGCTACTGTAGAAGTTGATATGGACCACATCAAGGTGCGGAGATGTTTCCTTCAGATGTTTCTCAGGTTATCTATAATTAGACATGGATTCCTACCTTTCTAGAGCATTCTCCAGTCAGTCTTCATCTCTGCTCCATGTACTTCTCCATGTGGGTAGAGATGAATCTGAGAGTGGTTTGGTTTGGATGCTGAAGCGGCTTAATTAGCTGGAGAGAACAGCTCGGCAGCAGGAGGCTCTCGGACTTGCGGAGAGCTCGCCACGCTTCATCATGTGATTGATAGCGAGCAGCACTCCATCTGAAACTTCGCAAATTGGGACACACGCCGAGCCAAGGCGGCCGCCGTTCGGCGCCAGCACAGCCGATGCTCACATATGTACGGGATTAGGGGCCTAGCAGGTGTTGGGTGGGGGTTTGGAAGTGTAGATTTGGTGAAATGCATTGAGATTCTGTGGTCATTGGATTGGTAGAAGTGGAGAATCTGCTCTGTTTTTCTTAGTTAGCATTGGAATACGAGTGAAAATTCACATGAAATTTTTAATTCACTTAAAACATTTTATCCCCCAACTAAAATTCACTGATTTTATCGCTGAACCAGCACCAGATTTACTCTAAAGTCATCCCAAACACTCTCAGATCTGCTGCAAATTCACAACTTGTCCTAAATTCAGATCCATGAATTCTAAATCCACAGTTAGTCCCACATTTATCTTGAAACTAAATCCAAAGTTACAGACTCTAAAATCAGTCCCAAACCAAGCTCTGCCCACAGCTCACACTGATATATATCTCCCCAGTCCCACATTAATCCTGAAACTAGCTTCGTGGGTGGAGTCTCTATAAACTCACCCTAAAATCAGCATATGATTTCCTCTAAAATCATCCCAAACACCACAAAATCAGTTGCAAAATCACTCTAAAATCAGTCCTAGGTTCAAAAACATTATTTCACATAAAAGTGCTGCATTATCGCTGGTGCTAATAGCACTGACCATCATCATGATGGTGCTCCACATTAGCTCCAGGCCATTATGGCCTGATGGTGCAAGCTGGCCGCTGTGGTTAGTGGTGCATGCACGAACACTGGTCGGTAGAAAATTAACAGCCGGTCGCTCTTCAGCCTCTATTCAAACAGAGCGCCTCCACCAGCCTGACCAAATCCTTCTTCAGCGGCTCATTTGGAGCTATTGTTGACGGCCCCTCTCAAAGCTGGAGGGGTAATAGATTATGGCGAGTGCTGAATCCTCGCTTAATCAATAAAACAAACAGAGTGAAGGACATCACCCCCTATTCACAATAATCTCTCCTTTATAGACTCTGAACGCTTTATACACTCTGGTCAAACTCTGTAATATCCTCCACGGACTTTCCGGCCAAGGCCGGCTCTAGCCCGAGCAACGGCTATTGAGCCACTGCAGCTCTACAGGGAAACTAGTAATTACCTCAGTGTCCTAAAAGACTGAGGCTTAATAATGCAGAGGGTGAGGGACAAAAGAAGCATGAAGAGCTGGATTCAATCTTCTCTTACTCCAGAAATGTTCTACTTTTCGTAGTGTTGTTTTATATCCAACAAAAGTATCTAGTTTTTGTTAAAAGAGCAAAAAAAGGGCAAGATGGGCACGGTGGCTTAGTGGTTAACACGTTCGCCTCCCAGCGCTGAGGTCCTGGGTTCAAGTCCTCTGGAGACTATGATTAATGGAGAGTTCTGTCGATTTACAATATTAACCCTTGTGTGGTGTTCATACTTTTGTTACTCGTTTATTTTGTTACTTGTATTTAATTCAGCAAAATTAAGCAATTTTACATTAAAATGCTTTACACATGCTTGCTTCACCTAAACTGCAAGCAATATAAACAGCTTACATGGTTAATATTTGCCCTTTACCTTTCTTATGTTACATTTCTTTTAAAAAGTGCTACTCTTTTTTATTAGTTTTTTTTTATAAAATGTAAAAGAAAATGAATTAAACTCAAGATATGAGTAGAAAATTTGTTTAGTTTCAAATTTACAAATGAAGCAATGTTTATTAGCCCTTGGCCAAACATACTGTATGCATGTGTGTGTGTTTGTATCATTTGATGAAAAATGAAAACGGGTCCCACAGACCCGAACACCACACAAGGGTTAATACAGTATATTTCAAATATGTATTTTTATGTATAAAATGTATTCAAATCATGAAAATATCCCAGATCAATTCAAAAATTACTTCATTACAAATGCAGAGATTCATAAATATTCAACTCGCGAGTCTTTAGATCTTCATCTTCCTAAATTTCTCCCTTCTAGAGGTCAGTTTTCAATAAGATATAGGGGGACAAAACTGTGGAATGAGTTTAACCATTTGGCAAAAAAATGTTCATCTGTAAAACATTATAAACAATGTTTAAAATATCTTTTGATTAATGTTTTGGGATCACAATTTTTTTTTTGTTATATATTTGGAATGTGATATTCTTCTGTTACAATCATTATAATAGAATTTTATATATATATATATATATATATATATATATATATATATATATATATATATATATATATATATATATATATATATATATATATATATTATTAAGGTAGAGGCTTTATTTAAGTATGTGTATGTTGTTGTTTTTTTTGGGTGTGCCAAAATAAAAAATACAAAATACATATACAAAATATTCTAAATTGCCCAGAAAAATTGGATACTCTAAATAGGCCTAAATATGTGATGTGACTGTATGCCCAGATATGAATTGGCACTCTTGTACTGGGTCAACTCCTCAGCCCCCAGTGCAGTCAGTCCTCCAGATGGACGGTAGTTTCCGGTTGAGAGTACTCTGGGCACGATTGGTTGCTGCTTTTCTCGGGTGTGTGTGTAGAATGTAATTGTAAGCGTCCTTGAGTGGCAAAATAAGGTGCTATATAGAATTGCATTCCAAAAAAATTGAATATCATTAAAAATGACTTTATTTCAGTAATTCAGTTCAAAATGTGAAACTCATCCACAATTTGTTTCCAATGTGGATTTCTGAATTTACCTAATGTATACCCCTAGAAAAGATCACCTTAATTTTTTTTATAATGTGTTTCAGCCCTTCCTTGACTATATTGAAAAAAAACTCCTTTAAACCAGACTGATTGATTTAGGGTGATGTAAGATTTCTTTTAATTTTATCTTTGATTATATTTGTTAGTTGTACACTAGGTTGGACATTTTTGGATCAATTGTATTTATACTATATGTATAATTATATTATACTGTATGTCCTATTCGAAAAATGTCTTTTGACCATTTTTTTCTGTCTGTTTATTTACATAATTCTTGTTTTTTTTATAATTTTTCAATATGGTTTTAGTTGCGTTTTATGTTTCGAACAAAAAAAAAGCAAAGTAAATAAAATATACAAAAAAATGTGAAACCCATACATTATATAGATGTAATATTTTAAGCATATTTTTCCTTTTATTGTTGAAGATTATTACAGACTTACATCTCAGAAAGCTAGAATATGATATAAGACCATTTGGTACTTTTTGCAGTGTGGGCAGTGTGCCAAGTCCTGCTGGAAAATGAAATCCGCATCTCCACAAAAGTTGTCAGCAGAGGGAAACACGGAAGCGTGAAGAATATTAAACATTCTGCTCTGTTTAACTGACATAAGTGTAACTATATAATCTTTACAACTGCAAAACATCTGTAATAATGTGTAATAAACTGTTAGTTACACAGTTGTTACATGTTACTGACTGTTACCGTGTAACTATACAGTTTCTACAGACACTGTATAGTAAAGTGAGATTAAGATTACTCTAGAATTAGTCTCCAAATCACACTAAAATCATGTAAATCAGTTATAAAGTAATGCAGATTCCAGTTCTACACTTTTCCACACTTTTCTGATGCAGGCTCTTTAAGGTGAAGAAAGTGAGACTCTGCTGGTGGGGAGGGAAAGTAAGGAAAAGGAGGAAGAGGAGGAAGAGGATAAGACGAAGGCCTGCAGCATTGTTCGGGGGGTGCTGCAGCAGTCTGACAGTATTTCAGTATTTTCTGCCTGAATGCAGAGATGGCAGGTTTCTGAGAGACATGTTGTTTAGATGCTTAAGGCGGAAATTAATCTGTTTACATTGGAGAAATGCCCAGACCTTCTTTGTGTCTGCCTTAATGTCTTCATTTAAAAGCAGGGAGAGGAATAGTTAGAGCCAGCCCAGGCACATTTAATGTCCCAGTTATGGCTCACGTATGGAGAGAAGTGATTTGTGATGTTTAATTGTGAGTAATGTTTCCACACCTTAAGGTAAAAATGAAATATGATTAGTTACACCCTTCATGCGGAACCTCGTAGTCGTCCCAGTCGTTCCTCATTGGTCAGTTTCTGTCTGCATGCTGTTGCTGGTCTTATCTGGAGTCTGATATACAGCTCTGGAAAAAAAAAAAACGAAGAGACTACTTCAGTTTCTGAGTCAGTTTTGGATTGGAGAGATAGATGGAAGAAAAGAAGGACTGCTGGATGAACATTTGGATGAAAGGATTGAATAATGCTGGATAAATTAATGGATGAATGGGTTGAAGGAGATGGATGGATAGACAAGGGCATAGCTGGATGGATCATTTGATTAATGGCTGGTTGGAAGGATGAATATGTGGACGGATGAATGGGTGAATTAATTGATTGATGGATTAAGGGTGAAGTTGAGGGAGAAGAATGGATGACAGATTGATAGCAAGATAGATGGATGGCTGGAGGGATGATGAAAGGAAAGGCTGGAAGGATGGATGGATGGATGAATGGATGGATGGATGGATGGATGGATGGATGGATTGGATGCATGATTAAACCAATGGAAGGATGGAAGGTCAGATTTAAAAATTGATAGCTGGATGGATAGTTTTGGATTAATGGCTTGTTGAATCATGGGTTGAATGAGATAGATGGATGGACATAGGGATAGCTGGATGGATATGGAGTTGGATGGATGAATGGAGGGGAGACTGGATGGAGACAGTATGGAATTGGAATTATGGAGGAATTAGAGAAATGAGAGATGGACAGATGGATGGAGAGATAGATGGAAGAAAAGAAGGACTGCTGGATGAACAGTTGGATGAAAGGCTGGTTGGAGGGATGTGTTTGGAACACATGGATGGAAGAATGGATTGATTTATTATTAATATAATTTATAATTGATTGTGTGGTTTATAAAGCAGCTAAAAATTAAAAAGCACATGATAAAAGTCTGATCTTAATCTTAAACTGGTATATTCCACTGTGTAGTTATATTAATCATCATCTTCTGAGGTCTTCTGGATGTGTCTCTTTTAAATGTGCCCCAGATTAACCCATGATGAGTCGCCCCAGTTTAAACTGGCAGAGGCGTCGGGATGGAAATTGGGCTCTTTTCTGTGAAACTGGGTCAGAATCCTGGGTCTGGTCAGCTTTCAGTGTCCAAGACGAGTTGAAATCTGTGACCTGAAGCACCTGATTGAAGATGGCCCTGGATAACACCAGATCAATCCCAATAAGCCTTGCGGTGGTGTGTCTCATATTCGAAGATGAGGAGCGGTACTGGAACAGAACAGACCCCCCCAAGGGCCATATCTTATTTACTGAAGAGTGGGAAGGGATAACACTGTTAGACAGCTTAAAAAGAAAGAGAGAGAGAGATAGAGCAGGGGCAGGGGGATCAAGAGAGGGGGAAGCAGAGCGAGAGAAACATGAGAGAGAAAGAAAGAGTAAAGTGCATTTTATGTAAAGCTGTCATCTCTCATCACCCGCCAAGTGGCAGCACTCTTACCTATACTTACCCAGCACCAGATTACAGCTCAACCCACAGACTCAGACCCAAACTTACCAAAATCTGTCCAGAATTTGTCCCACAATTAATGGAAACTTATTCTGGAATCTTTACCAAACCTACCTCTTATCAAGCCAAAATTTATTCATGATCAGAAAATCATAAAAAAAATAAAATTGGTCCATAAACAGTTTCAGATCAACCCAAAATCAGTCCAGAATCCATTAAAAATCTGTTGAAAATCCATTGCAAAAATTAATGGAGAATTCATCCAAAATTAGTCAAGAATTCATCCACAAATCAGTTGAAAATCCATTAAAAATGAGATGAAAATTCATTGCAAAATTATTCAAGAATTCATCCCAAAATCAGTCAAGAATTTATGCCAAAAAGAGTTGAGAATTCCCTCCAAAATCAATTAAAACCCATTCCACAATCAGTACAAAATCTGTTGCAAAATTATTTAAGAAATCATCCCAAAATCAGTTGAGAATTTATCCCAAAATCAGTCGAGAATCAGTTGAGAATTCATCCTAAAATCAGTCGTGAATTCATCCCAAAATCAATTGAGAATTCATTCCAAAAATAGTTTGAGAATTTATCCCAAAATTTACAGAAAAAACTGCTGTAAATCCATTCCAGAAAGAGTCCAATAATCATCCCAAACTCAGTTAAGAATTCATCCCAAAATTTGTTGAGAATTCAACCAAAAAATCTCTCAAGAATTCATACCAAAAAAAGTTGAAAACCCAAATCTTTCCAAAATCCATTCCAAAAACCATTTGAGAATTTACCACAAAATTAGTTGTAAATCCATTCCAAAAAGAGTCCAATGATCATCCCAAAATCATTCAAGAATTCATCCCAAAATGAATCAATTAAGAACTCATCCCAAAATCCGTCGAGAACTCAACCAAAAATTTTTTCCAAAACTTACCCATTGAAAAGTTTAAATCCTGCTTAAAATGTGTTTAAAGACGTCCAAAATTAGACAGAAACTCCTATGATTAGTGTCAGAGCTACCTCAAATCATTAAAAAACTCATTAAAGAATCAGTTCAGATTTAATCAGAGATTCAGTCCAACTCCAAATCAGAAAAACATCAACCCACAGTTATGCCAAAACTTAACTCAAACCTATAAACAGATTTAACTTAAAATCAGCCCCAATCTTGACCCAAAACCTTTAACCTTTAACCCAACTATAATCCATTCCTGAATTGATGCTATATTTGTGTTTGATGTCAAACTATTTAAACTACATCAAATCAGACCCAAGCTTGATTTAAAGCCCCAATATCAGTCCAGACCTCACTGTGAAATCAGTGAATTGCTCACTCTGAAGTGATCATTTAAATCCTCCACAGCTTCTGCTTTTCACCTTTCAGTTTCCAGAGCAGGCGAGTGGGAGGAGAGAGCTGTTTAATGTGTTGTTATTGGTGACATTGAGGGAAACAAACAGTAAAAGGAGAGAACAAATCACTTTTGTGTTTATTGTTAGCGGCCAATGAGGCTAACACTGGGCTCAACCGCCACTCGAGTTTCCACAGTGATGCAGAAACAGGAGATAGTGATCAGAGGATGAGAGGAAAGCACCATGTGTGGCCTTTCATTTGTTTGTTTGTGTTGTTTGTGTTCTTTGTGCGTGTCTGTGTATGTGTGTTAAATATTTTTTTTCTTTGGTCTTTCATTGAATTCATTAATGCATATTTACTGTATTACAATATTATCTTTTGTACTTTAATTATAGATGGAGATAATGATAATGGAGAGCGGCAGTGAATAAGACCTTCAGTGATAAAAAAAGAGATAACAGAACTCATAAGAATTTGAACTGATGTGTTTCTTCCAATCATATTAGAATGCTTGTGTCACAGGTTTTCCAGATGATCTTTGGACAGTGTTTGGGAGTTTTGAAAGAATTTTAGGGTGTGTTTTAGACCAGTATTATAAAGTGTTGGAATAGGTTTGGTATAGAGCTTGGGCAGTTGTTTTGGTAAGTTGGGATGAGTTTTGGAAAATGTTTGGGTTTGGTTTTGAATAGAATGTTTGGGAGTTTGGGATTGATATTAGGAATAGTTTTGGACAGTGTGCTGGATGTGTTTTTGTAGATATTTTGTAGAGATATTTAGCTGTGTTTTGGGATGAGTTTGAGACTAATTTTGGGATAGCTGTTAGGCCAATGGTTGGACCTGTTTTTTCAGTAAGTTTGGAAATTATTTTGGTGAGAGTTTTGGACCAATTGCAGGGAACATGTTTGGGGTGAGTGTGAGACTAATTTTACGATAGATTTTTTGGACCAATTAAGGGGAAGTTTTGGATCATTTTTGGGGTGGGACTGAGACTGATTTTGGGATAGATTTTGGACTAATTGTGGGGACAACTTGAGACCATGTTTGGGATGAGTTTGAGACTAATTTTGTGTTAGGCTTTTGACCAACTGTGGGGAGAGTTTTAGACCAGCTTTGGGTAATTTGGGAATTATTTTGGTGAGAGTTTTGGACCAATTGTTGGGTGAGTTTTGGACCATGTTTGGGAGGATTTGTTTGGATAATTTTAGGAATTATTTTGTAGAGCATTTTGGATCATGTTTGGGATAGGTTTGAGATAATGTCTTTTTGGTAGGTTTTGGAGCATGTTTGGGATGAGTTTGAGACTAATATTGGCTTATGTTTTGTGTGATGCTTTTGAGAAAAAAATTCTTCTGATAGATTTAGACCAATTAAGCAGAGCATTTTGAACCATGTTTGGGTAAATTTGGAAATTATTTTGGTAAGAGTTTTGGGTGAGTTTTGGACCATGTTTGGTATGAGTTTGAGATTTATTTTGGAAGAGGACTAATTGTGGAGATGAGTTTAATACTTATTTTAGGATAGGTTTAGAGCCAATTGTAGGTAAGGTTTGGACCATGTTTGGGTGGATTGTTTTTGGATAAGTTTGAGAATTATTTTGCGAAGTGCAAGACTAATTTAGAGGTAGGATTCAGATCAGTTGTGGGGAGAGTTTTGGACCATGTTTGAGGAGGGTTGTTGGACCGTTTTTGGGTAGGTTTGGAAATTATTTTGATGAAACATTTGGAATATGTTTAGATTGACTTTCTAACTAATTTTGGTTGAGTTTTAGACTGAGATTGGAAGACTTGGGCTGGTGTGTGTGTATATTTTTGGATTGCACAGGAAGAGAGTTTGAGCTGGTGGTTTGGTGAGAGAGCTGAGTGTGATGTGAGGCAGGTTGAGTGGAGCGCTGGGAGGCCGGAAGGGTCTGTTTTAATTCCTTTCCCATCATACGCCTGAGTGTGTGACTGAGTGTGTGTGTGTGTGACTGAGTGTGTGTGTGTGTGTGTGTGTGTGTGTGTGTGTGTGTGTGTGTGTGTGTGTGTGTGTGTGTGTGTGTGTGTGTGTGTGTGTGTGTGTTTGAGCTTGAGCTTGTGTGTGTAACTGCTGCAGTGAGGCATTGGTCGACTTGATTGATGTTGTGGTTAAACTCCATCACTTCAGACAACCTGACTGTTTGTGTGTGTGTGTGTGCGTGTGTGAGTGTGTGTGTTTGTGTGTGTGTGTGAGTGTGTGTGTATGTATGTGTGTGTGTGTTTTGTGACCTGTTCTTGCTGCCACTCCGGCACCGATTGTACTGACCTACATGGTGGCTGCATTGAATTGGTCGGCCGTGCCCTGGGGCTTCGTTTATTTTATTGGGTGGTTGGTGTGTGTGTGTGTGTGTGTGTGTGTGTTTGTCTATAGGTGTGTATTAGAGGGCAACTGTACTCTACAGTGTTTAAGGAGGGATACAACCATATCAGCATCAAACATCTATAAAACAAACAAAACATATTTATGTTGCATTTATAGTACATGTTTCACCAATCCTTAAAATAAATAGTAACTTCTTAAAGTTGGTGTCTAGATGTTTAGAGGGTCAGAACATCTCCAGAACATCAGGTAGGTCTTGTGGGTTTCCTAATATGCAGTGGTCAGTACCTAACAAATAATAATTATACTGTAAAGAAAGACCAACAGTGACCCAAGGCTCACTTATAGAGGTCCCACCTCACAACTTTGGCTGTATATTTCCAGCAGTGATAGTGAGGTGTTTAAAACTCCAGCAGCACTGCTGTGTCTGATCTGCCAATTTTTTATATTTCGGCATATATAAATATAACCTGATACATAATCAGATTTTCACCCAATTTCTAGAAGTAGATGAAAAGAATCCAGTTAACCCTTGTGTGGTGTTCATATTTTTGTTACTCGTTTACTTTGTTACTTGTATTTAATTCAGCAAAATTAAGCAATTTTACATTAAAATGCTTTACACATGCTCGCTTCACCTAAATTGCAAGCAATATAAACAGCTTACATGGTTAATATTTGCCCTTTACCTTTCTTATGTTACATTTCTTTCAAAAAGTGCTACTCTTTTTTTATTCGTTTTTTAATAAAATGTAAAAGAAAATGAATTAAACTCAAGATATGAGTAGAAAATTTGGTTAGTTTCAAATTTACAAATGAAGCAATGTTTATTAGCCCTTGGCCAAACATACTGTATGTAATAAATGTGTAGAGGGGGGGGGGGTGTACAGTGTGTGTTTATCGAAAATGTGTTTTGATATATGTTTTTCACAAAAATTGAGCCAATGCCAATGAGTTTGAGTTAGATTTTTTTTTTTAATATCATTTGATGAAAAATGAAAATGGGTCCCACAGACCCGAACACCCCACAAGGGTTAAACAAATGAGACAAAATTATATTATTATACTTGCTTATTTATTTATTGAGGAAAATGATCAAATATGACATATTTGTGAGTGGCAAATATATATATAAAAAAAACTTATTACTAGGATTAGCAGTTAGTTTGAAGGTGAAATTGGAGTCAAGTACTTTTAATCAGTGGCATGACGATTAGGTGTGAGTGGGCGGAGTCTGTTTAATTTAAAGAACAGGGGATCTATCTATTAAAGTCTGCTCTTCACAACACATGTTGATGGAAGTGTATCATGGCATGAACAAAGAAGATTTCTAAGGGTGTTGATGCTCATCAGGCTGGACCAGGTTACAAAACCTTTACTAAAGAGTCTGGATTCCACCAATCCACAGTCAGACAAATTACAGTGCGCAAATTAAACAATTCCAGACCATTGTTAGCCTCCCCAGGAGTGGTCAACCAACAAAGATCACTCCAAGAAAAGGGCCAAGGTCACAAAGTAACTTCTAAGCAACTGAAGGCCTCTCTCACTGTGGCTTATGTTTATGTACATGAATCTCCAAAAAGATCTTTGCTGCTCCTTTTCAATTTGTCAAAAATCAAAAATCCAGGATGCTACTAAAGGAATGTTTTGTGGACAGATGAGACAAAATATCTTTTATATATATTTTTACAAATTAAAGTGTTATGTTTGGAGAAAGGAAAACATTATTCCACCTGTGAAACATGGTGGTGGTAGTATCATGGTTTATTTATCATGGTCTGTTGTGCTGCATCTGGACCAGCATTGCTTGCCTTCATTGATGGAGCAATGAATTGTAAATTATATCAGACAATTTTAAATGAAAATATTAAAATATTATTCATCTGGAATGAACTGAATCTCAAGAGAAGGTGGGTCGTGCAGCAAGACTTGTTTGTTTTACTGGCTTCTCTTTATCTACTTTTAGGAATTGGGTGAAAATCTGATGATGTTTTACATCAAATTTATGCAGAAATATAGAATATTTGAAAGGGTTCACAAACTTTTAGACTCGCAAATATACTGTACTATGATGTATGATGCGAGTGTGAAAGTTTTAACTATACCTTACTGTAAAGTAAGCTGTTTTTTGCACATGTGAGTGTCCTAATTGAGTGTGCGCGCACTCGCGCCATGGGAAATCTGGCCGCATAGTTACAGGCATCGTGATAACATGCTAAGCTTGCATTTTAAGTGCTTTCTGTGTGTGTGTGTGTGTGTGTGTGTGTGTGTGTATGTGTGTGTGTGTGTGTGTGTGTGTGTTTCACACTTGTTATAGGTTAGCTGATTGTGTGCTAATTTGGGAGTGAAGTGTGAGGCTGTGCTTGTGTGTTGTGTGTAATTGTTGTAGTGGTGCGGCTATTGATTCAGTGTGTTTCTAATAGATCACAGCCTTAACAAACAAACACACACACACACACACACACACAAAAGCTCTAGTGACCATGTGGAAGTGGATCAGCAAGAGGTCCGTAGCCCTGCTGTGAGAGCTCATTACAGTTGGCCTAGATTCACACACACACACACACACACACACACACACACACACTGAGGGTATTCTCCTTGGACCATATACACACTTACAACGCACTCTGTCAGTGGACCCTGTGATCCAGTTATATACACACGCACACACACACACACACACACACACACACACACACACACACACACACACACACACTTACTGACTATATATAGTGAACTGTAAGGGTTTGCTAAAGAGGATAGGAGGGGGGGGGGGGGGGGGGTAATGACCTGCAGTAGTACCAAGCTGGAGGAAGAGGAAGGGCATGATAGAGAAACTGCTGGAACAGTCTGAACTCAGGCTTTCCTGCCTAACCATGTTATGTATGTATATATATATATATATATATATATATAAATATTAATATACCTCTTCTAATTCTTCTCGTCACTGCTGAAACTGAGACTCAGTCCAGTCATTGTCATGGTATGTACAGAATGGCAGACACGTGCAGATACTGATAAAATCAAAATGTGTTTATTATAAGAATAAACAGATGTAATCAGAGTCGATACAGAGAAATGGGTGATCACCAGTAAACAGAGTAATGAAGGCAAAACCATACCAGAAACGATAACCAGTCCAGAGTTCATACACGAGCAATCCAGTATCAGAGGTAATCCAAGAGGCAGTAGTGAAAACACAGTGCAAGTCATACACAAACAATCCAGTATCAGAGGCAAAGGCAATAATCGGCGTCGAGAAAACAAAAGCAAGGTAATACACAAAGTAAACTGAGACAAGAGATAAAGTAACGCTTTGTAAAGAGGAGAACCTACAATACGCGGCGTGGTAGTCTGTTTGGCGTGCACCTTTATAGTGCCAGTAATCAGTATTCGGGACTTCCTGGAGGAAGCAGGTGAGGTGTCACGTGATCAGGTGAGTGCGTGATGTCAGCGGGTGGTGCATTCTGGGTAGTGTAGTTGTTGACCTGAGAACCTCCGTTAGAGCTTGGTGTGGAAGGGACAGAGGAGCTAACAGCACCAGACGTGACAGTCATGTTAATCTGAGCTAAAGACTCAAGTTGTTGCCATGTGGGTCAGCCAGACGACTTCCTGTAGCAGTTTTCACCAGTCTTGGGAAGGTATAGGAAACAGTACTCACTGCTCTCTGACTTCATCTGTAATAATATATTTTTTTTTAGTTTTTAACAATACTAAAATAATAATATAATATTTTTTTTCTTTTTTTTTTTGCTTAAAGGCTCTGATAGTTTAGTGCTTTAGTGCTTTAGGACCTGAATAACTTAAATGGCAAAAATAAAAGAAAAAAAAAACTGGATTGTTCTTAATGTTTGGACTGGTAGTGTATAGTCTTTTGTGTTTGAGCATAAATTAAAAAAAATATATAAAATAAATTGTAAAATATACATTACATTACATATCTTTTTCAGGACCATTTAGATCCAGATGAACTTAATTAGAAGGAAAATTCAGATTTAGTTACTTGGGGGAAGGTAGGTGGATAGGTAGGTAAGTGGACGGACGGACGGACGGACGGACGGACGGACAGATAGATAGATAGATAGATAGATAGATAGATAGATAGATAGATAGATAGATAGATAGATAGATATGTAGGTAAGTTGGATAGATAGATAGATAGATAGATAGATAGATAGATAGATAGATAGATAGATAGATAGATATATAGATAGATAGATAGATAGATAGATAGATAGATAGATAGATAGATAGATAGATAGAGTTTTTCTGTACACACACACAAACACACATTATTATACCTCATCGTTACCTTGAGCTGTCTCATTTTTATTTATCCGTGATTTTGGCATCCGGTACTGCTGCCTACTGGAGAAATCTGTGAGTGTGAGTGTGTGTATGTGTGTGTGTGTTCAGATAGATCAACTACAGTTTGACTTTGTCTGAGTCTAAAATGAAACAGCACACACATTAATAACATGTTTTTTTGTTGTTTTTTAACAACAATCGTCCTACTCCTACTCAAAGTCTCGAAAACTCAAACAGTCAGAAAGCGTAGTGGATAAACACACTACCATAAAACTTCCTAATGTTCAGCCAGAATAATAAGAATTTACAGCTCCCCTCACACTCCACCTGCAGAAAGCAGAATCACCTGTTATTGTGCTTTAGTCTGTGGACCTGTCGCACTGCGCTGACCTCCTGTCCCCCGCTCTGCTCTCTGTATCAGAGTCTTTCCGTTTGATTGAACCCGTCATGTTAATCATATCATGCAGGTAGTGGACGCAGCTTCTCTCAGACACGCCGGAACATCACACGCAGCAGATATCTCCCGCACTGATGGGATATCGACTTCTGATTTGCTGGCTGATTCTTCGTTATGTGATGTTATTGCCTCTCGCGTGAGGACTGAGCCGCACGTGTGACGCTCTTTTATAAAGAGCTTTTCTGCTCTGAATTCAGCTGCAGGTTTAATTGAGAGAGAGATACAACACACATTGACTTCAAGGTCAAAGAGAAAAAAAATATCTTCCTTTCAAAAGAGATTATAGTAAATTCAGCTGTGAGCCATCGACAGACACTTTATCAGAAACCCCTTTATTTATACCTGTACACGAGATGATACTATAGGGGTTTCTAATAAAGTGGCCAGTGAATAGGAATGGGAGCACAAGATAATACAATAGCTAGTAGGTGTTTCCAATAAAGTGGCTAGTGAGTGGAAGTACAAAACAATAAAGTAATGTAAGTTGTTCTAATAAAGTGGCCAGTGAGTAAAAGCGTAAGATGATATAGGTGTTTCTAATAAAGTGGCCAGTGAGTGGAAGCACACAATAGCAAGTAGTAGGTGTTTCTAATAAAGTGGCCAGAGAGTGGAAGTTTTAGATAGTAAAGAAGCTATTAGGTGTTTCTAATAAAGTGGCTATTTAGTGAAAGTGCAATATCATATTATAGCTGTTTCTAATAAAGTGGCCAGTGTGTGAAAGCACAGGATAGTACTGTAGGTGTTTCTAATAAAGTGGCCAGTGTGTGAAAGCACAGGATAGTACTGTAGGTGTTTCTAATAAAGTGGCCAGTGAGTGGAGGCAAGAGTTCCTATAGTGTTTCTAATAAAGTGACCAGTGAGCTGAAGAACAAGACAAGAGAGAACTGTAGGTGTTTCCAATAAAGTGGCCAGTGAGTGGAAGCACACAATAGTACAGTAGGTGTTTCTAATAAAGCGGGCAGTGTGGGGAAGCAAATGATAGCAAGTAGTAGGTGTTTCTAATAAATTGGCCAGTGAGTGGAAGCACAGGATAGCAAGTAGTAGGTGTTTCTAATAAAGTGGCCAGTGATGGGAAATATAAGACAATAAAGTACTGTAGGTGTTTTTAATAAACGGCCAGTGTCTGAAAGCATGAGATGATATTATAGGTGTTTCTAATAAAGTGGCTGGTCATTCGAAGCACAGGATAGTACTGTAGGTGTTTTTAATAAATTGCCTAGTGAGTGAAAGACCAGGATAGTATTGTTGGCGTTTCCAATATTGTGGCCAGTGAGTGAAAGCAAAAGATAAAAGGGTGCTATGGGTGTTTCTGTTGAAGTGGCCATTAATAGGAAGCACGGAATAATAAGTAGTAGGTGTTTCTGATAAAGTGGCCAGCGAGTTCAGCACTATAAGTACTACGTATGCTGTATAGTTTCTCGTACAGTAGCAGTAAAAGAGTTCGAGATCAGTACACAACGTTTGGTGAGCTGATGGAATAAATTAGCAGTAAGTTCACTCTCATGTCGATGAAGATGAACTTATAGCACGGCGCTACTCGCATTCATTAGCATTGACTAATTAGGAGTGTTCTAAAGCGTAGCGTCGTACGGCGCTGACGCCAACCTGTGGAAACACAGAGCAATCAGGCTGGATGTCCTGATTTGTCTATGAGCCTGCCGGAATACCGTGGAGGAAAGGCACAAACAAATAGTCTATTAATACAGAGCCTTTGAGCGCTCCTCGCTCTGGATCCTTCTCCTCTCTCGGGGACCAACTAGGCAGGGGAAGCCGGAACGGGCATGTAGAACATGTGCAGAGTGGAAAGCTGAGCGCTGGTAATTAAGTCATGAGAGAGGCATAAAAAGATGCTAAAAGAGAGCGAGAGTAACATTCAAATTCCCAATCCCTTTCATATACAATCACTGACTGCTTTATTGCAGCCCACAGTCTTCAGCGTCCACGAGGTCCAGCTAACGTCCGAGAAAATTCGTTTGTCAGGAATAAGATTAAGGCATTTTAAACTTGAATTTGGGGAATCAGTGTTCAAATCAGTGTTTAAAAACTCCAGCAGCACTGCTGCATCTGATTCACTTGCTGAATACTCCAGTTAAGAGTAGTTAGTACCAGTGAAAAGTAATAATCATCCAAAAAAGTAGTCTTCCAAAAAAGTAGCACCTCTTGCTTAGATGACACCTCCGCACATCTTGGCTGGATTTTCTCACTCAGCTTTATGAGCTAGAGTCACCTGGAATTCAGTTATCAGCTTTCAGTTAACAGCTGTGCTGAACTTGTCAAGAGTTAATAATTACTTGAATTTCTTGCTCCTCTTAATGTGTTTGAGAGCATCAGTTGTAAAGTTGTGAAGACTTAGAGTTGGCATACAGTGAATAGCCACTATGATTTGGAGATCGCTGGTTAGAATCCTTGTCATGCAGCTTGCCATCAGCTGCTGGAGCCCCGAAAGAGCACAATATGACCTGCTCTCTCTGGGTGGGTACAGTAGATGGCACTCTTTCCCTTCATCACTCCTAGGGTGATGTCGATCAGCACGAAACGTCTGTGAGCTGGTGTATCGGAACCGAGTTGCTGCGTTTTTCTCCGAGCGTTAGCTCTGTGATGCTACTCTGTAATGCTACATCAGCAGCAGTTTAAAAAAAAAGAGGCGGAGTCCAACTTTTTTGTGTCGGAGGAGGCGTGTGCTAGTCTTCACCCTCCTTGTGTGAAGGAATCCCTGAGTAGCAGCTGATTGGGTGTGAGTTGTTTTCCCTGATTTGCTATGTGCAGATCTATAGCACGCCAGTGAAGATTCTTAAACATGCATGATGCCTGGAAGGGGCACTATCAACAAAAAGGGCCTGATACAGCAGGTGGGCACTGTGTGTGTAAATGTGTGTGTGTGTGTGTGTGTGTGTGTGTGTGTGTGTGTGTGCGTGTGCGTGCGTGTGCGTGTGTGTGTGGGCTAAAATGAACTGGCTGTGTTCATTCAAATGCTTTACTGATGCCCATGAGCAAAGCCAGGCTGCACCATCAGCAAACTGACAGCAAAACACAATGAAGTTGCTGACTGTCCGATTTTTTTTATTTTTTTTTGCTTATAGGAAGAGAGAGAGAGAAAGTGTGTGTGTGTGTGTGTGTGTGTGTGTGTGTGTGTGTGTGTGTGTGTGCGTGTAGCAGCAGGTGAAGGATGTTGAAGGAGAGGTGATGTTTAAATTAGGGACACTTTGTTTCAGTCGTTTTTCACTGCGCACTCGTTCAATCACTCATCAGTGGACTTCATGATTCCTGTTGGAAGGCTGATAAGATCATTTCTCTGCAGTGTGTGTGTGTGTGTGTGTGTGTGTGTGTGCATGTGTGTGTGTGATTGCATCTCACTCCTGGAGTGCTGGAATGATGCACAGCATGTGTTTGTCTGGACGTCAAGTGTGTGTGTGTGTGTGTGTGTGTGTGTGTTGCGTCCTCCTGTTTTCTGCAAGAGCTATCAGTCCACAGCCCTTTCCTGAGCCATCCATCAGAACAGATACACACCCTACAGACAGCAGCGGGGTGTGTAGAGAGTGTGTGTATGGAGTGAGTGTGTGTGTGGGTGTGAGGTTTGATGTGTGTGTGTGGTTTGATGTGTGTGGGTGTGACTGAGTGTGTGTGTGTGTGTGTGTGTGTGTGGCATCTCATAAAAGTTTGGTTTTCAGTCAGAGAAGACATCACTGAATTCCTCCTCCCGCTGTAAACTCAGAA
This sequence comes from Astyanax mexicanus, assembly GCF_023375975.1. Lineage (NCBI taxonomy): Eukaryota > Metazoa > Chordata > Actinopteri > Characiformes > Acestrorhamphidae > Astyanax > Astyanax mexicanus. The sequence goes on along the minus strand of NC_064425.1, from coordinate 8,213,832 downwards.
ACCTGTAGTAGTGATGGCACTGAAGTGTGTGTGTGTGTGTGTGTGTGTGTGTGTGTGCACATGTTGCCTAGGTGATACTGAACTTCTTACCCACCTACCTTATATCCTGTGCAAGAGAAGTAACTCTTGTTCTTCCTTTCTTGGGGTAGTCCTGATGAGTACCAGTTTCATCACAATGTTTTTGAAGGTCTTTGCGATTGACCTTGAAGATACTTAAAAAATTTTCTTGAAATGTTACGGATTGACTGACCTTCATTTCTTGAAGTATTTTTTTCTTTATTTAGTTGAGTAGTTTTTGCCATGATATGGTTTAGAACATTACTCAAATAGGGCTGATCACTCTGCATGTGTGTGTGGCAAAGTCTGGTCTTTTTAATTGGATTTTATTTGGATAAAAAAATAAAAAATATACAAATAGTACAAGAATACAAGTAGTAGTGTGAGATTCGGGGGCCTAAAACTCACAAAATATCATGATTTCTGGGTATTTTTGTGATAAGGATTTTCTTTGTAGAATGAAAAAGCAAGAATTTTTTAAGTATCATTTTATGTAACAAAATCATTGTGCAAAAACAAACAAGCAATATCTATTACAAAACTAAAGTTTGAAACATTCATTGCATGCACATAAACTGTAAATAAAAACTGTAAATTAAGTAAACACACTAAAAAGATCTTTTAAAATAAAATTACGACATGAATCATAATGATAATAGTGTACTTGTGATTTCCAGACCGTATAACAGCATGTGGAGCACAACTTAGACCCAATGGCATGACCCAAAACTCGTATTATCTTTCTACATACTAAAAGCAGAGGCTCTACCTATTATACAGGTATTTAAAGTTTCTAAGGAAGACAAAAGTCACTTAACAAGCTGATTAAATCTACTAATTCCCTCCTGATTCATTCCTGTAAACACTTCCACAGCTGTGGAGCGGCTTGTTTATTAGGATGCCTCCTTCCCAGGAGGCTCAGCGCTGGGCTTTCGGCCGCTCGTCTCGCTTGCATGTGCTCAAGAGTCGCTTCTGTCAGGCTTTGATTTCACGCTCGCTCGTGCTTGGCCCAGTGTAGGACGCGGACGCTCGAGAAATATCCCACTTTCACGCTGAACTTCCCCGGCTATGGGGATGAAAAGTGCTCGATTTCCCCGGCGGAGCAGCTGGAGGTTAATAAAGGAACAGGTTTATATGCGTACCAAGTTTTTCCAGAGTGCTGATCTGGGATTAGCTATTGTTTACACCTTTTAGTAGGAACCCCGGCCTGGTCAACCTTCCCTGCTCACTATAAAAGTGCTTTACTGCTGAATTTCGATGAACAATTCAAAAAAACAGTTTTATATACACTATATACGTATATAAAGTAGATACAAGTAGCAGCTATGGGTTGCAAGTGTTCCAGCAGTCTAAAGCGCTGCCACTATGATCGAGGGATCGCTGGTTTGAATCCTGGTCATGCAGCTTGCCACACTGTAAGCCCGGATAAGTTGAATTTACTTAAAAAAATAGAGGAAACTGTTTGCCCTAAAAAAGTTAAGTAATGGGTAGTGAAAACTTAAATTAGCATCACTTAGAACATCAACTTATTACACCTAAAGGGGAAGTTGATTTATTTATTTTTTGTTATACTAAAAGACCAGATAAGTTGAGTTTACCTAACTTTTTTTAAGGCAGCAGATTTATTATTTTTTAAGTTATGGGAAATGAAAACTTCTCAAGTTAGCATTAATTAAAACATCAAGTTATTACAACTGAAGGGGAACTTGATTTATTTCTAATGTAGCCCAGGGGGAATCACTACAGTGATTGTTAGTCAGAAACTGTTGGACACACCCAGTATGCAAATAGATTGTGACAGAAGCCAATGGAAAAGAAGCTGGCAATGGCAACAGACTAAGCTCAGTTATTATAGGTTGGTTCAACTCAAAGATCTCAGTTTGAATATATGTGTATATGTGCCCACAAATGTTCAACTAACTCAAAATAGTTTGTTGGAAATTGTTTGGAAATATCCAATTTTATGTAAAACAGACTTAAATCATTTGAGTTCAAATAACATATGGCTTTACAGTGCTTCAGCTGCCAGAGTCCTGAGAGGGCACCACGATTGGCCTTGCTCTCTCTGGGTGGGTAGATGGCGCTCTCTTTCCTCATCACTCCAAAGGGTGATGTCAATCGGCACAAGGCATCTGTGAGCTGATGTATTGGAACCAAATTGCTGCACTTTCCTTCGAGTGAAGCCATATCAACCCCTAGGAATACCATAGCAAGTGTCTAGCACTTACCTGGCAACACCTCGGCAATCAATAAGCAATAATAACTCCATGGCAACCATTTGATGTCATTACATAGTTGCTTATTGATTGCTGGGGTATTACTAGCCAAACCCATTTAGAATCCACTTTGCAATATAATGTATTTTGCAACACAGTAGTAGCCACCTAGCAAGACCTTAGTAACCATTGTTTACTAACTAGCAACAACATGGCAACCACCAGGAATTCCATTTTAAGTGCATCAAGAATGTTTATAGCAACTAGCAATTAGTGACAGCACAACACCAGAGCAACCACCTAACAACACTTTAGCATCCATTGGAAGAGTGGTCTAGCAACTACCTATCCACCCATACCAACCACTTACTATGCCATAGCAACCACATTTGCTTTGTAACCGTTCTGTGCTTTCACATTTTTTGCATATTTTGTTTGCACCAATCAGATCAAAGTTAGCCAGCAAAGCAGCCAATCAGGGACAGCTGGAATGAAGAGTGGGTTCCTGGTTGCAGTCCAGCATTAATCAGCTTTCTATTAATAATAATTGCATCTTGTTTTTGTTGGCAGGTTTTCTAGTCAGTAGAGGAAGTTAAACTCTGGGATGGTACACATATCCAAACGATAGCTTGGCGACCACTTCTGAGTGACAGTTGTTGTTGCTTAGCAACAAGGGGACACGAGAAAAAGCAGTCAGAGCCATAGCCATGAACCCCCGAGAGAAAACAGACAGTGCCGTGCGTCTCCTAGTTTTACCGGCTTCAGGGAAATGCAGCATGGAGAACCTCCCACCTTCCCCAGGGTCTTCAGAGCAAGCAAACATCATATCACAACAAAACATACACAAACACACACGCACACAAACACACACATTGTCTGTAGGATATGACATCACACTGTCATGACAAAACAGACCTGCATTCGTCTGCAGTTAAACTGCACTCACAAAGGGTTAAATCCTTCTGAATAGAAGGTCTTTGATCCATGTTGATGACAAAAGGTCACGGTTCTATACAGCTTCATAACACATTAATAGACCACTTAGAAATGATCTGGTTCTAGTAGGAAGTCTCCAGAGACAGATATGCAGCATGAAAAGTATTAATCTCAATAGAGCGCGTTATAACAATTAGCATTAGCAAGTTATAAAGTGTTTAGAGAAGGCCCCGTCATAAACCCACGTCCATAGCATCTTGATCCTTGTAGATTCGGATCCTATCCCCTATAAGCAGTTAAGCTTAATTAAAAAAATAAGTATATTTGAAAGCTGGGTCGGATCATGGCTAGATCACGTTTGCACTATTAGCAGACCACTTCATAAAAAAAAAAAATAAATAAATAAATAACTAAATAAATTTTGCACATTGGGCGTAGGTTGGGGACAAACTAGGTGGCGTAATTAATTGTGTTAAAAAAACATTTAAAAAAATAATATATACATATATATATATATATATATATATATATATATATGTGTGTGTGTGTGTATATATATATATGTATATATATATATATATATATATATATATATATATATATATATATATATACATATATATATATATATATATATATATATATATATATATATATATATATATATTAATGTGCTACTGATTCCAAATTAATCTGTATGTTAATAATCAGTCTGTTACACTGTTATTACATAGGTTGTTAATGTGTAAAAAATCTAAAATCTAAAAATCTAACTACAGATGATAAAGAAATGTTAAAAAACAGTTTTAATTTATTTTTTCACAGTTTTCACATAAATGTCCCTATTGTAGTTAAAGTGCAACCAGAAACAAGCAAAAAATAAATAAATAATTGTAAACAGTGAGAACATCTAGTAACTTTTAGAAAGCTTTCTCCAAAATAGTTTAGATACTGAAACAATGCACCCTCAAACTTAAAAAAAATAAATAATTTAACACACCCTCAAAACACAAATATAAATAAATAAAATGGTGCCTTTTTTGATACAACTGACAAAATAGAAAAAAGGACAATTTAATATGCTGTTAAGTAAAGACTTGTCCTCGTTGGGCTTGACTTGCAAAACAAAGCTTTTAAAGAAGTGCAAGTCTTTTCTCCTGAATATGCAAAAAAAAAAATATCATAAACTGTAGTGAATACAGAACCTGGGAGGGGCGGGGGCACGCAGAGGGAGGGGCTAAGCGCACTCTGAACTATGGAAGCCCACAGGGGAGCGTCGGTGGTGGGAATGATTGATTTTCATAAAAACACATCTTCCTTAACTGTAAATTCGAAATAATCGATAAAATCGATTAATCGCCCAGCTCTAGTAACTAAAAACTAACTACACAATTATTACAGACAGTTATTATAACAAGGGACCAACTTTCCTGCATCCTCACCATAATAATTACCATCACACATTTTTCTAAGGGAACATCTAAACAGCCCTCAGTGGAGCCCCGGCCGGCAAGTCTTCACATGTGAAACCAGCACAGAGATTCAGAACTGAAAAAATATTCCCTCATCATTATTCCCAATAAATTAATTCAACAGCCAGACGGAGAGCAAGAGACATCAACAGAGCTGAAAACAGAATGTCATGGCCGGGCACACAGGGGCACCTACTCACATTTCATAAACATGTGAACGTTCCCCTGATTGAGGGCTTAACTGGAAAATGAGAACGAGAGAAAGAGAGAGTGAGAGAGTGAGAGAGTGAGATAGAGAGAGAGAGAGAGAGAGAGAGAGAGAGAGAGAGAGAGAGAGAGAGAGAGTGAACAACATCAGCGTGAATGATGTACTTGGGGCAGAGGGAGAGATGATGAAAGAGAAGTATAAAAACAGAAATGGAGAGGATTGCTGAGATTAGAACAGACAGACATGGAGAGAGATATGGGGGAGAGAGAGAGAGAGAGAGAGAGAGAGAGAGAGAGAGAGAGAGAGATGGAACGAGAGAGAGAAATAGACAGAGAGATAGTAGAGAGAGAGAGAAAGAAAGATGTATCGAGAGAGAGAAATAGAGAGATAAATAGAGAGAAAGAGAGAGAGAGAGAGAGAGAGAGAGAGAGAGAGAGTTGGCAAGGTAAACAAGGTTAATCTTTTTAGTCTATTTGCTCAGCAGAGCGTTCGGATCTTTCTGTCCTCATCTGGGCCACAATTCCCAGCCCTGTGCTTAGTCAGAGCTGTGTGTGTGTGTGTGTGTGTGTGTGTGTGTGTGTGTGTGCGTGTGTGCGTGTGTGTGAATCTTTTGAAGTCGAGAGTGATTCGCTGAAAGCACTCCTGAGATTGAATGTCTGGGCAGGTATGTGTGTTCATGAATGCATTAAAAGCATAGTGTATTTTGAAAGGTAGTGTATATGTATTATGTGTGGATTATTTGTGTTTTGTACATTAAAAAAAAAGAAAGAAAATAGAAAAGAACTACTCAATAAAATTGGAAACCCTAAGATATTTGAGCACTCTGTGCATAACTGTGGTGGCTGGTGTGTTGCAGTGGATAACACCACTCCCTGCCAGTGAGGTTCTACTTCATATGGGAGACTGTGGTTCAATTCCTGGTCTGGGTAAATGAATAAAAGGGTCCTTGGGCAAGACTCCTAATGCTACATTGGCCCACCTCTTCAGATAAATGCCTTAAATGTAAATGTATATGTAAATGTACTTTGGCTTTGTTCACAGTCCTCTTCTGAATGGCCAGATGAGGCAAATTTCCTAAATCAAAGCTTTATACTGTATATTATCACTGTCCAATGAAAAAAAAAGTATCTCTAAAACAGCAACTTTACAGAAAAGAGGAAAAAAACCTTCTAAACTTTCAATGGAAGTCAGAGTAAAAAGAGTTTATTTCAGTTTATTTTTGAGTGTTTCTATTGGTCTATTCATCAAGAAATATTGGCAGTGTAAGACTGTAAGAATAGTTTGTCTGGTTAAATTATATAGTAAACTAAAAATCGACAAAAACGGAGATGCTTGTTTTTCATTGGACCGCGAGGATATTCTCAACAAGCACTTTTAGGCGCCGAGTGGTCCAGCGGTCTAAGGCGCTGCTACTATGAGCAGGAGGTTGCAGGTTCGAACCCCAGCTCATGCAGCTTTGCCATCAAGCTGCCGGCGTCAGAGGGAGCAAAATTGGCCCTGCTCCCTCCCAGTGGGTAGATGGCGCTCTCTCCCCACATCACTCCTAGGGTAATGTCTGCAGCACAGGGCGTCTGTGAGCTGATGTACCGGAGCTGAGCCGCTGTGCTTTCCTCCGAGCGCGCTGGCTGCTCGGCAATGCTGCATCAGCAGCAGCTCGAAAAGAAGCGGTGGCTGACTTCACATGTATCGGAGGAAGCATGTGTTAGTCTTCACCCTCCTGGTGTGTTGTGGCATTACTAGTGATAGGTGGAGTCCTAATGAGTGGGTTGGGTAATTGGCCGTGTAAATTGGGGAGAAAAATGGGAAAAATTAGAAATAAAAAAAAAAGTTATAACAAGCATTTTTAAAATATTTCTCTACTTTAGGCTACTTTAGGTAGTGCACCTCTTGGTGAGAGACCATTAAGTGCTAGCTAGACATACCTCTTTGACATATAGATAGATAGGAAACTTTTTTTATACTTTATTGTAAACATGGCATTGATGCGAGCAGTGACTGCACGCTGCACATGCCATGCTCTTAGTGTGTAAACAACATGGAGCAGCAGAGACAGTGTTTATTCATAGCAGTGTATTATCTGGCTAATATATCAGATTAAACTGCACCTAATCAGCAGTTTAGCTCAATTAAAAAGAAGTGTACTTGAAAGCTTGGTCTAATCGAGACTATATCAGGTTCTCACCACAAGTGAATCACTTCAGAAAAAAAAAAATGTGTGTTGGGTGGGGGCGGGGGCAGATTATGGCAGAAGTCGGGGTCAAACTTTGTGGTGTAATTAATTGTTGTCAAACTGCTGGTGTGATTGATGATCTGGGGAGCCATTAAATATGATAGTTAGTCTGTCACCCCTAGTAGTGATACGAGGAACACTAGCTAAGAGCTCATCGATATGTGTGAAGGACATGCTTGTGCAGTTTCATGTTTTTTTCTTTCTCATGGCAGGGCTTCTAAATGGCATTTTTAACAGGATAATGCTCACCCACACACAGCAACGGTTTCCCTATCCAAATGTGGCTGTACAGTGTGTGGTCTTCAGTGTGTGGATGGAAAGTTAATTCAGTAGCAGTAGAAGCAGTAGGAGAAGTGTGAGGCAGGGCTGGTGAAGACCACAGGGCAGGTCTGAGAGTTAAAGATAATTTGACTGCTTGTTCTGCACAGCCCTCTGGCTAAGAGCAGAAACACCAACACTTAGAAACCATCAAGGAAATGCTTCTAACACTACTGTGTGTGTGTGTCTGTGTGTGTATAAATCTGCACTGGGTATAGCTTTTACAGTCTATACCAAGTCTATACAGTAAAACACTGCCGGAAAAGAGGTCACCATATATATATTTAGCTTAGCAAATAGCTTAAGATCCTCCTCCCATTGATTGGATGATAACTACTGCATGGGTTATTATGCTTCAGCTGGTAGCAAGTCACTCAACCCTAACTGATGCAGGGAGTAGCTTCTCATTTGTTAAACAATCATCCTGGATCCTGTATGAATCTTCACTGTGCTGATTTAAATTCTGATTCTAAAAATGGCAAATTACTAGGGGTTTGACGAGATCTCGTGGCACGAGATCTCGCGAGATTAAAACGTGACGATATTTCTCGTCGAGCTCGTCTCGTCAAGCAAAAACAGTTTAGTGTGGACTTTTTAAGAGGGATCTGGCAACCCAGCAGCGATAGCAGCGAGTGTGGTGGCTGAGCAGTGAGAGCAGCTCTCAGCAGAAGAGTAAAGCAAAATTCGGGCATTTGCATAGAAGATGCTTCTGCTACTTTTAAGTTGTATATCCGGCTGCATTTTGGCTCCAGTGGAAACAATAAACGGTAACAGAGTGACCAACAAGACACAAACCATATGTAAATACTGTAAGTAAATCCTACACGTGACTGTTTCATAGGCAGCTGTACTAATCCCTTAGCTCTGTACTGTATTTAAAAACATGTTCTGTCTCTGTTTGCACTACAAGCATAGTCTTAATATGACTGGTTATGGTTATGCATAGTTAAATTACAAGAGATTTAGGAGAAAAAAAACACAAACCATAGTCTTAATATGACTGGTTGTGGTTTGCACTTATTGTCTGCACTATATAAGACCTAGAAAAGTTTTATTTTATTATTTTTTTTATTCTAATTTCGGTAACACTTTCTATGAATGTCATCTTTATAAGACTCTATAAACATACTCATTACACATTATAATGCATTTATAAGGCATTATAAACATGGCTATACATATTGACAAATATGTATAACTCATTATAGCCATGTTTATTATGCATCATGAACTGTGATTATAAATCATTAATAGCTGTGTTTATAACGTTATACATCAGTAGCAAGAAACTCAGTCCCTGCTTGCAGACCATCTGTATCATGACTAAAAAACTTCCAACTTATAAACACACCCTCAATAATCCTATAAAGATATTTTTAACCACTCATAAATCATTCTTGTCTTGAATATAACATTACTAATAGTCGATTATAATGTATTATAACAGGTCTTTGTGTGCTCTAAGTAAAGTGCCAGACTTTCACTGTAGGACTAGATTATTAATGATAGAGATATACTATTTTATGATCATATGTATTATGATCGCAGGTCATAATGCTTAATAAACATGGCTATAATGGGTTATGCATTTTTATAAATATTTATAGCCATGTTTATAATGCCTTATAAATGCATTATAATGTGTTGTGAATGTGGTTATAGCATCTAATAAAGATGACATTCATCTTTATTAGAAAGTGTTACCCTTATTTCTATTTCTTATAGAACCAATGTGTGAGAGAAACCAAATAATTTAATAGTCTCGTTCTCGTGAACCCAGTATCGTGTCTCGTCTCGTTCTCGTGATGTTAGTGTCTCGTCACACCCCTACAAATTACTATACAAATAGTATGAATTTTAAAGTATATGTATTTTCTGAAGTCTACAGATTATAAAAATACTGAAGCCTCTTTAAAATCAAAATGAAACTTAATTGTATATAGGTTTTAAAATCTTTAATAAAAACAGTAATAATGATCTAATAATAATGTAGTTATTATTACTGAATCCAGGATGAATCATTGCAGTGTTATTTCTACAGTAATGTTTCATTTTCAGTTTCATTTCTAAGGCAGCCGTTAAAGCAGTGAACGGCCTCGAAAGCGGAATTTGTTTCTTATTATACGGATTACAAATCAGGATGTTATTACACTTAGCGCTGCGTTGCTGGCAGCGCAGGGATTTGATGAATGCCGCCGTTATCAGCCGGGTCACTCTCAGGGGTCAGCATCACTCATAACGCTCATTAACACTCTTAGCAGAGATTTCACCACTACCAGAGGACAGTTACATTTAGAGGGTAGCAGATGTTAAACTGGCAATAAAGTGCAAACATCGTAAAGTGACGGTGCCCTCGCCGGCCGGCCTGCCTGCCTTATTTATTAAGGATGTCCAGATTAATATTTATTATTTTGCCCCTGAATCTGAGTCTGAGTTGATTTTGAGTCCCGATCAGATACTTTAACAATGCAGTAAAATAAAAAAAGAAAACATGCATCCAAGTTGTCCTTTAATTTTTTTTATACATATTTTTTTATTATTACTTTTATCACAAAACAAAAACGTTTTTCGATAACACTTTCTATGAATGTCATCTGTTTTAGACTCAATAACCACATTCATAACATATTATAATGCATTCATAAGGCATTATAAACATGGCTATACATATTTATAAAAGCCATGTTTGTTAAGAATTATGACTTGTGATCATAATACATTATACGCTGTGTTATAATATATGTGTTAAAATAGTTAAAAAATATATCTAGCGTTAATAATCTAGTCCCACAGTGAAAGTCTGTCACTTTACTTAGAGCACACAAAGATCTGTTATAATACATTGTAATTGTCTATAATTAAAATTATATTCAGCTCTGATTATTTTTTGTGATTTTAGTTTTTATTATTATTTTATAGAACGAAACCTATAAAACATTGAAAAGGGGTAAGAGGAAAAGAGGGGAGGGTAGAGCGAAAAAAAAAAAAAAGTGCAGCAAAACAACCAAGAGAGTAATAAATATCATTACTAAAATAAAAGTTTCATTGCTTGCATTAAGTCACTGAGATCGCTGGTTCGAATCCTAGTCATGCAGCTTGCCATCAGCTGCCGGAGCCCTGAGAGAGCACAATTGGCCCTGCTCTCTCTCTCTGGGTGTGTACAGTAGATGGCCCTCTTTCCCCTCATCACTCTTAGGGTGATGTGGATCAGCACAAGTCGTCTGTGCGCAGATGTATAAGAACTCGACAATGCTCCTGCATCAGCAGCAGATGGAAAAGAGGCGGAGTCTGACTTCTCATGTGTCGGAGGAGGCATGTGCTAGTCTTCACCCTCCTGGTGTTGGGGCATCACTAGTGATGATGGGGAATATACAGCTGAGTAGCAGCTGAATAGGTGGGACAATTGGCCAGATAAATTGAGAGAAAAATGGGAGAACAATTAAAAAGAGGCTGTTTTATAATAAAATAAAAATAATCCAGAATTGCTCCATATTAAGAACCAACTTTTTAGAAGATAGTAGAAGAAAACTGTTAGTGTGAGTGATCGGATTGGGAATATTATTTAATATATTATTATCTGAATTATGACTTAATTATAATAATAATATAAATTAATAACAGGGACATTTTACATTAAATGCATCATGCTATCTCTTTATCTCTTGCTATCTTTCTCTCACTTTCTCTCTTTTCCTCCCTTTTTCCCCTCATTTCCTCATTTCCTCTCTCTCTCTCTCTCTCTCTCTCTCTCTCTCTCTCTCTCGCTGTGGGTGTGGTGATTATGATGAGTGTGCTGATCAATCTCAACCTTCCTGTTCCATTACCCACGGTCAGTAGCTCCATCCGGCCTGCCCTTGCCGCTCAGCTGCCCGCGCCCCTCTGGGTCAGCTTATTACTCTATCGACAGGCCCTGATTGGTCGGGAGCTCCGTCCGCGGGCGCCGTTCATTAAGCGCTGCCCCGGCCTCGTTAAATCCAGACGAGAACAGGACACACACCTGTAATCTCCGTCCCTCACGGGGTCCCGTTCATTAGCGCCCAACACAAACACCCCACTGGCAGCGAGCGAGACGGCAGGTGGACAGATAAGCTGTGTGTGTTTATGGAGCCTGACAGCAGAAGTGTGATGCTAAACCCATCCTGACTGCTGGAAAAAAGCTCTATAAAAATCTCTAATACTCTACACTGAAAACAATGATGAGTAAAACTTACTTAAATGTAAAGTTTTTAAGTAAATTTAATTTTAGATAAAATTTAAGTAACTTTAATTCAGTTTCAAAACTTAAATGTTACAAAGAGTAAATAAGTGAACTGAAAATCCTTTCTTTTAGTAAACTTTACTTAATTTCTGCATACAATATTACCTCATTACTTAATTTATACAATATTACTCAAAAATGTATGATACATAATTAATCATTTTTAGTTAAAACACACATATTGTATATATCTCAACACATGGATGGCATATAATACATTATTTTTACTATAATAAAGAGACAGTATAATATGTGTATTTTAACTAAAAAATATTTACATTTAAGGATATAATATAATATATTATGTATCATAAATTATTTGAGTAATATTGTATAAAATAAGTAATTGCAATTAGGTAATATTGTATGCAGAAATTAAGTAAAGGTTACTAAAATTATTGTTTTAAATGCTCCTTTTTATTATTTTTTTATTTTAATTTATTATTTTTTTATTTATTATTACTTTTATTTTTTATTCTAATGTTTTATAGTTGTTGTTGTTGTTCTTAGTTCAATTTTATCATTTTTCTTATCATTCTAAACATTTTACTTTACTTTTACTATTATCTTTCTACTTATTTTATATTTTATATATATATATATATTTTTTACTTTTTATGTGTCAATTAGTTTTTTATGGTATTTTAAACTTTTCTGTTTTACGTGTGTATTATATATATATATATATATATATATATATATATATATATATATATATATATATATATATATTAAATGTTGATTTAAAATGTATACTTATTTTATTTTTTTTATTATTTATTACTATTTTGTTCCTTTTTATTTCAAATTTATTATGAAATGCTTTTAATCCATTTGATGTTGTAAATGCTCGGCAACATTGTAAATAAGGGTCACCCTCAGTGTTTTTTTCCAGCGTAAAAATAAAGGTTAATTGATTGATTGAAAAGAAAGGATTGATTCAGTAAAAATAAATGAAGTAAAGTTTGATAAAAGAAAGGATTGATTCAGTAAAAATAAATGAAGTAAAGTTTACTAAAAGAAAGGATTGACTGAAGTTCAGTTCACTTATTTACTCTATGTAACATTTAAGTCTTAAACCCGAGTTAAAGTTACTTAAATTGATCTGAAATTAAATTTACTTAAAAAAAGAAAATGTAGAAAGTTGTGAAACTTTTTTAAAGTAAATTTTTTTGCATCATTTTTTTCAGTGTAATACTGTTGGAAGAAGGCCTGTTTGTGCACGCCTGGTGCAGATTAGGTCCTAACACTAATGAAACTCTGTCTAGAGCTGTTGTTTTTGTTGTTGTTGTGGTGGTGGTGAAGTAGATGTAATTAACGAAACATAATTATGTTCATGTTTTGGTGGAGTACAAGTGAGAAGTAATTAACGTGAGTGAACAACGTGGGTCAGAAGGTCAGAAATGGCTGATTGGTTTTATTAAATACTACTTGAAATAAAGTAAAGTTGGGTTAATGCCAATCGTGTCAAGTGTAAGGAAAGTCCAGGGTTGTAAAAAGGCTACGGCTAGACTAGACTGGGTTCAGTCTGGGTCTAAATGATTTTGAGAATTAATACATTCTTCCTTAAGTAAGAGCATTAAAAGTTTTAAATCTGCTAATACAAATATATTACACATACATTTTTGTAAATATTTCAATTAGTAGTGTCAGTCAATTAAAAGATGTAATCTGACTAATCACGACGATATTGTGTGATTAACTGCGATTATACCACAGTTAGTTCCAATGCTACAATGTGATTGGCTGAGAGGCGTTCTATGAGTGCCGTTATCAGCCGGTAATGCACTGTAACCGAAGCTCTCCATGTATTACTCCACCACATACAGGTAACCTAGCAAACTAAGAAAACATATTTTCAAGGCCAAAGCGTGTACAAATACTTTTAAGATCAAAACCAGTCAAATTATTTAAAAATAAAAAAGGTAAAAATACTATTCGGACCAAGACAAGTACAAATGATATCAAGATCAAAACAATTACAAATAGAGTAAAAATACTGTTTATGCCAGTATAAAAAAACACTGTCAAGAACAAATCACCCAAAGTACCAAAGTATAAATACTTTTAAAAACTAAAAATATGCTTCTTGATCAATACTATCAAGTAGAGATGCTGTCAAAACCATGACAAGCTCTGGTTTAAGTACTTTCAAACCAATTCAACTCTGAGTTAAATGAGTAAATGAGTACAAATATAACTAATAATATAATATTTATACTGATTACAGACTACTAAGACTATTGAGATAAAGTACACTGTTCTGTTGTGCTTCTAAAAGGATAAAGAACCAATTTTTGATTCAAACCTCCTCTACCAAGGGAAGATATTATCTATATTTAAAGCAAAAAAAAAAAAAAACATGTAAAAGCAAAAAAAAAAAGAAAAAACTAAAAATGTATTACTCTGCCGCACATACAGGTAACCCAGCAAACTAAGAAAACATATATATTTTCAAGGCCAAAGCATATATTCAAATACATTTAAGATCAAAACCAGTCAAGGAGTAAATACTATCAATATTAGAACAAATCTAAGTCCAAATGATTTCAAAATCAAAGATACAAATGATGTCAAGACCAAGACAAGTACAAATGATATCAAGATCGAATCAAATACAAATAGAGTACACATACTATAAAAGCCAACAATTTTAGTTCAAAAATACAGAATACAAATCACAATTAAAATAAATCTAACTACAAATACTTTTAAAATATAAATATTTCCAAGTATAAATGCTGTCAAGACCAAGACACAAGTAAATACACTATTAAGAACAAATCGATATATATGTGTGTGTGTGTATATATATATATATATATATATATATATATATATATATATATATATATATATATATATATATATATATATATATATATATATATAGTTCTTAACCAATACTATCAAGCTCTGGTTCAAGTACTTTCAAACCAATTCAAGTCAAATGAGTAAAATGAGTAAATGAGTACAAATATAACTAATAATATAATATTTATACTGATTACAGACTACTGAGATCAGGCAAAGTACCACTTTCTTTTGCTACACCGTTCTGTTGTGCTTCTAAAAGGATAAACAACCTATTCTTAATTCAAACCTCCTCTACCAAGTAAAGATATTTACTACCTTTAAAGCTAGAACCATGTAAAAGAAAAAAAAAAGAAAAAAAAGAAATGTAAGAGTTTAAACCCAGTTTTCGATGAATGAATTCTTCCTACAAATATATTACAAATACATTTTTGTAAATATTTCAATTAGTAGTGTCAAACAATTTAAAAAAAATTTAATCCGGATAATCACAACAATAATTGTGTGATCACAGTTAGTTCCAATGCTGCAATGTGATGCCATTATCAGCCGGTAATGCACTGTAACCGAAGCTCTCCATGTATAACTCCGCCACATACAGGTAAACTAGCAAACTAAGAAAACATATATTTTCAAGGCCAAAGCGTGTACAAAAAACGTTTAAGTCAAATAATTTAATAATCAAAAAGACAAGTACAAATGATATCAAGATCAAAACAATTACAAATAGAGGACAAATACTATTTATGCCAAAACAAGTCAGTACAAAAGTATTAAGTACAAAATCAATTACAATCACAATTAGTACAAATGCTTTCAAAATCTAAATATTTCCAAGTCAAGACACAAGTAAAAACACTATCAAGAACAAATCGACCAAAGTACCAAAGTACAAATACTTAAATATATATATATATATATATATATATATATATATATATATCTGAGTCTGAGTAAATGAGTAGATGAGTACGAGTATAACTAATATTCATACTGATTACAGACTACTGCTACACCGTTCTGTTGTGCTTCTACAGGGATAAATAACCTATTGTTAATTCAAACCTCCTCTACCAAGGGAAGATATTTCCTACCTTTAAAGCAAGAACCATGTAAAAGAAAAGAAAAAGAAAAATAAACATTTCAATTGAAGAGTTAAAACCCAGTTTTTGACTGACTAGCAGGACAAATCATCTCCCGACTGAAAGGAGTCTTGATTTTCCATGAGCTCAGTCAGATCAAGCTGTGAGCAGCAATTATTAGCAGAGAAATGTGTTTCGCTCGCAGTCATTGAGTGAGGTGGACTATTTAGGCCAATCAGGGCCTCAATAGTGCGGCGGATTCGCTATCTATAGCTCATCTGGAGCAGATTCATTTAAAGCAGCGACCTGCTGCAGAAGGTGCCCATCCCAGCGGGGGAACGGCGGGGCTCGGTGTAGCCCTCTCTCTTTTACATTAACCTCCGAACTTCAGAGAAGATTCATTCCTCTCCAACTGACCCTAATTCACTGCTCTCTTCCTCCAGTGCGCTGGTGGAAATTCTCCAGTGGGTTTGTTCTTTATTTTCTTTCCCTGTCAGATGATTAGATCTGCATAAAAAAACAATTACTGTGTGTTCGACGATCTCTGATGGACGTTCGCTCGGTTATAAATCAGACCTGTGTTTCAAAGACGGGAAAACAAAGCTGTGTTTTTTGCCTTTGTTGACGTTCTTCTCGGTTAACCTCTCGGCCTCTCTTCCATCTCGGAAACGTTAATTGCTTTCGCTTCCATCTTTTTTATAAATATTATATACAGCTCTGGAAACAATGAAGAGACCAATTCAGTTTCTGAATCAGTTTCTCTGATGAGCTACTGTATTTATAGGTACAGGGGTTAGATAATGAAACTGAAACACATGGTTTTAGACCACAATAATTTATTGTGGTGACAGACAGTTCTGGTGGAAACAGGAGAGTTGAGGTACACATTGAATTCTGCCGAGCGTCCACAGTTAATCCTGTTGGATGAGGTTGGTCCTTCTTGGTGGTATGCTGACATTACCCTGGATACCGTGGCTCTTGATGCATCACAAAGACTTGCTGTCTTGATCACAGATGCGCCAGTAAGACGTGCACCAACAATTTTGAACTCTGCTATGTCACACATAATGTTGTGTGCATTGCAATATTTTGAGTAAAACTGTGCTCTTACCCTGCTAATTGAACTTCCACACTCTGCTCTTACTGGTGCTCTTAATGTGCAATTAATGAAGATTGGCCACCAGGCTGCTCCAATTTAGCCATGAAACCTCCCACACTAAAAATGACAGGTGTTTCAGTTTCATTGTCCAACCTCAGTTTATACAGCTCTGGAAAGAAATAAGAGACCACTTCAGTTTCTGAATCAGTTTCTCTGATTTAGCTACATTATTTCTAGGTATATGTTTGAGTAAAATGAACATTGTTGTTTTATTGTATAAACTACAGACAAAATCTCTCCCAAATTCCAAATATAAATATTTTCATTTATTAGAACACTTATTTCCAGAAAATTATCAATGGTTGAAATAATAAAAAAAAGATGCAGAGCTTTCAGACCTCAAATAATGCAAGAAAAAGAAGAAAAAAAATATATAGAGTTCAGAAATCAATCAATCAATATTTGGTGGAATTAACCTGTTTTTAGTCACAGTTTTTTCATGCATCTTGGCATGTTGTCTTCCACCAGTCTTACACACTGCTTTTGAATAACTTTATGCTGCTCTTAACTTCATGGTGCAAAATCTCAAGCAGTTCAGTTTGGTTTGATGGCTTGTGATCATCCATCTTCCTCTTGATTATATTCCAAATTATATTTTTTTAATTTTGTAAAATCAAAAGAAACTCATTATTTTTGAGTGGTCTCCTAATTTTTTGCGCCGTCTATATCGATGACGTTGTTGTTTGTGCAGTGCAGTACAAGTGGAGCAGAGCAGCTGCTCGGTATTCGGTTGAGATTTAAATAAAGACGCTCTGGACTGATAAACTTTGCCATCTTCCCGCTCGCTTCCCCGCGAGCGCTCCCGCTGACTGGGCTTTTCTTTTGAGTGCTCAGACTAATCCCCCGCCCTTTTTAATGGCCGTAACGCTGAACAGAAAGAAGGAGTCAGTCGACTTTGATTAGAATGGAATCGACAAGGACAGGCCAATGCTTTTCATGGTTAAAGCGGCGAAAGCAGCTAAAAACGGCTAAAGCGACGCCACAGGCTCATTTATACACCTTTAAGCGAGAAGCAGTGGGTGGGTGGGTTCTGCGATAAGCCTCCTTCTCTGGTCTGCAGTTAAAGAGAGCCGGGCCAGGGGTAACAGTGCTAGGAGTCAGAGGGGTGGAGAAACCTGACAGACAGGCATTTCTGTCAATATTCTACCTGATATCACACATCTGTATCTTGAGGGTTTCTACCCAAGCATTACATAAAAAAGATCGGTACCACTTTAAAAAAAGACTACCTTTATAAAGGGTTTATAAATGGTTTATAATTAGTTTATTAATGGTTACTAATTAGGTTGTAAATGCCTTAAAAATCATTAATAATCAGCTTAACATATACGTAGAAAGGGCAACAATATAGATGGCTGTGGGTTCACTATTTGGCAAACAGCAGGTCATTGTTGCCCTTTCTACATATATGTTATAACTGTTTATTAATGATTTTTAAGGCATTTACAACCAAATTAGTAACCATTAATAAACTAATTGTAAGCCACTTGTAAACCCTTTATGAAGGTAGTCTTTTTTAAAGTGCTACCAAAAGATCTCATGTTTGATAAGAAAAATTCTAATTTTACTGAAAATCCAAATTTTAATTGTTATAAAATATATTTTAGAAATTTGAAGCAAATCTGTAGCTGTCAAAATATAATGAATAAAAATCATAAAATTTGCACTTTCCTAAACTTTATTTTAAGATCAATATTTTTCTGAATACAAATCAAACAGTTCATGTCCTTCAAACCTTTTGTTTTGTTACAGTAGTCTTCTTTTTCTTGTCTATTTTTAAATTCAAGAATTTGAGGTTGATTCCTCTTACTGATCTAAAAACTATTAAGTGGAGTAGAAAGTGACCAGGCAGACAAATTAGATTTTTTGAAAAATAAAAGCTTTTAATAGATAATGACCCAGATTTTGGTACTCAGACGGTTTCTTGGTGGTGATTTGATATATTTCCTGTTGGGCAAAAATAAATTGGCTCCATTTTTCGCATTTTAGCAGTTCACAAAGATAATGAAGCTACCATTTGAATATGTTAATTATGTTGATTGGATGAAAAGTTAAATTATGTTCTTATTTTCCTTATTTTTCTATACTTTAGGCTTTGACGTTTTTTCTTAAATTTGCTTATAGTATTGCAATATGTGATGTGATATGGACTCTTGTCTGTAGTTCTTGTACACTTGGTGCAGTTAGCCTCAAACACCTCTAAAGGGAATTGCATCTTAAAATATGAAGTTTAAACTAATAATAAGTTATCTAAGAAATTAAACTATAGATCTTGTACACTTGGTGCAGGGAGCCTCAAACATCTCTGAAGGGAATCACATCTTTAAATACAAATTTAAACTGGAGAATTGACTCTTCTTGGACTTCTTGGTAATCCAAGAATTTAGACTAAAACACTCTTGGTAAATTTAAATTTCTATCTTTCCAGACTTTTTAGCATGTTGGACCCTACTGACATTTATGATTGCAGCTTATAGTTCAATGAAGCTGTTCAAAGCAATCCAAAACAGAGTATTTATAGTGCCAGAGGGAAATGTCAGGTGTCGTGGGAAATAGTGCTTTTGTCCAATGGGGTCTTAGGGCTTTGAATCTCGGGCTTAGCGACAGAGCGCGGTGAAGGTCAGCGCTCAGGTATTCATAACGATTGCGGTACAGTAGGTCGGCTGCACACGTATCTGAAGCGCCGCTGTAACAAAGCTCACTTCAATGGGGGGGGGGGGGGGGGGGGATGGTGGGGGGGTTGAAGGATAGCAGAGTGGTGGGGATTTGACAGGGAAAAGAAATGCCCCCCATTCAGGGCCATTACAGTGGGGGCCAAGTGGAGCCACTCTGTCTGTATGACTGGCCATGAACCAAGCCATTAAACACACCATCAGAACAGTGAAATATGCCACTTCTGATGAAGGGCAATTACGTTTGGCCATGCTCGACATGTGGAGGGGGTGTTTTTTATTTTATTTTTATACATGCAAGTGGCACTTTTTACCAGGGGCAACAGGTTACAATTAAGTTTTAATTTCTTTGTGGAATTTAATAGTGGAAAAAATAGAGTGCGAAGTTCAGATTTTCCAGATTTCAAAATCCACCTTAAATCTAAAGCGCTGCTACTATGAGGGCTGCTGGTTCGAATCCCGTTCATGTAGCTTGCCATCGGCTACCAGAGCTCTGAGAGAGCACAATTGGTCTTGCTCTCTCTGGGGGGGTAGATGGCGTTCTTTCCCATCACCGCTAATTCACTTAGGGGGATGTCGACCCGCATAAGGCATCTGTGAGCTGGTGTATCGGAACCGAGTTGCTGCGCTTTCCTCCGAGTGCGCTGTGATACTACTCAGCAATGCTGCATCAGCAGCAGTTCAAAAAGAGGCGGTGGTTGACTTCACATGTATTGGAGGAGGCATGCGCTAGTCGTCACCCTCCTGGTGTTGGGGCATCACTAGTTATACTGTAGAGGGAGTCCTAATGAGTGGGTTGGGTAATTGGCCTGTAAATTGTAGAGAAAATTGGATTAAATTTAGAAATAAAAAAAATACACAGCACAGTTGCCTTTTTAAGCACAAAATGTGATTTTATTTACGATTTTACATTGTTCAAAACATCAAACCAGTATTAAATTACTCAAGACTATTCCTACTGTTGGTTTTTTAATTTATGATCTACCTACCTTCCCATTCCCAATAAATACTGGAAATAAATACTTAAATTACAATTCAGTACCTTGTTTCATTCAGTACGTTCACAGGACCTCCTCTGAAGATCTAGAAGGCCTGAGGGTTCCACTGAATTTTTCATTTAAAAGTAGACCACTAAAATAAAAAGTTGAAAGCTTGAAAGTGTTCTCTGGAGCATTGCAATGGAAGAACCATGCTGGTTTTATTTTAAAGAACCTTTCGGTGAACCTTCTGCTTGAACATTTAACCACTAAACTGAAAGGGTGAGAAGTAGAACATGGTGCAAAACAGGCACCTAAAAGTCTATCTAAACTTCTCTATCTATCTATTTAAACTTGATTACCTGATTAAATACAGAGAAAATAACTTACAGAGACCTGCAACAGCAGTAAACACTGATAAAACACTGAAAAAAAAAAATGTAGAGTCGTACAGCATGTTGTTGTGAAAGCTGTTACTAAATATGACAGTGAAAAACATTCATTTCTGGAGGAGTGGGCTGGTAAATATGCATTAATTCCTCTGACAAATTCACTCTGCTTTTTCTACTAGTGTCTTTCAAAAAAATAGAATATCAGTTAATTTAAGTTAATTTATTTCAGTAATTCAGCTATACAGATGTACTACACACAAAGTGATCTATTTTAAGCCTTTATTTCCATTATTGTTGATGATCATGGATTACAGCCAATGAAATCCCAAAAATCAGTATCTCAGAAATTTTTAATATTATATAAGACCAATTGGTACTTTTGGCAGTGTGGGCAGTGTGCCAAGTCCTGCTGGAAAATGAAATCTGCATCTCCATAAAAGTTGTCAGCAGAGGGAAGCATGAAGTGCTGTAAGATTTTGGACTTGATATATTGAACACAGTGGATCAACACCAGCAGATGATGGACATGTCTCTCTAAAGCATCACTGATTGGTGGAAACTTCACACTAGACCTCAAGCAGTTTGGACTGTGTGTCTCTCCACTCTTCCTCCAGACCCGGAAGCAACAATGTGTAATGGTTTTCTCTTGAATACCATTGCCTCACGTGTGGAGACCTTTATCCACTCTCTATCCCTCTAAAACCCTCTAAATAACCCTAATAACCAAAGAGGATGGCTGCAGAGCATGCTGGGAGGTCCCCCCCCCTCAACTCAGTGCTGACACACTATGTTTTTGACACTCAATTTGATCTTAAGAAATGGAAAGAAAATCTCAAAATAAGTGTCAGTAAATAAACTAAGACAATTTTCTGCCTCTTGTACCGTTTTTTTATTTTTATTATATATTTTTTTTCTTTCTTACAGTAACTCTTGACTTCCAAATCCAGGCTTGAACCCTGTGTCTCTCTGCAGCTTCAGCAGACATCGTCATGTGCTGATGGCGAGCGCGAATGCTTAGAGGGTTTATGGTCCATAAATCGAAATGCTCTGAGTTGTCCTGTGAGGAATGGCACGTTGAATTCGCAGAGGACGAAAGGCAGAGGGCGTATATTTCCCAGCTCTGTGTCGAGCCGGTGAATGAAATGATGCACGTCCTGCACCTGAATAGAGTCTCCTGGCTGGCTCTTTTTTCCGGGTCAGTGGCCTAATGGTCGGCGTTGCCGGATGTGGCATTTAAGGGACGTACTTGACAAGTTCCTGGGAAAATAATGGCCATTATCTCTACAGGGAGAGTCCGGAACGTTCCGGCGTGCGAAACGAAAGTTCTTGAAGTTTCCAGAAGACAAGAAGGCCAATTATTTCCACAGTGGTCTGAGAGGTTTCTACAAGTGCTCCATGATCAGCCTAATCAAACTCGGCAGTCCAGCGTTTCTACATTAATATTGACCCACATTCCTGTAGATTCTTGTAGATTCCTGTACATTCCCGAAGCCTGGTCCTTGTGTTGCTAAGTCCCTGACGTGGTTTCTCTGGCACGGATACAAAGAACAGAAGAAAATCAATAAGCGAAATGGCAACATGGCAGAAGTGGATGAAATGTGAGAATATAAGCCAGTTACTCCAGTAGAGGTAAAAGGTATTTACAACTTTTTTTTTTTTTTTTTTTTTTGGTAATCTGGGCCTCCTGTGAAGCTATAGAGTGATTCACTGCTCTTTTATCCCGCTGGAATTGTGACAATGCAGCTATTCTGCCAGAGGTAAGAGCAGTTTGAAAAATGATCACTGCAGCTCTTTACAGGATACTGATCCTTCCTTTCTTTCTTTCATTCTTTCTTCTGTTGTAGCGCACTGTTGGAGTGTACTGTATGTTAAAAGCTTTCTATAAAAGGGAATTTCTAAATCACTGCATCGTTCAGTATCAGAGATGTGAACATTTCTAAGCCGTTCTCAGTTGGTGATCATTGGTGGAGATTTGGAGATTATTCATTGCAGAAAAGCCTATCAACTTCTTTAAGGTGGTATTGAGGATAACCAGGGTCTGCTAAATGAGTCTTATATGGAATATAAGGACATAACTGATATTCTAAATAAGCTAAAGAACACTTTGCATTGATCCTGCCTTAATTTGATCAATGTGATTTCTGCTAGAGTTGCTTGTTTGGTTGGTGGGGGCCTATGAATCTACTCATAATTACCTTTTTTGTTTTCTCTTTGCTCCGTTATAAAAAAGATCTGTGGACTTGCTGTTTCAGATGCTGTTGCGATCAAAATCTTTGATCTTCATTTTTCTTCTATTGATATAATCCCTGGGTTCGATTCCCGGCTGGGGCGACCCGGGTCTTTCTGTGTGGAGTTTGCACGTTCTCCCCGTGTCTGCGTGGGTTTCCTCCGGGTTCTCCGGTTTCCTCCCACAGTCCAAAGACGGCACGTTCAGGCTAATTGGAACTTGATTGAAATTGCCCCTTAGGTGTGAGTGTGTGAGTGAATGTGTCTGTGTGTCTGTCTGTGTCTGTCTGCCTTGCGATGGCTTAGATCGTAGAACCTTGTGATTAGACAGTACCTTTCCTGCCGCGAAATAGCCGACGAGCTGATGTGGCGTTAAACTCGACTACCCAACCCAACCCAACCCTATTGATATAATCTGGTCGATACAATCTTTACATTGTCTCAACATTCCATGATTATTGGACTAATAGAAATGCTCTATTGTGACTTAATAATATACAATATTTACTTCCATTACTTTCGTTGAAAGTAACTGGAATTTAAAATAATATATGTATTATAAATAGCATTTTTAACATTCCAACCAACATACAAACAAACACAATATGAATATAAATTAGTCATTGTTTAGTCTCTTCACTTATTTTAGTTGATTAATTTTTGGTGTTTTACTTTATGTTAAAAATCGTGAATCTCCATTTTTGCTGTTTTGCTTAATCTGCCCTGTATTAGCGATCTATAGGTGAAACCTTAATTGTGCATCACACAGCTGGATAAAAAAAAAATACATTTTGCATAGCTCCGAATGCGCAAAAGGCATTTCTCTTAATTCTCTTAATTAATCATGAGTGTGTTTTGGATGTAACGTGAAATAAACCAATCAGTGTTGGTATCTTAACAGCAGAGGATACTGAACTGCGCGTTCACGCTGTGAAAATACACCAGCAGCTCATTTAATTTATTCAGTTTATTGTTGAGTTAAATGTCGAGTTGGAGCTCTGCAGAACATCTGTGTGTGTGCATTGAGCAGGGGTGTATGCAGTGCACTGGGAGCACCTATAAAAATTGACTCTGATGATTAGCTATTGTGTAGGTTGTATTCAGTCAGTGGAGCATCTGTGTTTTCCACCACCAAAATAGAAACACACTAGAAATGTACCTAAAAACACACCTCACTTCCAGACCACCACACCCATCAGTGTGGATTTATTCCTAAGTAAACTCTGGTGCTATTTTAACAGTGTGGGCACAAGGCGTGAAAATAGACTGTTGATGGGGTTTAAGATAGCAAAGAGCATAGTGACACACTTTGCACAGGATGTATGATAAGGCCCAATGTGTCTTTACATTGTCTTAAAATTTCATGATGAATGGACCAATAGAAATGCTCTAATGTGACTTGGAATAAAATATATTTGCACTGACTTCCTCTGCTGGTTGCTGCTAGTCGAGATTTGCCAAAGTGCCAACATTGGGTTTATTTTGTAATGTAATTTTGCATGTTTTTCCCATTTAAAGATTAAAAAACCCCTTCTTGTCATGTTTGTTAATAGTAGGTGATACTTTTGAAAGAGTGCCAGCTTTTAATTGGAGGTTTTTCCAAGTAGCTAGCAAATTTAGAAGAAATAAGCTAGGGTGATTGGTTATTGGTAGAAAGTCACTCAACCATTTAATGTATATTTAAGCTTCTATATCATTGGTTCCTAGAGTATGAATGTCAGTGCTTGTACACATTGTCTTAGATTTGCTCTTGACATTGTTGGAGACCTATGAATTTCCCATAATTACCTTTTTTTTGTTAGGCTTTGTGTTTTTCTCTTTGCTTCACTATAAAAAAATGAGAAAAGACTGGTTGAACCTAGAGTACAGTTAGAAAGAAAACTTATTGTGTGTGACCAAAATTCTAATATTTAGACGTGTCAACAGCCTCTGTAGGCTGATAATATTTTCTGTCATATAAAGAGTTTTTTTTTTTTTACGGAAGTTAGAGTTGCTACTCTGGGAGACTGTGAGAAAACTGGCAGTTGGCATTTTGTCGTGCAGTTAATCAGTTAATCAGTTAATGTTATTCATAGCTACAGACAATTTTAGCCTGCTGTATTCTGTATGCTGTGCTCCAAAGCCTGGCATTGCTGTTAACGTTATCATGATGGACTCATTTTGTTAGCGAACTTCACTTCAGTTGACTTCAGTTGACTTTAATTCACATTTCTTTAAAAAACAGCTCCTTATGTCCACCTTCTTCACTAGTTTTTTAATTGATTGTAAAACAAGAATATTAGATTATTAGAATATCATTGAATAGTTACTTTATTTCAGTACTTATTATTATTTAGTTCAAAATGTGAAACTCATATATTATATAGATGTATTACACATAGAGTGATCAATTTTAAGCGTTTTTTATTTTATTTTATTGTTGATAATTATGGCTTACAGCCAATGTCTCAGAAAATTTGAATTTTATATAAGACCAATTGGTACTTTTGGCAGTGTGGGCAGTGTGCCAAGTCCTGCTGGAAAATGAAATCCACATCTCCATAAAAGTGATTTGAACTTGATATATCACAGTGGATCAACGCCAGCAGATGACATGACTCTCCAAACCATCACTGATTGGAACTTTTTTTTTACTGATATTCAATTTTTTAGAGATGCACATGTATATGTTAGTTAATAGGAATCCAAATAAAACAACAAATACAACAATAAAACAGTCTTTAAAAAAGCCCTTAAATCTGAACCATGCAGCTTGATTTAAGGTATTTCAGTGTGTCTTTGCTATCATAACGACAGGAAAAGTACACCTTGCACAGCTCGAAATGTGTAAAAGGCATGTACTTATTCTCTTAATTAGAGGTCAGTATGTCACTTGCTATTCCTTTTAAGAGCCAGGTGAGCTCTGACTTTGGCAGATTGCTATTTTAATGGCGTTAAAACATGGACACGTCCAAAGTGTGGAGGTTAAAGAACACTTCAACTTCTAACCAAGTCACTTTTCTTTTTGGATAGAGCAGTTTGTACTTTTACTCAAGAATGGCTATCTAGTACTTATACATATTTGCCTATAGTTTGTTTTTTTGTTTGTTTTTTTCACGGATTATTTATATCCATGCTAATTTTACACCCTTGGTTGTATGACATTGGCATAATGCATGCTGGGAAATATAGTGAATGTTCAGTTACAACAAGTTCAATGTAAACTTTAATGCATTTTCATTGGTCAACAGCACCACCTTGTGGTGAGTTTTAGAATATGTCTAGGTTACTGTTTCCTGTTAAACTGAGGCCATACAGGATGTTGTTGCTATAACACACAGGGAGTAGTCAGCCATTTACCAGTTCATCTTCTGCTGAAATCTGTTTTCGTCCTGCGCTTTGAAGGCCTCCTCTGTATGTATCTAAAATATATTATGTTCATTTCATAAAACTGCATCAGTATAGGCTAGTATTTTTATGTTTTAACAAGTTTTGGAAGTGTCAGCTAGAGTAACATGTGCCTGTGTTAAATGCTAGTTCATGGTGTGTTTATATGCTTAAGCTGATCTTTGTAATTTAAGATTACTCATGCACTGTAGATTTTCCTTTTGTTTATGGTAGATATGTAAATAATTGTGCAACCAGGTTAATTCTGGACTGTATTTCTTTACAGTGTCACCCTTTTTTTTAAGATCATTAAACCTGTGGACAAACAGACAAGAGTCTTCAGAGTCGTGGTTGAAGAAAGGTGTTTATCTGACTGTCAAGTCACATTATCCCTTGTAATGCGATGTGAATAGAGGACAGTACAGTGAAATTGAATAATTGCCCCTTAAAAATGACCAAAATTGAGACCAAACAAAGTAAAACATTTGATCCAAGGCTTGCTTTGTTGGTTTTTACAATTTTGCCCCTTTTTTCACCATCACAAATGAAATTGCCTAAACCACTCCAAGCAAAAACAATTATAGAAGTACACATTAAACAAATATGTGTATTTTAAACAGCTTTTTTATCTACCAGCCAACATACAAACAAAGCACTTCAGTATAAATGACTAAATAGTCTCTTCTCTAATTTTGACTAAAGACTATTTGGTAAATCCCTCAAATTTGCTGTATCTGACAATTCTGAGAAACAAAATAAACTTTGGTACATTTTTAAACTAAAAGCTACTTTAATAATAAGTTAGGAAATTACTTTCCGTCACTCTTTATCTGATGTACTTTTTCTTTTCTTCTCAACCTCTCAGTTAAGTAGCTCCACTGACGTCCTTGAGCTAATGCTCTACATTCAGTTCACACAAAAGTCAGTATTAATGTTTTTATATGATTATCTGCAGTTCTGACCCTTTCCCTGCAATAAATGACTTTCTCATCATGGTGCTTTTGTAAAACGACCTCTGGACTGAATGAGTTTAACAGGTTTTACCTGTAAAAGAAAAGACCTAAAGGCCTAAAGGATTTTTTTACCAGAGTCTGAACATTAATCAGGAGACCAGCTTGTTCAATACTGTGTCCTGAATGTCACTCACTGACCACAGTAAATATATTATTTCAGTTTTTAATAGTTCATTTACAGATACACAAACACACACAAGCTTTTAAACATCCAATAAATACCACTCGATGGTTGGACACAACTTAAATGCAGAGTTTTTTTTTATTATTATTCTAAACTTTTCTACATTTTCTGCAGAAAAAAACGTATTCAAAGTAGCAACTCTTGCTTAGATGGCAGTTTTGCATGTCTTGGCTGGATTTTCTCATTTAGCTTTTAGCTTTATGAGAATTCAGGCTTTCAGTTAACAGCTGTGCTGAACTCATCAAGAGTTATTAATTATTACTTGAATATTTTGCTCCTCTTAAAGTGTTTGAGAGCATCAGTTGTGAAGTTGTAGATTTAGATGATTACGTTACAGGTATACAGTGAATAGCTCTATTTGAGTAATGTTCTAATCCAGATTATGGCAAGAACTACTCAACTCTCAAAGAAAAAAAATAATATGATGGAACTGGCACTCATTAGGACCACCCCAGGAAAGGAAGTACAAGAGTTAGAGTTCCCTCTGTTGCCCAGGATAAATTATGAAAGGGGTTTTATAAAGAATAATTTACATACATATTAAGTGTTAGCCTAACGTTTAAAATATATATATATATTTGCTAGTAGTTTGATATTTGAATGTATTTTTATTTGACAGTATAATTTATTAGATTTTTTTTAGATTATTTTCCAAAATTTAATCATGTGTTTAAAATAACAATTATTATTATACTTGAGTGAATTTATTACGTTTTAATCTTTTTTTTATTGAAATAGAAGCACTTGAAGACGCAAAATGAGAGGTGGACTTAATAAATAATAATAAAACAATCTTATGATGTTGGTTTAGTGCATCTCAAGCTCTTAGTGAAGTTTCAGACTGATACCTTATATAATATTTTCATGCAGCATGAAGATAAAAGTCAGGGTTTTCTACCTTTTTGTAGAGTTTTCCACTGAAAATCATTGCTGAATTATTTTTTAATTTAAATAATTATTTGAACTAGTGTATTTAATGAGTCTTACTTGTCATTGACGGCTTCTGAGACAAAAGCAGTGATTAATTTGGTAATTAACTCGTATAAAAATAGTTGCTAGCAGATTGATATTTGAATGTATTTTTATTAGACAGTATAATTCATTTCAATATATATATATATATTTTTTTAGATTCATTTAAAAGTTTTCAAAAACCTACATTAGTAGAATTGACAAAATGTATTTAATTTGGCAACCTTTTTTCTTAAATAGAAGAACTCAGAGGTGCATTATGAAAGGGTACACAAAAAAATAAAAAATAATCTGATGATGTTGGTTTAGTGCGTCTCCCGCTCTCAGTAAAGTTCCAGACTGATATCTAATATCATATTAATTTATATATTTTCATCCAGTGTAAAAATAAAAGTCAAGGTTTTCTAAAAGGTCAAGTTTTCTAGCGTTTTCTGCTGAAAATCATTGCTAAATTAATTTTTCATTTAAATTAGTGTACTTTAATGAGTCTTACTTGTCATTGACAGGCGAATCAGAAAGTAGAGCAGCCCCTGACCGGCTTCTGAGACAAAAGCAGTAATTAAGTTGGGGCCGGTCGGCTGTAGCTCCGATTGGTAATGGAAATCGAGGGGGAATCAATGGCTCATGTATTTCCATGAACTTCCAGGCTGACCTCTTTCTGCTGCGCTGTGCCGAGAGCCTGAGGGAACTGTAACAGTGTAGCAGCATCTTACTGTATTAGCTGTGATCATATCCATGAAGGGTCAGGTCTGCTCTGGTGGGACCAGCTTCACCGCCTGGACTGATCTCAGATCTGCTTCACGTTCTTGGAGGAAACTGTTTTTTTTTTTGTGTTTTGGTTCTTTTTTTGAAGAGATTATTCACCAGATTTTTTTGTCTTCTTCTAATGAGTTTTTTTTCTTTTTTTTTCTTGAATTTTTTGCTCCTCTTAATAAAGTGTTTGAGAGCATCAGTTGTAAAGTAGTGAAGAGGTAGAGTAATTTGAGTAATGGTCTAATTCATAGTATGGCAAGAACTACTTAACTAACTAAAGAAAAAAAAAGCTTAAAAAATGTAGCTCCGTCAATCTGAAAAAAATTAAATAAATAAAAATAAAATAGTAATAATAATAATAATAATAATAATAATGAAGAACTTTGAAAGACCATCAGAAAAAAACAATAAATGAGAAGTTGTTTCCAAACTTTTGAGTGCTACTGTATATTTACTAGTGTTTAGATGTGAAAAGCCTTGATCAACATGGCTTGTGGCTAATGCTGGGGTAGCGATGCTGTGTGAGCCTGGCGGATAGCATGTTTTCAATGCTAATGCTGCAATAGAAATGTTAAGCAGGGCTAATGAATGAATGAATGTACAACTTTATTGCTAATGCTACAATGGTGCTAATGCCCCAGTAGTGATGCTGAGTGAAACTTGTGACCTGCATAATAGTGTTTTTTATTGTGTTATTTGCAATGTTAAAGGTGTGCTGATGATGCTAATGACACTAACGCAAACATACCAAAGCTAGAAACCTATATCATTACCATTAAGTATTGGAGGGAATTATTCATTGCTCAGGTTTCCAAAACTGCATTAATATAATATATGATTCACTTTATTCCGTGTTTATAGATAACAGTGAGTCATACAGTGTCATAAACCACGTAAACAAGTCTATGAGAGATGACTGAACACAGCGTCCACACGGTGATGATTAAGGCCTGCAGTTAGCTCCATGCTAATTAAAACACTGGGCATTGCTGATCTATTCATGTAGTGTCCGTGGGGACTTCTTTGGCCTTTGATTGTGGAGATTTGAATATCCTATAAATACCTTTATTTTTTTATTTTTTATTATTAAACAGCTGCATAATTTCTGTGTTGTGCCTGAGCGCAAGTGCTGCTGTCGTACAGTAGAGCCACATCCTTGTTGATAACAGCATCCATCCCTCTGTAGGCTGCTGTTTGATCCACCGTAGCTAAATTAGCACTAAATAACTCAAGTGCTGGGGGATGCCCTGTTAAATATAGCATCAGGAGTGTAGATGGATGTTAAATAATCTATTAGCCCTGGGCCTGGTTTGCTCCCAGACCGTGATGTTAACTTTATCTCTGCTTTTCACAGGTTCAGAAATGAAAATTTGTTTTTTTTTTAATGCAGTGTAGACTTTTGCAGGTTTAAAGGAGCATTCTGTAAAAAATGGAAGCTAGCGTGTGAAATAGTGGCTACAGCAGTCCAATTTCAAAACACCACAAAGAAACACCCTAGACATGAAGCTCACTCGGGTTGTCAAGTTGAGGAGGCTAAATCTACACAATCCACAATGCAAGATGAGTTGAGCAACTTCTACCATGGAAAGAAATAAGCAACAAGTCATACTCTGTAAGTTAATTTTTATTGTTTGCACATTTATAAACTGGCACATGTGAATTTCATCCATAGTTAGCTAATCTAGCTTTTTGCACCGCTAGCTGCAAAAAAATACACATTCTAGAGTTGGAGTTACTACTTTTTACAGGTTCTGGTAATAAACTGCTTAGTTTAGCTGATACATCTACGCATATACATCTATATTTATGAGTAGCCTACCCTTTTATCTTGTTGCAGCCTCATCTATAGCTCAGTTATAACATTCCCTTACTGCTGAAGGAGAGGCAGAGGAACTTTCCAACCCACTGCCAATATTTACTCTTGTTTTATTCCTTTTTTTTGGTCACTGATCTGCTTTTTTTGAGACATGCCGAGGCCTTTTAGGCTGCTAAGGTTTTAGCTGAACCAGCCCTGCTTGCTAGCTTCCATGCTGCAAAACCAATCACTTGTTGTTGTGTATTGGCAACCTCAGGGAACAAGATGGTTAAAAGATGTTTTTTTTTTTTTTTTTTTTTAAGCTAGCATGATAGCTGGTCCCAAAAATGCTCAAAAACTCTCGAAAGATCTGGAGACCAAGCAGGCCAAGGTTGTGTTGCAATCTGAAAGAGACATTCTTGGGAAACCATTAATGTGTATGGATGAACACTATCCTGCTGGAAAATGCCAGTTTGACATCCTGGACATCCATGAAAGGCAGCAACACGTGTTTACAGGATGTTCAGCTCATATCACTGAGCTGTTAGTATCTCTTGTTTTACTAGTTAGGTTTACTAGACATTTCCTCAAAGCTACTCAAACTTTGTCAGATCTCAAACAAGACATAGATTCATTTCTTGAGACTGTAGACGCCCAGTTGTTGAGGAATGTCTATCAGTCTCTAATAGTCTCTCACCAAGAGGTGCACTACCCAAAATTAAACGATTCATACTGTTAGCTCTTTGCAAGATTTTCCCATTCAGCTTTATTTCTTCCCACTGGTTCTTCTTAAAGAGCCACAAAAGACTCAAAACCATATTTTTATTTTCTCCATTAATAGCCAAAATGTATTCCGTTTAAAGTATGCAACATACAATCAATCAATTAATCAATCAATCAACCTTCATTTTGACTCGAAAGTACATTTGGGGGTAACCTTAATTTTTGATGTAGCTGAGCATTTACATAAATATTCATTGACATGACAAAGAAAATAATAGCTAAATTTAATTATTTTACAATAACAGTAAATAAAATAAAAAATAGATAAAAAAATAATAATTATAATAAAATTTGGTTTAAGTGATAAGAAATTAAGATCAAAAGAAGTTAATATTAATACAACAATAATTTGTTAAAATTAAGCTAAAACTAACTAAAATGTAAAAGTTCTGCTTCAAAAAAATTAAAAGTCCTGCTTTAATTTTTTTTACAAACATTTCCTAATTCCTTA
This sequence comes from Astyanax mexicanus, assembly GCF_023375975.1. Lineage (NCBI taxonomy): Eukaryota > Metazoa > Chordata > Actinopteri > Characiformes > Acestrorhamphidae > Astyanax > Astyanax mexicanus. Next base: position 8,181,498 of record NC_064425.1, on the reverse strand, counting down.
AAAAAAAAAAAAAAAAACACTTTTACTGTGGCAATTTCTGTCTCTGCAGCGCCCTCTCAGGTTCAACTGTGCTATTATAGGCGTGGGTGACGTGTCTGTGTACATATTGTACAATATGCAGATCAGTCAATCAATAATCCCGCCCCCCTGCTGATGTTCAACTATCTGGGTCTCACCGCTATCAGAGGCACACTGCTGTTGTTACAGCTCAGCCAATTAGCTCTCCATCCCTCTTGCCACACCTCTAAACCCATACATCACCCACTGCCCCTCCCAAAACTACCCCTCACATAATGTTCTCATAGGCAGTTTTTACTTTTGAGTTGGTTCTTCTCATTTCAGCAAAAACAATGTCCAAAATGTACATTACTGTATGTGTCCACCTCCCCAACAAGCTTTTCTTCAAAGATCTAGGGAATCTATGGAATTAATTTGCACTCTGTCCTTCTTTTTTTGCAATAGCAGCTTTATGCTCATCTATAAAGGCCTAACGCCTAACTCAACATACAGAAGAGGTTTTTATCACATTCAGCCTTCATAGGAGCATCAGGGAGGTCAGATATTCTTTTGATGTTGTATGATTAGTTCTGCCACTATTCGTAGTTCAGTAATAGATGGAGCTTCATCACTCCAGTGAAGTGCGCAGAGCAAAGCTCAAAGCTGGGAGGCTTTATACCTCTCTAGCTCAAGATCAAGCATGGTGACCTCAGTCTGCTCCAGAACATCCAATTCATCCCATAATCTGTGCTTTTCTTTGGAATTAGATTAGAGGGGTCTGAAGCCTAGAGTCTGGATTCTTCTTTGACTGAAACACCTGGTTTTAGACCACAATTATTTATTGTGGTGACTGACAGTTCTGGTGGAAACAGGAGAGTTGAGGTGCACATTGAATTCTGCCGTGATTTGGGCAGCCGTGGTTTTATGTTTTTTTTTTATACAATCCGGGTTAGCACCCGAACATCCCTTTCAGACAGATTCCTCTTACAGCGTCCACAGTTAATCCTGTTGGATGTGGTTGGTCCTTCTTGGTGGTATGCTGACATTACCCTGGATACCGTGGCTCTTGATGCATCACCAGACTTGCTGTCTTGGTCACAGATGCTCCAGCAAGACGTGCACCAACACTTTGTCCTCTTTCGAACTCTGGTATGTCACCCATAATGTTGTGTGCATTGCAATATTTTGAGCAGAACTGGGCTCTTACCCTGCTAATTGAACCTTCACACTCTGCTCTTACTGGTGCAATGTGCTGTTAATGAAGATTGGACACCAGGCTGCTCTAATTTAACCATGAAACCTCCCTCACTAAAATGACAGGTGTTTCAATTTCATTGTCCAACCTCTGTAATGTTTCCAACACAAACATTAGGTAACATTAGGCCATAGTCATCAAACCCCCCACATTACACCATCTGCCCTATATAGAACACCACACATTTTATTTTATTTTATTATTTTTATATGTTCAGCTAGCAGCTCCTATACTTCAAATCTTGCAGCAGTTTCTTAGGAAATGTTACATCATGAGAGCATATGGGAGTTTCTTTTTTTTAACTGGAAGAAAACAAACATGGTGGACGGCCAGGAAAACATTGCTATGTAGGGTGTGATGGTGTCTGTTCAGAAAAAGCTAAGAAAAAGAAAGGAATATGGGAGAAAGCACGGGTCATCTGAGAAGACCATCATTTACAATCACCCTAAAATTGTTTTTATTTTATATTTTATATTTTATTTTATTTGTTTTTAATTGGACTGAATAGTATATATTATTATATCCACAGGTACGTCACTATGCTTGCTTCCTTCTGCTGATAACTTTTATGGAGATGCAGATTTCATTTTCCAGCAGGACTTGGCAGACTGCCCACACTGCCAAAAGTACCAATTGGTCTTATATGATATTCTAATTTTCTGAGCCAACGAGTAAAGTTTGACATGGTTCTCCAAACCATCACATTCGGAAATCAAGGGACCAGAGTATGTAGGAAGAGTGGAGAAAAACACAGTCCAAGCTTCTTTGCTATCGTAACAATGGGAAAAGTATGCCTTGCATGGCTCTGAAGTTTACACAATCAGTGATGGTTTTGATGAGACATGTCATCTGCTGGTGTTGGTACACTGTGCTGACAACTTTTATGGAGATGCGGATTTCATTTTCCAGCAGGACTGCCCATACTGCCAAAAGTACCAGTTTGTCTTATATAATATTTAAATTTTCAGAGACTCTGATCCTTGGGTTTTCATTGACTGTAAGCCATAATCATCAACCACAAAAGAAATACATGCTTAAAATAGATCACTCTGTGTGTAATATATCTATATAATATATGATAAACTGAATTTATGAAATAAACTAACTTTTTTAATCATATTGCACTATTATATTATTATATCCACAGTTACTCACTGTGCTGGAGACAGTTCAATTGCATTGTTTTAAGTGAAATTTGTTTCTGAAGTATCCCAAAGCGTTCTTCAACCTGTACAATATAGAGGAAGAGTGGGAAATGCTCTGCTACAAAGAGAAAGAACAAACCTGTAGGTTGGAGAAAAAGAAAAAAATAAAATTACTGAAATATAGATTTTTTTTTTTTTACAATTGTTTGTAAGAGAAAAAAAAAATGGCATAAAAATCATCCCAATCATACTGTAGTGTGGATCAAGCGAGAAAGAGTTTTAAAAGCATTACATGCTTTATCAGTTTGCTGTGGTTTCTAGCAATGTAAACTGACGGGAGGTAGCTGTCCGTGGTGCTGAATCTTTTTCAGTGTGTCTTTGCTATCATAACGACAGGAAAAGTATGCAGTGTGCAACTCGAAATGAACATCTGACAGTTGAAAGTCAGTCTAGGTTAATTTCAGTCGGTGGTGCATCTGTGTTTTCTTTTGCCAAGATATCAACACTATCTACATTAAGGCTTCCATGTGTCTTTGCTATCATGATGACGGGAAAAGTATGTAGTTTGCAGCTCGACATGTGAAAAAGGCATGTACTAGATCTCTTATTTAGCTATGAATGTCTGACTTTTGAATTCTGTCTAGGTCTCTAGGTATTCAGTCAGTGATGCAGTAACCTTTCTGAGCTTGCCAGAGTAAACTAACTGAAGGTAACTGTCCATGGTTCTGGACTTCACTTGTATATTATATATTATTATATCCACAGTTGCATCACTGTGCTGGAGACAGCTCAACCGCATTGTTTTAACCGCAGGTCTTTTCTGAAGAATCCCCGAAGCGTTCTTCAACCTGTGCACTGGAGGCCCAGTAGGAAACGCTCTGCTACAAAGAGAAAGAACGTACCTGTAGGATGCAGGGAAGAAAAGAACAAAAACGTACAAAAAAATTACATGGCTTAGAATAGAGGAACTGCATCTCTGAAAGAAAATGTTAGAAAAGGTGTTGCGGGGAAAATATGTTTTCATTGTTCCCTGCTTGAAGCTGTCAGTCAGAGCGGACGCTGCCTATTTTTCCCATGCTGACCCGGGGGCGGGGGGCTAAAAGAAAAGGAAAAGAAAACGCTTTCCTCTGCAATCACCTCCTCCTCCTCCTCCTCCCAATTCTCCTCTGTGATGAATAGAGCCCCTATCAGAGGCTTTTTATTCCGCTGTAGTCGTCGTCTTCTTCTTCTTCCTTCCGCAGATAAACCGTGTTCAGCAACTCCGGACTGCAGTGGTGGCCTCATTCCTGCTGCTGTACAGCCTAAACGCTCACATGACTGGCCACTTTATTAGAAACACCTACCACTGCTTTCTGCTTCCACACTCTGGAGTCTTTATTAGAAATATTTACACTCTATTATATTGTATATATTACAGTATATTGTACACCCACTACCTATTAACCTGTGCTTCTACTCACTGGCCACTTTATTAGAAACACCTACTATATATTAACCTGTGCTTTCACATACTGGCCACTGCATATAATCTTGTGCTTTTTCTCTCACTGGCCACTTTATTAGAAACACCTACTACATATTATCTTGTGCTTCTTTAGACTGGCCACTTTATTAGAAACACTTACATCATATTACCTTGTGCTTTCAGTCACTGGCCACTTTATTAGAAACACCAACTACCTATGATATGTTGTGCTTTATCCACTCACTGGCCACTTTATTAGAAACACCTACTTCATACTATCATGTCCTCCCAATTACTGGCCACTTTATTAGAAACACCTACTACATATTATCTTGTGCTTCTTTAGACTGGCCACTTTATTAGAAACACTTACATCATATTACCTTGTGCTTTCAGTCACTGGCCACTTTATTAGAAACACCAACTACCTATGATATGTTGTGCTTTATCCACTCACTGGCCACTTTATTAGAAACACCTACTTCATACTATCATGTCCTCCCAATTACTGGCCTATTTATTAGAAACACCTACTACATATTCTTTTCCCCTTCCTTTCACTGGCCACTTTATTAGAAACACCTACTACATACATCTTGTAATTTCACGCACTGGCCCTTCTATTGGAAACACCTACTGCATATTATCTTGTGCTTTATTCACTCACTGGCCAATTTATTAGAAACACCTACTACATACTATTTTGCCCACCCCCCTTTCACTGGCCACTTTATTAGAAACACCTACTACTATTATCTTGTGCTTTATCCACTCACTGGCCACTTTATTAGAAACACCTACTAAACATTACCTTGTGCTCTTTTCACTCACTGGCCACTTTATTAGAAACACCTACTAAACATTACCTTGTGCTCTTTTCACTCACTGGCCACTTTAATTGAAACACCTACTGCCTATGACCTTGAGTTTCAATATTATAAAGTGTACCTTGTGCTTCATTGTGCCGCTGGTTAGAGGTACAGAGTAGGTGTTTCCAATAAAGTGACCAATGTCCTTCTCCAATTTCAAGATTTTTTCTTTAGAAATGAGTGTGTTTAGCATTTTTAAAGATTCTATTGTCCTACATAGTTCTGGTTTTGTCTCGTCTGGCTGGCGTTCGTGAGCGCCGGCTGTTGGATGAGGGTTTCGTCTTAATGAGAGGATTGAGAGGTGTGAACAGCGATCTCTTTTGTTTGTATATTAACAGATAAACAGATGTTAAGAGTCTGAGATTCTGCACTGTTATAATATAAATAGAATTGTAGTGGTGAGGATGCGGTGATTTATAACTTTAGAATTTTTGAACCACATGAAAGCAAAATTCACTTGAGTATTGAGTTGACCTGATTACCTGTTAAACATGGTGGTGGTTGCATTATTTAATGGTTATGTATAGTTATGTAAGTGTACCTGGCTCAACTTTGTTCATGGATGATGTGACATTCAAAGTTTGATATGTCTCTCCAAACCATCACTGATCATCAGTAAATATTACATTTCATTTGTAAATCAAGAGAGCAGAGTCTGGAGGAAGAGTGGAGAGACACACAGTCCAAACTGCTTGAGGTCTAGTGTGAAGTTTCCACCAATCAGTGATGGTTTGGAGAGACATGTCATCTGCTGGTGTTGATCCACTGTGTTTTATTATCAAGTCTAAAGTCAGTGCAGTTTTGTTTTCCTGAGAAAATCTTACAGCACTTCATGCTTCCCTTCCCATATAATATATGAGTTTTACATAAACCGATTAACTATATATAAATATATATATAACAATATTCATATTCTAATCACCATCTCTCTCTCTTTTTTTTCTCTTGCACGCCCTCTGATGCTCCTCCTGCCATCCAAAAGGTAAGACATCTAATTTTATATTGTGCTGTGTGGTTGCTTGTTGCTTAATAACCTCCTTATTCAGTTGTACAGTGGTCACATGATAGGCTGGTAAGGGTGCTGATTGTTTACAGCAGCCAATCAGAACGGTCCGTTTGACACTCACTTAGTCCATATAGTCACTGTAGTGGTAACTCTCGTCCTTCCTTTCCCGGAGTGGTCCTGATGAGTGCCAGTTTCATCATTATAAAGTTTTTGATGGTCTTTGCGGCGACTGCACTTAAGGAATAAAATTTTCAAAGTTCTTGAAATGTTTCAAATTGAATGACCTTTGTTTCTTAAAGTTATTTTTTTCCTTTACTTAGTTAAGTAGTTCTCGCCATAATCTAATTTAGAACATTACTCAAATAGAGCTACTTACTCTATACCTGTAACTCTACCTCTTCACTACTTTACAACTGATGCTCTCAAACACATTAAGAGACAAGAAATTCAAGTAATTAACTATTGATGAGTTCAGCACAGCTGTTAACTGAAAGCCTGAATTCCAGGTGACTCTACCTCATAAATCTGACTGTATGAATTAATTTCTGAATTAATCATGGGTGTGTTTTGGGCATAATGTGAAATAAACCAATCAGCAAGTCTCTTGTCATTTCCTTTAAGAGCCAGGTGTGCTCTGACTTTGGCAGATTGCTATTTTAACAGTGCAGCTACCTGGAAGTAGCAGAGGAAACCTGCTCATTTAAGCTTGTTGCAAAAGTTGGGTTAATGCATTTCTGCGTTTGCCTGTGTTGCCAAGATAGCAATGAACGTCTGACTTTTGATGTACGTCTAGGGTGTATTCAGTGTTTTACATTGCCAAGATAGCCATACACCAGAAACTTACCTGAACACACCTCACATCCAGACCATTACTACCCCCATCAGCATAGATATATTCATAAGCACTGTTGCTATTTAAACGATGCAGGTAGAAGGTGTGAAAATAGACTGTTGGCAGGGTGTAAGATAGCAATGAGCATCACAGCACACCTTGTACAGCCCCTAAAGTGTAGTGTATAGTGTAGTACATTCTAATAACTAATAGAACAGCACTTGACCACATAGATCATGTGATTATTGACCCAAAACATGCAGTGAAAGCAACTAAATAACTTCTTAAGGCAAAGAAATGGATTTTTCACAAATGGTATGTTCTCAATTGAGTCAGTCACCTGACCATGACCTGGTTGAACAGGTTTTTCACTTTCTAAAGCCTAAACTAAACCAGAAACAGCAACAAACAAGCAGCATCTTAAAGCAGCTGCAGTAAAAGAAGCATAAAAATGCATAAAAAAGAGGAAATTTGCATTTGGTGATGTCCTTGGGTTCCAGAACTCATTCATTCATTCAGTTCCAAGGATTTGCTTTATGGTATCAATGGGTCAATTTTGGATTATATCAGCATATATTTTTAGATTTGATACAAACACTGTGTAGCAATACATGTTTCAAGATTTAAAAAACAAGGCAGGTTTATTTATACAGCACTTTTTCTACACAATGTTCGTTCAAAGTGCTTTAAAAATAGAAAACACAAAGAGTATAACATGTAAAAGAAGAACAATAAAAATGGAAATAAAAAATAAAATAAGAATAAAGCTTGAATAAAATATGATTAAAAGAGAAAGAGATGTAAAAAAAAATGGCAATAAAATGGAAATAAAAAGTAATAGTAAAAGTAGTAATAATAAAACATGATTCAAACATGATTAAAACAATATATTTAAAACAAATCACGTTAAAGTACCATTACAGGATTAAAGTGCGGAGCTGCAGTGTTTTAATATGAGCTAAAGGCCTGAAGGAGATAAAGGTTTTCAGTCTAGATTTAAAGTCTAATGTTGGAGCTCTTCTAACACTTTCTGTCAACTGGCTCCATTTAAGAGTAGCATAGTGGCTAAACGCTCGTTTTTTGTGTTTTTTTTTTCTGAATAAACATGTTATAACACATACAGAGGCATAATATTAACCTTTACTTTTCTACGTTTCACACACTGTTTTATTTTCAAGGCAATGAACAAACTTGCTGCTGCATCTCTACCAATCAATTATAATATTAATAATATCACTTACTGAGCCTAAAGAGGTAAAGCTTAAGCTTTAGTCCACCCTGTTGCAGTAAAATATCACCAAAAATTACCAATTTAGAAAATTGAAATGTATTAAAAAAATAAACATTCCCATAATCAATGCAATTTGCCATGACAAGAGCTAAAAATTTAAAAATAAAAAGTGCTGGATGGCAAAAGTAAGAAAAATGAATATTGTGTTGTATGTAGACCAGAATTTACATCCCTAAATATGTGAAAATCAAAATTCATAAAAATATCTTCTCATGTTTATATGGTATATGTTTCAAGTGATATTACTGTAGCTATTTACAGTAAAGGGAAGTCAAACCTAGAAAAAAATCTATTTAGTTTTGGATAAATCAGATGTTTAGAGTCCTATAAAACCAGCAAATCAAACTGTTATTAAATGACACCATTACATTCTTGAAGAACCCTTTTTATACTATTAATATAACGTAAACATCAAGTGATTTTACTGTAGCATTTTGGAGTAATGAGAGGTTAAACTCCCATTACTCCAAAACTTGGAGGCTTTGAGTAGATACATTGTTATTACAGTCATTGTTAACATGTAACTACACAGTTATTATATACATTTATTATAAAGTGAGACCCAATATTCCAATAATGGTCTGTTAACAGTACTCCTTATGTTTTTAAACATGTTTATTTTTATCCATTTACATTTTGTGCATAGTAAATTAAGTAATTTCCTAAACAGTTAACGTAATATTTAGTTTTATATATACTTGAATATATAAACTCACTGAATTAAAGCTAAATGAATGTTGTGTGATTTCAGACTATAGAGACACAGTTACACATCTTGTGTAATTGTAGACTCGTCCTTGCTTCATTTTATTTGTACCCCACTCAAATCTCACACACATTGAAGCCTCGCTTAATAATGCGTCTGAATAATCAGCCGGCCGGGCCGCTCTCTAAAGGATATTTCCACTAGTTTGACCCTTGTCTCGATCGATCGGACTGCATTGATCTGACCTCATCAGATTTCCCCGAAGAGCCTCTGCTGCAGGAAGCTCTTAATGAGGGGTCAGCCGAGCAGCCGACCCCTGACCCCTGAGAGCGGCGGGAGATGATGAATGTAGAGGAGCGTGGAGAGGAGAGGGGCTGTTCAGCCAGTTCAGACTGAGATCAGACCAGCGTCTGCTTTGATCTCTACAGGCAGAATGGAGGGGGGATGGAGGGAGGGAGGGAGGGAGGAAGGAAGGGAGAGAGAGAGAGAGAGAGAGAGAGGACCCTTACAAACGCTTTAAAAATTCATTTCTGTACAGATACATATTAACTCTGAGTAATGAGTCTGACCAGGAATAACAAATAGAGACAGGAAAGAAAAAGAGAGAGAGAAAGGAAAGCAAGCAAAAGAGAGTGAAAGAGACAGGAAATAAAGCATGATAGAGAGGGAAGAATGCATGAGAGAGAGAAAGAGAAAGAGAGAGAGACAGGAAAGCAAGCAAGAAACAGTGAGGGAGGGAGAGAGAGAGAGAGACAGAGAAAGAGTAAATCAAGCTTGAGAGAGAGAGAGAGAGAGAGACAGGAAAAAATAATGAGAGAGAAAGACAGAAAAGGCATAATGAGGGAATGAGAGAGACAGAAAAGCAAGCAAGAAGGAAAAAAGCACAAGAGGGAGAGAGAGAGAGAGAGACAGGAAAGCAAACACGAGAGAAAGAGTTAAAAAAGAAAGCATGAAAGAAGGAGAGAACAGAGAGAGACACCATTAAAGCAAGAGAGAAAGACAGAAAATAGAGCAAAAGAGAGAGAATGAGAGAGAGAGACAGAAAAGCAAGCATGAAAGTAGAGAAAGACAGGAAAACAGCATGAGAGAAAGAGAGAGAGAGACAGGAAAGCAAGCATGAGAGAAAGAGAGAAAGAGAGAGAGAGACAGGAACACGAGGGAGAGAGAAAGAGAGAGACAGACAGGAAAAAGAGTGAGAGAGAGAGAGCATGAGAGCGCGAGACAGGAAAGAGAGCGTGAAAGATAAAGAGACAGGAAAGAGAGCATGAGGGAAAGAGAAAGAGAGACAGAAAGGAAAGAGAGCATGAGGGAGAGAGAGAGATAAAGAGGAAGGAAAGAGAGCATGAGGGAGAGAGAGAGAGGCAGGAAAGCAAGCATGAGAAAGAGCGAGACAGGAAAGAATGAGGGAGAGAAAGATAGGAAGAAGGTTAGAGAGAAAGAAACAGAAAAGAAAGAGAGAGGAAAAAAAGTGTTATTAAAATCTTAAATGTGTGAAAGGATTGGATGAGTGATTGAAAGTGTGTGTGTGTGTGTGTGTGTGTGTGTGCGCTCTCATAGTGCATGCAAACTTGCGCGCCTGCATGTGATATGATTTCCAGCGCAGTGCCTATCGATTATGGCTCAGTACCTTTTCCTCCGAGACCCACGGCGATGTGTGTGTGTGTGTGTGTGTGGTGTGTGTGTGTGTGTGTGAGAGAGAGAGTGTGTCGCAGTGCAGAACCCCCTCAGCGAGTTTTGTGTTCCTCTGTGAAATTTCAATTAGAAATAACTTTATTACTTATCGCCCCCCGGAGACAACAATCCATCTCAGCTATCAATAACAGCAGAGCGGCGTCACCACAGCCTCGACAGGCCTGCAGGCCGCGCACACACACACACACGCACACGCACACGCACACACGCACTCACACACACACACACAATCAAGAATAGGTACTAAAGTGGTACCCCGCATAAAAGCACATTAACACATTTCCACTATCATCACCGGCATCACTGTCAGAACCTCCTGTGAAAATATCCATAAAACAACAGGTTCGCATGTTTTCCTCACATTCCTTAAATAAACCAGTTTGGATTAGAGTGTGAACGCCAATTACAAACACCTACCATTCACTCTCGGAATGTGAGTACATTTAAATTTTAGACTGACACTGAGACAATTAGCTAGAATATGTGGATGGATGGATGGATGGATGGATGGATGGATGGATGGATGGATGGATGGATGGATGGATGGTTGACAAGGAATAAAGGAAAGAAAAAAAGACAAATAGATGGAAGAAAGGGTAGATTGATGGATGGATGGATGGATGGATGGAGGTATGGATGGATGGATGGATGGATGGATGGATGGATGCATGGATGGAGTGAACTTCACTGGCCTTGCCTAGACTGCAATATAGTCGATGGATGGATGCATGGATGAATGAATGAATGGAAGGAAAGAAGGTAGGAAGGAAGGAAGGCAGGATGGATGGAAGGAAGGATAGATAGACCAAACTTCACTGGCTTTGGCTGGACTGGAATAGATCTGCCAGGTTTGATGGATGGATGGATGGATGGACGAATGAATGGATGGAAGGATGGAAGGATGGATTGAATGAATGGATGGACTGGATGGATGGATAGATGGATGAATAGATAGTTGGATGGATGGATGGATGGATGGAACTTTACTGGTCTTGGCTGGACTGGAATATAATCAATGGATGGATGGAAGGAAGGAAGTAAGGGTGGGTTGATGGATGGATAGATAAAAGGAAGGATAAGTGGATGATAGATAGATGGATGAATTGTTAGATGAATGGATAAATATGTAAAGTTTAATGGATGGATGGATGGATGGGTCAAATGAACTGCACTTCACTGTCTTTGGCTGGACTGGAATAAATCTGCCAGGTTTGGTGGATGGATGGATGGATGGATGGATGGATGGATGGATGGATATATGGATGATAAATAGTTTGATGGAAGGATGTATGGATGGAATGGACTGAACTTCACTGGCCTTGGCTGGACTGGAATATATTCAAAGGATGGAAGGAAGGAAGAATGGCTGGATGGAAGGAAGGGTGGGTGAGTGGGTTGATGGATGGTTGGATAGATGGAGGAATAGATAGTTGATGGATGGAAAGATGCATGGGTGGAATGATGGATGGAATAATGAATAGATGAATGGATAAATAGTTTAATGGATAGATGGATAAAATTGACTGAACTTCACTGGCTTTGGCTTGACTAGAATAGATGTGCCAGGATGGTTGGATGTATGGATGGATGGATGGATGCATGTAATGATGGATGGAAGATGGATGGACAGATGGAAAGAATGAACTGCACTTCACAGACCTTGACTAGACTGTAACAGAACTGTCTGATGTGGACATTCCTGTAATGGAACAGTATGAACTAGTGTACTGCAGTGCATTGTGACATTATAGTAATAATATAATAATATAAAATAATAATATTGCATCACAATATGAGCCACCACTGCTACACACATCCTCTCATTATTCTAACTGAGTGAAAAATCTATAGTGAAACTGCTCATTGTGTCTTTGGGACGTCCCGGTACAGAACAGTCTTTTGGCTCTTTGTCAGCTTTGTGATTTTAAAGCCGTTTGTGTAGTAAAGCTGCGGGTCGATGGGCTCGGGCCGTGGTGTGCTGGATCACAGAGCGGGTGAATAATACCTGAGAATGTTCTTTAGGAGGAATTAGACGGAGTTGAATGTAAAGCAGGAGAGGAATCATTAGCACACATCCTGACTCAGCCCTTCCTGTCCCGGGACTCCAGGCTAGGGCCGGATCATGTGACTCATCAGTCACGCTCAGAGGTGGGCCGAGCTGCAAACACAGCCAGAAATTGATACGTCTTGAGTCTGTAGAAGACTGTTGTAGATGAATAAGAGGAAGTGTTAGTGAAACTGGGTCAAACTGGATTAAAAACAACTGCAGTGGACTAGAAGAACAGACCAGATAAGTACGGGTGCATTCACACCTACCTTGTTTGTTCCGAACTGGTGATGTTCAAGTCTAGTCTAGTTCACACTGTTCCATTACAGGAACGTCCACATCAGACGGTTCTATTCCAGTCTAGTCAAGGTCAGTGAAGTACAGTCCATTCCTTCCTTCCTTCCATCCATCCGTCCTTCCATACATCAATTCTGGCAGATCTATTCCAGTCCTGCCAAAGCAAGTAAAGTTCAGTCCATCTCATCCATTAAACTATTTATCCATCCATCCATTGAACTATTCCATCCATTAAACTATTCATAACTAATCCATTTATCCATTCATCCATCTATCTATCCATCCACCCATCCTTCCTTCTATCCATCCATCAACCCACCCTTCCATCTATTCATCTTTCCTTCCTTCTTTGTGTAAAAAGACCAAAATTTGCTCCAATCAAAAGAGGTGGCTGAGGCCTGGATGGAAGCATTTTTGGATAGTTTAGACCGTTAGTTCAGACCGACTCATCACCGGTTAAAAAACACCATGCAGCATTATAGTTACAACAGATTACCTTGGTGATTCTGTATCTACTGTAACTGTAGATCACTCAGTGCTGAATTGGAGCTCAGTAGCTTGGGCTGCTTTGTATTAAATTAGCCTGGGCTTGACTAGTCTAGCCTGGGCTTGACTAACAGGATTTGGGTAGAATAGTCTAGACTGGACTAGGCTGGACTGTGGTTTAGTAGCTAGAAGATCTTGTATTAAATAGTCCTAGATTGGACTATTCTCTGCAGGACTTGGATAGGGCAGTCTAGACTAGATTGTGCAGGACTGGGCAGGTTTTAGACAAAGTAGACTGGACTAGACTAGTCTCTGCAGGACTTTGATAGAGTAGTCTAGACTGGACTAGGCTAAACTAGAGCTAGGATTGCTTTGTCATAAAGTAGCCCAGACTGGAAAAGGCTGAACTGAAGCTTAGTAGCTAGAATATCTTGTATTAAAGTAATCTAGACTGAGCTAGTCTGTGCAGGATGTGGATAGAGTAGTCTAGACTAGATTGCACAGGACTAGAGCTGAGTATCTTGGACTGCTTTGTTTTAAATTAGCCTGGACTGGGCTAGTCTCTACAGGACTTGGTTAAAATAGTCTACAGAGGACTAAGCTGGACTAGAGCTGAGTAGCTGGGACTGCTTTGTTTCACATTGGCCTGGACTGGACTAGTCTGAACAGGACTTGTCTACAGTAGTCTAGAATGGACTATGTTGGACTAGAGCTGAATAGCTGGGATGGATTTGTATTAAGGTAGCCTAAATTGGACTAGGCTAGACTGAAGCTTAGTAGCTAAAAAAATGTATTAAAGTAATCTAGACTGGACTGGTCTCTGCAGGACTTGCTTTGCATTGAATTAAACTGGGCTGAACTAGCCTGGGCAGGACTAGGCTGGAAAAGAGCTGAGTAACTAGGATGGGGTTGTATTAAAGTAGCCTAGACTGGTCTGGAGTTTAGTAGCTAGAAAACTTGTATTGAAGTAATCTAGACTGGACTAGTCTCTGCAGGTTTTGGTTAGAGTAGTCTAGACTGGACTAGGCTGAAATATAGAGTTGGGTTTGCTTTGCATTGAATTAACCTGGATTAGACTGGTCTGGGCACGTTTTAGATACAGTAATCTGGACTGGGCTAGTCTGGGCAGGATTTGGTTAGAAGAGTAGTCTAGACTGAAATAGTCTGGACAGGACTTGGTTAGAGTAGTCTAGACTAGATTAATCTGGGTAGGACTTGGTTACAGTACTCTTTACTGGACTAGTCTGGGAAGGACTTGGTTAGAGTAGTCTAGACTGAACTAGGATGGACTAGAGATTGCTTTGCATTGAATTAGCCTGGATTAGACTGGTCTGGGCAGATGTTAGACTGGACTAGGCTGAACTAGAAGTGAATAGTTGGGATGCCATGATATCAAAGTACACTGAAAAAAGAGAATTGTTGGACCAACTTAAAAAAATTACTTCAATTGGTAACACATAAATAAATTAAGTTTTTACAAATTAAGTAAACAAGTTAGATCAACACAATTCCTTTAAGTTAGCTCAACGTAATTATTTGATTACTTTCAAGTTGACAGTTTTCATTATCTCAACTTAAATTTAAGGCAAATCAACTTAAATTATCCAGTTTATCCAACTTAATTACGTGCTTCATAATTTTAAAGTACAATGTAAAACATTTCAAGTTGTTTAAACTCAGCAATATAAGTTCTCCTGCTGCCTTAAAAGGCTGAGTTAACTCAATGTGGTATTCTCAACATATTTGGTATATTATTATTTAACTGCAAATACTGACAGTATAATACTGGAGTAAACTCAGCAAAGAGTGAACTCTGTAGCTCAAAGCCAGCATACTGTGATCACTAGAAACACAGAATAAAGTTAATGTGCTCTTACAGCCCACAAACACTGAGGCCTGGCAATCAAATTATATTATAATATTGCACGCCTAGGATAAGGTAGCTTTGGGCAACAGACAACACAAAGATGGTAAGTAAGGAAGAGGCCACACCCAATATGCAGATATATAGTGCCAGGAGCCTATAGGAAAGCTGCATGAACCAACACTCTAGAAAGAGCATTGACACAGGTAGTGACTAAAAGTTGGTTCAAATCACATTTTTTCATTGGTTCAACAAACATTTTTAAGTTTTCAGGTTGAAGTTCTCTGAACTCATTTTATTGAGTTATACTGGCCGATAAGTTCACTCCACTTAATAATATTAGTTTCCACTGACTAAAACACAGAATCACTTTTTAGAGTGTAGTCTGGACTGGACTATGCTGGACTAGAGCTGAGTAGCTGGGATTGCTTTGCATTAATTTAGACTGAACTAGTCTGGGCAAAACTCAGATAAAGTAGTCCAAGCTGAACTAGGGTTGAACTAAGTAGCTGGGACAGCTTTGTATTAAATTGGTCTGGGCAGAACTTGCAAATCCACTGGTTCTATGAAATATTGTGACAACTGAAATAACTATCTGGACGTGTAAATGGTTCAGTGGGTTAGTTAAAGAACCTGT